>NC_090934.1:429658050-429970021 GCF_040938575.1 Ambystoma mexicanum | reverse complement strand
GTGCCGTAAAAGGCTGAGGCGCCGTTAACCCATTAGCGCCTTACTACGAGGTCCCTTTGCAGGACCCGACCTGAACGGCTGGTCTAGACCAGCCGTTAAAGGAGGGACCCGCAAAGGGACCTCGGTGCTAAGTAGCGCCTTGCCAACAGCACATCACTGCTCTCTTGCACTTTTCCAGCTTATTCCCACTAAGTACCCTCCGCCCCCTTCTTTCTTTTTCAGAGCCGCCAGAGTGCCAGGGGACCACTCCAGTGGTGATAGTGCGCGGTACAAATGTCCTTTACCATTAACATTAACAGCAGTGAGCCTAGTACGTAGAAAAGTCCAGGTAGCTTTCACACACATGTTTACAGTTACTTTAGGTTCCAGTTACTCTTGACTATATACAAAGAGGGCAAACAAACCGGCTGTGCTCATGCACACCAGCTTAGGCCCCCAAATGACACCGTCAGAACACTCCTGCACCAAGCACCAGCATTCTCCTGAGCATTCAATCACACGCTTGCAGCAACATTCCATCAGCGTTCATAGGCAGCCAGATAGGATTCAGCCAGACACGGAAGGCTGATAACTTGTGTATTTCTTGGGTAGGTTGCTGACTGCTTCACTGCAAGGTCATTCATTAAAATGTTGAATGGGAGGACGCCACACCTTGGTCTCGCTCCTTGATAAATGATCTGTCCTCTTGTTACTCTTCACGCTATAGTCCCATCCACCTATACCACGTAGATATAAGAAAGTGTTTGTGACATTGAATCATTGCGCCCTCACTAAGTGCGGCTACATCCAACCCTTGTGGGATAGCACCTTCTCGAATCCAGCTCCAGTAACCTGAACGCACTGACCTTCCCGCTATACGGTATACGGCGCACACCAATGTTGGCCATGTAATGGACTCATGTATTCAGCCTGTCCTTCTCTTAATGTATAAATCATTTTAAAAGTATTTTTTTCATTGTGTCGTGTTTCATTGCTCCTTTTAGTGGGGGTAGTTTAATACGTTAATCAAATCCATTGGATTCCTTAGACTGTTGCTAGGCAATGATAATGGTTGCTTCCTTTTTCCTTGCTTAATGGTGCTAATTTTACTGACCTAAGAATGATTCTGTGGGTACACCATGATTCAGACCTTCAAGTTAAATAGCCATAAGCAATGGGTGCATTCACCCATTGCACTATCAATTCACGCTATCAAAGTATAAATATATTTCGCATTCGAGATCTCTGAACATATTTATCATATACTGTGTCGGCTGTGAAGGCCTCCACTTCTACAAGTTTTCAGATATGCAGAAACCTCTCATATAATGAGGTAATGTTGACCCCCTTCTAACCCCTGACTGTAAGTGCTGCTTATAAACCAAAACATAGGCATTGGGAGTGACGATAGGAGAGAGAGGTGGGCTGTGAGGAAGGACACACAGCTTGTGGGTGTTGTTTGATTTTTACCCACATTGACTTCCCAGGGCCCTCCTGATCCCTATTTCCATTTGCACCCACTATACGCCACTCTCTGTGCAAAAGACACCCCTGGCACCTATTTGAGCTAGCTCTGCATTTAGGGGGGATGTAAATGTGGTTTCAGACCAATCTTCAAAAGCAGCTGCTTGTGTAACGAAACGAAACGAAATGTCTTATAGTGTATGCTTTCAGCCACTTGATTTGTAATAAATAGATGGGTCTTTGCATCTGTGCCTTGCACTGAATTCTTGTTAAAAACAAGCACTGGCAAAGCAAAAACTTTGGCTCTTGTATAGGCTGGCCTGTATAACAATTTAGAAAGTATGGTTGTTTTTTAGTCACACGCTGGGGGAAATTCCACAAGAGAATGTCGGATTCTGGGTCTGGGCCTTCTCTGCCCAGGGATACCCACTGGAATTCTACGGACTGGGATTGACCCAATTAAATGCCGAATTAGGTGCCTCAGTGTCTCTGGACAAAGATTATGCAACGCATAATTCCAAAACCAAAATGGTACAGAGATGCCTGATTGGGCCTCTGTGCCTTCTTTGCCCAGGGGATATCCAGATGGGATTTCAAAGCCTGGAATGGCACACATGTTTGCATGATTGGAGGTCTGAGCCTTCTCTGCTGGGGGGATATCCAGGCAGAATTCCTAAATATGGGAATGACATAAGAGATTACCTGACTATGGACCCGAGCCTTCTTTGCTCAGGGATATCCAGGCACTCCTTGCATAACTGATATTTGGGCTTCTAAATGGGTCAAAGCACCACAGTGAACATTTGTAGTCTGTGCTGCTTTTAATTTGGAAATGGTGTATTCGGTTTCTGTACCAGGTGCTTTGACAGACTTGACAGGTGTGCGCTTTCTCCCTGTCTTGGGTGGGAAGCTTTCTATGCTGAGTTTACCTCTCTAGCACACTTTGCTATAGTGAATTCATGTCAATCTAGCCACTTTGCTAAGGGCAGTACTGATCTTTGGTATACGGCTCACTCACCACAGACTCAAAGGGCTGATAGGATGTTATTATTGCCTCTCTGAAATGTCCTTATTTTATTGGCCTGAGGGATTAGATCCTGTGACCTTCAGGTCGCATAGAGTCCTCAGGAGTAGGATCATTAACTCCTCACTTGGGCATTTTGTACAGTAATAGCCAATCGTAGTAAAATGGTGATCTTCTGGGGAGTGAGCTTGCATCCCTTACCCTAACGCGATGATGCTCTGAAAGTGTCACGGATTTTGTGTTTATGCAGCAGAGTCAGCATCCTGATGCCCCTGGAGGAAGTGTGCAACACTGCAGGGATAGGCTTTTCCTATAAGAATAGGCATTATCCTTATAGGCACATATTTAGTACCATCCTGCGTGGTGTGCACCATTCATGTTTGTGTGCAACCAGAACCTCAATGTTATCTACAAAACAGAAACTGGGTCGCATCAAACCCTACAAGAGCGGTACCTTTCTGTGCATGCCAGGTTGGGTGATGATGCCACCCAAAGGCAGACGTTTTATGCACAAGCCTCCACTGAAGAATCCTTTGATGAAAGGAACATAGCACAGCAAGGCTAGTTTCCAGGAAGGAAATGGTTGGATATGCTTTAGATGGGATTAGGAGGTGAAAGGTAAGCAGCACTCTCTGATTGGCTTGGCACTCAAAGAAGACGGCCTTTGGAGAATAAGAGTGGTTCCTTCAAGTTCCACATGGCTGAGTATTCTGTAGCATATGGTTGCAGCTGTGCAATAGTGCTGGATCTCATAGCAGGAGTGAACTGGGGGGTGAGGAGGTTGCCTTCCATAAAGATGTTCATTCATGAAGTTGACACAGCAGGCTCAGTCAGAAATTGGGACTGTGTAACATGCTTCAGTTCTCATCTGTACCTGTGACTTGTTCTTGAGCTTGGAGTTAAAGCCTATTTTATCTTTACTTCTCTCTGTACCCTCTCCATTACTCTCACCGTACCTCTCCTCTTTCTAGATTCCCCTGGATTGCACATGGTAATCCCAGAGATTGGGAATTCTCTCATAAACTGTGGAACCACTAACATTCTGGGTTATTATCATAACACACTTATATGCATTCATAATAATATTCTGAGTGTTGGCAGAGTGTGGCAGTACTGCTAGCGGTGGTCAGTCAAAAGGCCGAAAAAATAATATCGAATTGCAAAAATATCGAAAAAAAAATCTCGAAAAAAAAAATATTGAATTATTTATGTATTTGTTTATATATGTTTTTGGGGTCAGGTAAGTAAAAAAAAGGGGTAAAATAAAAAAAAAGGGGGGTTGAGGGGGAACCCCCCCCATTTCGAAAAAAAAACGTCATAAAAAAAAATTCGACATTTTTTTTGGCCTTTTCTTTCGAGATTTGTTTTTCTCGAGATTTCGAAATTCGGTATTATGACCATAAACCACTGCTAGCAGAGAACAGCGTTTTCCACGGTCCTCGTGGTCTTTGAGTATTCCATTCCTTTCTATTGTTGGAGGCAGATCTACCTACAAAAACCCCACTCCCAACGTGGAGTGTCGCTAAGTGCTGGCAAACACTGCCGAGGGGTTGCCGAAGATGCCATGATCAACATCAATATTCACAACATAGCAACCCTATCGCCCTTCCACCACGAACACAGAGCCAGATGAAGCTAAGTAGCTCCTGTGAACCGCGAGAAGTATAGTGCACTGAGAAGTCTGGTACGTAAACTGAAGCTACAAATGGACAGAACATGCACTCTGAAAAATTGAAAGAGCAAGAGGAGAACGAGTGACCTACGACAGCTCTCGAAGAGCTAGAAGGTACTTTCTGTGATGTAAACTCCCCCTCTGTTTACCTGTCTGGGCGCGGTGCCGTCTCTTTCCAACTCCTGGATTCGTTTGACTCGGAAGAGCTTGTGCCCATGCAAGACCATCCAGACGCTCTCGCCAGTTCCAGTGGTGCGAGTCGCGACTCGCTGACCGTGGCGGGAGCGGGGAATACTTGGGGGTGAGAATGTGTTTTTCGCTTCCGGCGAAGAGGGCAAATTGGCTAAAACGCTATCAGCAATTGGTAAAAGACCTGAAAGGGATCTTTTACACCTTGACAGTGTAAGCTTTTCATACCACTTTGACGCAGTGCGAGAAACCTTAGACACGGAAGTCGACCAACAGACTGATAAAACAAAAGAAACAGCCCCTGGGCATGACCTAAACAAGCACTCGAGTACAGCAATGCACGAGCAGGAAGCAAGAGATAACTCATTAGCAAAAACGAAGTGCCTGAGTCAAAAGTCTCCAACAGCTACTAAAACAAACATGCTGAGCTCTGCGCCTGCAGGATCAAGGAAGACACATGGAGCAAGACTAAAACAGCAAGCAAACTCGCCCTCACACTCAAAACAATTAAATGGCACTTCAAACCAAGAGAACATACCATGTGCACACAGAGTCAAAGTGAAACAGCACTAACACAAGGAGGCCTCAATGTCCCACAACGAGGACACCTGGCAAGGAATCTCTGAGACATTCCTCCTGGTAGCCTCAGTTCATTGTGACCTAGCAAGAGAACTGAATGAGCCTGATGTGGCAGAGGAGACTGAAAAGTACACCACTGTATTCAGAGAGGATGACAACAACACAAATAAGCCGACCACCATGTGCAAAAACAAGATACCCATAATGGATCCAAATTGCAAACCCAGAACACAAACCGCTGCACAAAGTGAAATGACTCAACAGGCTTTGACAAATGACAACACAAATCAGACAACAATGCTGGAGGCAAAAAGAAAAACGATGAATATTAGGAAGTACGGAACAAAAACTCAATTGACACATTGTTCGGATCCAATGAAACAGCCGATAACAAAGGAGAATATGCTGCCTACACAAGTGAATTTAGTACGCGTTCAAGGAGAATCAATTGACACAGGACTAGACTCCACCACTGATTATCTAATACTGGTGGAGACTAAAAGTATAACAAGAGGTAGTTAGCAAGTTTTTCAACAGTTAGACCAAAGGATTCAATTAGACTATTTAAGGTCAAATTACAAAATATTAATTTATTCAAAAAGCAATTCATTGGGCCTAATTACGAGGTAGGAGGTAGCCCTGGTGCTATTAGCACCATGGCTACCCCCTTACCGCATTCCAGGTCCGGGTTCTCGAAATATGGACTTACCGGGTCATTCCAACCTTGGGGGACCCGGTAAGTCCCCATTCCGAGAACCATTCCCCATTCCCATTCGAGCCCCCATAGGGCTCAATGGGAATGGGGATGGAGCTAATAACGGGCCCGCTAAGGGACCTTGGAATAGGGCAGTAAGGGATTTACCGGCAACAGTCTCCTAACCGGTGCCGGTTAACCCTTACTGCCCACCTCGTAATGAGGCCCATTGACATAAAAGACAATTCAGCTTGTCAATATAGTAGTAAAAGCATTCTAAAACACAATCCTAATGGTGACAATATGTCCTCTAGAATGAGAACTGGTGTTAAATTAATAAACACAGCGGGGGGTGGACAACATTCAGCACATATGCTAATTTCCTGTTGTCGTACTCCAGGAGGGAGTCGAGTTATCTAATTCTAGTTCATCAATACACTAGAGCTTTAGACTCAACATGTTTCTGTTCTCTGTTGTAGATATCGGAACATATCGGAACAGACCTCTATTCCTAACATGTCTTGAGATAAATGAAAAAGATCAACTAGTCGATAACAGAAAGCAGTGGACGCATAAAATCGAACTAAACAATGGGCATAATAGACTCTGGCTAAACTCAAAATCTCTTCCAGCACTGGCAGTAGCGATGAAAAAATGGCACGACTGCCTGGTCCTGGGTGTTGAATATGAATCATGCTTACTTTGCCTTTAGGAAAACGTAACCCGGGAAAAATAGAACAACACTGACAAGACTACACAAATCGGAGCTGGAGATTGAAAAAAAAGAAGAATCAACTTGCTAGTGGCCTACGGTCCTTGAAAAATGAACTACTAATTACCAGACAAAAAAAAAAGAGAGCCCTAAAGAAAAAATATCATAATTGGGTAAAATCTCACAGAGCTTACTTGTACCAAAAAGACTCTGAGCACATGCTATTGGCTCTTGTGAATAATAAAACAGTCACACATGGAGCATTGCTAATAAATCTGATACAAGAAAATCAATGGGTAGAGCATTTTGAAAGGACCTATGGTCAAAATACTCCAATAAAATCAGTACCAAAAGAGACCATGATTAATAAACCGTGGACCATAGACTTCAATAAAAACAGAATAAGGTTACTAATTACAAAAGCAAGTACATCGCGAGCTCCGGGGCCTGATGGTATGATGAACATAATACTAACGGAAGCCCCGGACCTATGGAGAGACTTCTGTTTCAACCTTTTCCCCAGACTTAATCAAGAGGGACAGGTACCCGACTCATGGAAGAAGGTGGTAGTAATACCGTTCTTCAAGAGGGGTGATAGAGTAAAACCAGAAAATTACCCTCCAATCTCCCTGCTGGATGTTCTGGGAAAAGTGTACGCTGGAATCCTGCTCAAACAACTAAAGGAGTGGATACAGTCAAGCGGAAATTTTGATCAATGACTTACAGGTTTCGTGAAGAAAGTAGACTGTGGCCTGAATTTATTCCTAATCAGTATATTGAAAATGACAATCTTAAAAGAAAATCAAAGGCTCTACAAGCTAGCATCGATATGGTGGCAGCATTCGAAAGAGTGGATTGGGACAACTTATGGACAAAACTGAGCCAAAAAGGGTGCCCCAAAGATCTAGTGGCAGCCATCACAGCCCTACACACGGGCGCTACACTACAAGTGCGACTAGACCAAAAAGGCACCCTCACAAGAGAAATAGACACTACAAGAGGGCTGAAGCAGGGGTGTCCCCTAGCTTCAGTCCTATATCATTCCTATATTCTAGATATGAAGGATGTCCTCAAACCACCCAGATCATTTTCCCCTTGCATTAATGGATACCTAGTAGGGCACCTATTGTATGCAGACTATTTGATATTGTTAGACAGAACACCACTCGGCCTCCAACGTAAATTAGATGCACTCTAGATGTACATTGAGCAAAATGACCAGAAAATAAATACTGAAAAATCAGAATTCCTTGTAATCAAAAAACCACAGGTGCAAGTAAAGAAACAATTCAAATGGTGCCTTGGAAATAAGTCAATACCGGTAACAAAAATGATAAAATACATAGGCATAACAATTGATGCAGGCGGAGGAGAGAATCCTTGGATTGAAAATCTACAACTAATAATGAACCAACTAACCGCACAAGCTCTGATTCTCAGGAGAAAATTCAGCAAATTCCCCATGCAACCAATCATAGACTTCTATAACCTAAAAGTGTTTCCCACCATATCCTATGCTGACGAAACAGGCCGAAGAATACCGTGGGGGACATGGGACAAACTTGATGGATCTTTTTGAAGAGAATACTAAGATTGCCAAAATCAATTCCTATGGGTATTCTTCGACATGAATTGAGTCTGTATTTGCTGAATTGCCAAATTATCTGGAAAGCACTAACAACTTTTAGGAAAGTGGAGTCACCTGCCTGTCCTGCACAATACAGCATCATCAATTCAGGAAGTGAAAGAACATATTTCTGGCCACTAATCCAATGGTGAGTGAAAGGCACTGAAATTCTAACAGCCTTAAAAGTGAAACCAGAGGCTTTAAGGGATAATCCTAAAAAGATAAAGACTCTACTCATGTCCATTGATTGGGCAGAAACAGAATCTACATGACTTAATTCGAAGGAACACACACTTTAAAGAACACTAACAGGCTTCCTAGGGATAACACCAGAATACTTGAAAATATCTGGCAATCCAAAGCATAGAGACCTAATCCTGAGATTCAGGATAAACGTACTGAGAACTAAAGAAAACCTATTGAAGGCATCACAAATAACAGCAAATTCTGCCTATTTGAGCAGCAAGATGAATCCTTACAACATGAACTTTGTTCTGTAAGGAACTGAGGACAGAAAGAACAAGGTCGCTGTACGACACCTTAGTACCCAGCTGTGGTCTGAACCCTGATCTGAGGTGGGAAGCTCTTTATGGTGGACTAAATAAGAAAACCATGAGAGTGCTGGGCATTTTTCTGGAACTGATGGTAGACAAATTAGAATCCGCACCGATGGATCTCTAAAGGTTTGGAAAAATGTAACACTTAAGCAGAACCAAAGGTAAAACAGGACATGATAAATGAGGAAACTTCATACAATTTCTCCCACAAGCTTACTTTTAAGAAGGAGCAGGAGTAAAGTCAGAAACAATGTGATTGATTCTATTGGCTCATGTTTGGCTGGAAATGAATCAAAGCAAAAAAAATATTTTTACTGAATGCTTAATAAAAAATAATAAAAAAATTATAATAATATGCAAATCACTTGTTTTTGTGTTGGCAATGAAAAGGCTGTGACTTTTTATTAAACATAATACAAAAATAAAACACATGAGTACTATGGGTAATACCCAACCAACAGGTGTTTAATGTTATCATAGTCTACTTTTGAGAACTTGGGCCAGGAACTGGAAAGCTGCCAGATCCTTCCCTGCCCATGCCGCCACACCTGAGTGGGTTAATGGCCACTCAGGGTCCCCCAAAAGACCCTTGCTCTATTTACCTCCCATTTCTACTAAAACTGTTCAGGTTTGCTGTGTGTAGTATACCTCCTAGTTGTCTGTAGAGAGCTCAAAATAACCACCCCTTTCACTGCCAGGTGGAGTATCTCTCTGTGGAGTAGGTCAGGGTCAGCAGCACTATGCTCCCGTTCCTGATAAACTTCAGACCTGTGCTTGTGCAGGATTATTCTATGCTTTACTCAGATTTATCCTAGTTATGTCACTGTTTCTATTTGATGAGCCCTGTGTCTTAGAAACGCCCTCTTCAGTGGGTCGAGTTGTAAGCAAATCATTAAATGTTGCATAAATAGCAGATATGCCCCTATCTAAAATTTCCTCTTGGTTGCTAATCAACCTTTTCCTGTTTTCCTATTCCCTATCTGTCAAGCAGTCTTGTCTCTTGCGTGTGTTTAGCATGGCCAAATCACCATTGGCCCTTTGTATTAGAGGCTATCAGCTCACTGACCCTGAGGTCCCTAAAGTAGGCCAGCGCAAAGCTGCCCCAAATATGTGTTCTCATATATATGTGAGCCCTTTTTACCAAGTTTAATATTATTGTTTTTGCTTTTCCAAATTTCAGGGGATGTCTTTTCTCTTTCTCCTCTATTTTGCCCCAACCCTGAAAGCATACTGTATCAGTGAGCTGAGGGTTAGGTCTTTCCCCCTGGCTATTTTTTTTACAAAATATGCTATGGCTGATAGAGGCATCCTATCCCATGCTTTCTTTTTATTCTAGATGTAATCACATGCAACAATTTTGTTGGCCTCTATTTATTTATGTCTTTTGTGTTTGTTACATTTGTACCTTCATTTACCATGGCTAGGCACTTACTGTATTGTTTGGCTGTACTTTCTGCCAATGCCTTGCTAGTCAGCTCCATTGGGACCCTTGTGGGGGACCCTGGGAGGCTGACAGGGAGTGGGTCTCGGTAGGCACGTTGCTCTGACGTGCGTTTGTCGCCCGCTGATTTCCTCTCCTGGCCTCGGCCGTCTGGCATGTACCATTAGCTCTTCACATGAGTTCCCTATCACACCTCCCAAAACTCCTTTGGCATGTCTGTCCCCATCTGGTCTGCATCTGGTGGGATGCGCCAGAATGGCTTGCACTGTAAGCGAGATACCACGTCAGTCACCTCCTTCCCTGCTCATGTGATGTTTGTTCTTTTGTTGATAATGCTGACAATTTTCATATTATCTGACCAAACTACCAGCTCTGTGTTGGTTACATCTGTGGTCCATAGCTTTAAGGCATGCCTTTGGACAAGGGCCGCACAACCTTTTGCCAGTTTTAACCGATCTTTGCTGGTTATCTGTGTGCTTATCTGTGTGACCTGTAAGGGCATATATATATTTTATTGCAAAATGTAGTGGAATTTTGTTGCCAGCAATAATACGGCACATATATATATTTTTCTTTTGCCAGTATAACATGTAAATATGTTGTTGGTGGCATGTAAGGTACAGGTTTTACTACACAGCCAAGCCCAACTTGAAACTGCAGAGAATGAAATGCACGAATAGAAAAGCTTAGTGCTGCTAGGGCAAAATATTGAAGTGCACCATTTTTTGGATGCCTCATTCATGGAAACTACATTAGCATATACATAACTGACTAACCTTATTTAATATTACTAAAATACTAACTCTAACTTTTCTAATACTAAAATTGAGTATTCTATGCAAAATGAGGTGAAAATACATGTTTTGGTGGCACTGCTGTAATTCGTTTTTTAAATGAACACTGGCATTTTTTTTCTTTCTTCTGTGTTAGCTTGTGGAGAGCAGAGGGAAAGAGGGAGCAGGAAACCAAAGAGATACAATAATTCTGTTATGAAGCTCTCATTGTTTGGAACATAAGGGTTGATACAGTGTGCATTCTTGTTAACCTGATTGGGGGAGAATTATAGGCAGACATGCCACGTAAAAAAGTGGGAAGGCTCTGAGTTTTGCTAATGGCAAAACTTGCGGAGAGGAATTAGTTTGGGCTGAGCTGTGAAGGCTGACATAGTTCAAAAAGGGTCAGAGCGCTGACTGGGAGAATTATCTCGCCGTGCTCCCCACACAAGATTTACAGAAGCATTTCGCGCTGACTGGGCCTGCCTTTGTGAGTGGAGCAAGGTCATGCTGAGTACTTCAAAGAAGTGTTAATCTTGGTAAGATTTGTGCCAAGTGAGGATCATTTGAACGTCGTATGTTTGGCTACAATTTATATAGTGTAGAAAGGTTAGAAAATCACTGCATGTTATTTTTGTCAATTTCAGAATGTGGGAACATTAATCCATGTTTCAAATAGACCTGCTTGTTCTGTTTTGCTTTCTTTTGTATTCCAGAGGCTGCTGTAAATAACCATGGTAAGACTTGATGACATGTAATTGTAATTCAATATAATAAGTACCTATGAATACAAATTTGAGTTTGTGTCATTCATGCATCTGTGAATTATCTCCAATAGATGATATCTAAAGGGGAGACTCATATTAGTGCAGTATTGCATCTACCATTTTACCAATGCAGATAAGCAAAGGTTTGTGTGCAGTATGATGAATGCCCTTTTCCTGCATGCTGATGGGAAAGGCATAGATTACTGGATGTAAATAAAACAGTGATAATTTATGACATAGATTACTGGATGTATATAAGCCAGTGATACCAGCCACAACCTATTGGTGGCGCTCTAAATGAAATCATTGGATTTCTGTCAAATGCATATGTTTTGAGCTCTCTACAGACAACTAGGAGGTATTCCAATAGAAAGGAAAGTTTGTTTTATGATGGGGTTATAGTATATGGAAGAAAACCATACTCACCACTAAATACCGCAGAACAAAATATTACTAGATTACCACCAATTTAAGCTAACAAGGTATGGTCACTAAAATAATATGAGGCCAAACCCAATCTAAATGCAAGACAAAATTTACCACCAAATTACCGCCAAGATTTTTACGTTAAGAAAATACCGCCGCAAAATCCCAAATTTACCCCAATAAGACTAAATATCTTACAGACCCATTGCTTTCAGGAAATTTAATGAAGGGAAAGTGTACAAACTTGAACTCTTCTGACCGACCCACCTGTGCCGTATTTCAATGGCATGCGCCATATGAATGACCCCTTGAAATTCTTCTTGGCCTCTAGTCCTACTTTTATGTGTGGTTATGATTTTCTACTCTCAGATTTCAGCTCAATAGTTTCTGGAATAAAGCTTTCCCTGGGGTACCATCCTTGCTGATAAGTAAGGCCAGCCCCCCAGTGACTGTCATTCCATTCCTGTCTCTTTTTCTTTTGATTTTAGTACCTGATTGCCTACAGTAGGCATTTTATTTACCCTTTAAGAGAAAAACGCCTTTGCCTATGTTGGTGTCCAATTCTACTAACTATTGCTATATCAACCGACCAGATTACCAGTTCTTCATTGCTCAACTCTGCGACCCCTAGCTTTGGGGCAGACCATGTGGGAAAGATGTCAAGCAGTGTTGTGGTTCTGGTTAAACCATGTTTATGCCAGACCTCTGGCCAAAGGTCAGCACCAAATTTAGTAGATCTCTGCTGCTTAAATGTGTGACCCATATCTTTAAAGCAATCCACGCGGGGGATGTTCCCAGACTTGAACTTTTCTGGCCCACCCATATTTGCTGTCTTCAATGGCATGTGCCATATGCCTGATCTATTGGAATTCTTCTCAATCTCCACCCCTAATCTTATGTGTATGTAGGAGTTCTTTCCCCTAATCTTTCAGCTCTAGACTTCTGGAATGAATCTTTCTTTGGGTCAGCCCCCTAGCTACATGTTGAGCCTGCCACCCAGAGACTGTCATTCTCCGACTGTCCCTAAGGTGATTCATGCCAGGATGATTTCCAGAACTGAAATTACTTGGCCCACCCATATTTACCGTCTCACTTTTGTCATTTCAAACTGTGCGGTTAGTTTCATATCTTTTCTCATCACTGTTGAACACACTGAACCATTCTTTGACACCAGAAGATGGCTGTAGTGCTCAGGAACCATCAGTGAGCTACGATTCCGGTGTGTACTTGTGTTCCCTGACGAGGCAGCAACTCAACCTTTTATCTTAATCTTAATCTATACATTTTCTACTAGGCCAGTTCTGAAAAGGAATGGCAGGGCAAAAGATGTGTGGGCCCCCCTTATTTTCATTAATGGTGACATCAGTGATATCACAGAATGAGTCTTTAGTATGCAATGTTATTGTGGGAAGTTAAATTAAAAACATGTTGCCATGCTTAAGGTACTAAACACTTCTAATTTAAGCGATTTGACCGGGAAACCCTCACTTTGGTTGAGTGGCGACACAGGGATTTGAGAGCAGAACTTGAACACATCTCTTCCCATATGTAATTGGTACAAATACTGTTTGCAAAAGTTATTTTTGAAACTTTGGTTATCTAACTGTGGAAGGCATTGCAAAAATATTGTAATTGTGTTTTGCTAACAAACGAAATGCTGTTTCAGCAGAGGTTTCATAATTATTTTTATTTTAATTGTGTGTATAATTGGTCATATTGTCCAAATTAGCAATATGATTTTATTTCAGAAGCCACAGATAAGGATTATTTTGACTGTCAAAAGAAATAAACTCCAAGCATATAATAACTATGTTTATCAAGTGCTGGTCACTACGAAATGACAAGGGAGTCTCATTAATATACCCCTTGAGCCTTGAGTGGAACGTGTGAGCAGGCCAAAACGATTTGCCATGTGTTGAAATATCAGGGGATCAAATAGCAGAATGTTGCAAAGGCAACTCAGCAGGTTACGAGACTGTTGCTGAGATGTTGTATGTTTGTACCTTCCTGTAAATCGTATGTTTTTTTGCTATTCCTGCTGTAACATGTGCTGTAAAATGTGTTGTTTTGAACTTGCGGGGAGCGTGGCTCTCTCACGTCATTGTGTGTGGGAACATTTGCCCCCATAACAAAAATCAAAAGATGGCATCCATGAAAATACACACAGTAAGTGAACATATCTTAAAATTAAATATACAAATTTTGTTCAATTGACCTTAGAAGAAAGAGCACAAGACAAAAGAGCATTGGACTTTAAAAAAAAAAGTAATACACACCAGAAAAATAACCTAAGAAAGGAAATGGTCCAATAAATATGCTGGTAAAGTATAAAACGTGCTCACCTTTTAAAGCCAGCAATCTGTTGTGAAATTTTTAGTGGAAAACAAAATCCCAGACAAGTGCTTTGACAAGTGCTTTGATGGCTATTTTATGTGGTCTGTGGGTAAGCGTCTGCAATGGGAATATGAAAACCTGGGTGAAAGCCTGGCAGCAAAACCCCCCCAAAAAACCAAGAGGGTTGCCTCTGCCCTCTGATCCTTTACTTGTGCCCGGAAAAGCAGTCACAATCAGGGAAAAATAACTGCACCAGTCTCCAGGATTGCATCCTCTTGTCACATCCTGGGCAAATATGCATGACTTGTTTGCCCTCTTATCATTTCCCCCCCCCCATGTCTGCCTTTCAACAATACTCTGCTTTATAAAGATGGCATGAACATTACACATATCATTGAGAGGTACTCACTCAAATATATAAATCCTTATAGAACTATGTTAGGAAATAAGTGTACAATGGTGACATTATTCCCCCATCTAAACTGGGAGACTACAAATACCAGAATGCAATTCAGCAAAAGGCAAAAAAATGACCTTTGGATTTTCAAAATACACTTTCAAGACTTAAAACAAAATGTAATGTATTAATTTATGTATGTATTTGTAGTTTTTATAAAGCGCTACTCGCCCATAGGCCCCAAAGCGCACAAAAACCAAAACAGATACGACATATGGCAGAGAATGGGTGAGCTAAGGACGCTAGTTGAATCTGAGCAGGACTGTACGGATCTATAATAGGGTAGTCTAGTCTGGGTCAAGATTGAATAAGAGAGTTTAGAGACTTTTCTTGAACTCATGGTTAGAATTAGTCTGCCTGATATCACACAGGAGTTTATTCCACTGTGAAGGAGCCTGAACGTCAAATGAAGAGCCACCAAAGGTTTTAAGGTTATTCCTAGGTTGAGTATATTTAAGGGGATCATAAGTGTGCAGACAACGACCATGTGGAAGGATTTTAAGGCTATTGTTCAAGTATTTCGGGGCTTCGCCGTAATAGCATTTCTAAGTCAAGGAGAGTAACTTGTGCGTGACATGTTGTTTAATGGGAAGCCAGTGAAGACGTCTTGCATTTGTGACATGATCCCTCCGGACGAGACCATGGACAGCTCTGACTGACCCATTTTGAGCTACTTGCAGGGCTTGAAGATTCGCTTTTGATGTTCCTGCTAACAAACTGTTGGAGTAATCGAGGCGGAAGCTAATCATGGCCGTAGCTAGAAGAGATCTATTTTTTAGAGAAATAAATGGGACGAATGGGACGAATGGGACGAATGTGGTTCAATAATTTGGTCATATTCCCACAGGCGGCCTGAACTGAAGCAACATGGGGTTTCATGGAAAGCTCTGCGTCCAGCACCATCCCCAGAGTTGTCACCTTTTTGGACACTTTAATTGGATTTCCTTCTATGGGAAAACTGTTATAGTGTGGGGACATGGTTTTGAGTCTTTGTCCAGATGCCAGGATCAGAAGTTCAGTTTTTTCAGGATTGAGAGCAAGGGAGTTTGCAATCATCAAATCATGGATGAGGTTGTAGATACGATGTATAGTGTTAGAATCAGTGCTAGGACAGCCTGTTAACTCTACAATGGCCTAAGTGTCGTCTGTATAATTAGCTAACTGCACAACCAGGTCATCCAGGAGGTCAAGAAGTGGCATGACATAAATACTAAAGAGAAGTGGTGTGAAAAAGTTACTTGTTTGTGTTTCAGTGTTTGGCAAATGCAGGGCTCATACATGATGTAATGAAAACATTAAATTGTACCAAAAATAAACGCTTTTTGGTGTTAACTATGAACATCTGAAAATAATATAGTTAGTTTAAAATTGTTCTGTGTGATATAAGTGAATTGGCCTGCCAGAGGGTGTAGATTTAGGCGGGGTGACCAGATTTTCAAGACGAAAAACAGAGATGACCAACAAAATAAAAGAAACACTACCCCCTACCAGCCCATCCCCCAACCCTGAATCCCCACCTCAAACCATCCCCACCCCTCTCCACCCCATTCCCCCATCCATCCTGCAGTATTTACAGCACTGTTCCTGCTCCTATAAATTGTGCACTTTTGACTCTGGATATAAGCTCATTAACAATAAAAAGAGCTTTTTCTTTGATACATGTGACAATCTTTGATGGTAATTAATTTACCAACTGGTCTCTGTTGAACAGTTAATGTGTGTGCCTCGTTCCCGGTTGGTGGTTCAAGCCCAGAATGCCATGGCAAAATTCAGTTTATATTTTAATGTAAAAAATAAAAAATAAATTACAGGTACGATCCTTAGGTTGGAAGGCGCTAAAACGCTGTGGAGTAGTATGCAAAATTGAATAATGGGAGGCAGTGACTTCCAAATGACCCACAAGGCCACCCGTAAGGCCTCAGAAGAGTGAATCAAGGAGCATCAACAAATTAGGTCTTACGGTGTCAGCGCTCTCCCTGTCCAGTAAGTCTACAAAATCAATGTGAATTGCAATCCAAGGTCAGTATTCCATGACTTTTAATGGTTGTATTAGTACAGCCGACAAGTGTTTCGACCATCACTTGTTCGTTTTCAAGGCTGTTATTCCACAAGCTTATACGCAATATCAAAAGACAACAGTCCCAATACATCCTTTATTATCCACAGAGAATGGGTAAGGCGAAAATAAATAGATTTGAAAGTAAATATCGTTGCCCAGGTATAGGTAACATCAAATTAAACATGAATAAAGAAATTAAAGTTACATACCCATTGTTGTCACATAGAGGAGATGTAGGGTAGCAGGAAAAAGGAAACAAAGCGCAAGCAATGATCATATTACAAAATGCCATGAAGCATGTCACAAATGCATTGATCAACAATCTAATTCCATATGCTACAGAATTT
Organism: Ambystoma mexicanum; assembly: GCF_040938575.1. Taxonomy (NCBI): domain Eukaryota; kingdom Metazoa; phylum Chordata; class Amphibia; order Caudata; family Ambystomatidae; genus Ambystoma; species Ambystoma mexicanum. Next base: position 429,952,920 of record NC_090934.1, on the reverse strand, counting down.
TTAATTGTGAGTTTGATAATGTACAGGATCAGCTTCTGATATGCAGCACATAAAGTGGGTATGCTAGGTGCCTATCCTTGACCTAGCACACCCATGCATCTTGAAAGTACGTCATTATAAAATCAGATGGATTGTTTGAGCAAAAGATTGCAGTATGTGTATCTCATTTACTCCAGAGATGCCTTAAATGTAGAAAAATCAAAGTCACCAGCACCCAAATCGTGTATGTATAGGCTAAGTAAGCAAAGTAGGTTGGAGCTTACCAGGATGTGAAGTAAATTATGAACTTCTCTGTGAATTCAAATATAAAATATTTTTGTATTCGGGTTCAAATAAAGATACAATTAGTTCGAGAACTAACTCTGCCGCTTCTGATAGGCCACTGGGTGCCGGTGCTCTAGAGAGCCACAGTGGGTTGGGAGGTGACTGTTACACCGTAGCCTCACAGAGCCTCCTACATCGAAGCCGCAGAGTACCTCTTTTTTAAAACAATATTCTTGAGATCGCCAGGGCCAGTGCCACAGCCGGCTCTCAGGGGTGGCACAAGTCCTTGAGGGTTCAGTCAGACCCTTTTCAGCAGAGCGTGCAGATAAGAATCCTCAGGAGACTTGCAGAAGGAAGGCTAACATGGAGAGAGATATTTTGGTGCAAAAGTGTTCAAGTTCCCGACTGGAGGAAGAAGTGTATATAGTTGTGCATCAAGCACATGGTACTGTGAATGTTTTAGTGTTATATTCCAAAAACAGAAGACCACAAGCAGTGCTTTAGGCGCGGTGATAAACCGAGGGGGGGTAGGGAGGTGCAATCATGGGGCATGGCCTAACTGATGGGCGTGACCTGAAGTGTCCCAGGCACGGAAAAATAAAAAATTAAATTTGTCAGGTTACTTTTTTTTTATATTCCCGCACGAAGTTTCGAATCTGAGACTGATGTCACATTGTACTGTGCTATTTCATGTGTGCTTATTGTTTTTTGTTTCATTCAGTAGACTGCTTGACGTGGTTTGAGCGTGAATGAAATAGCACAGAGCAATGTGACACTGGCTTGTCATTAGCAGGGTTCTGGGATTCATAACCGAGCCCTGCCACTCACAGACCAGCGTCACATCTCACTGTGCTATTTCAGAGGTGTACAATTGCTTTTGTTATTTTTTTCAATAGACTGCCTGACACGTAAAGGCTGTTGGGGGCTTTATGTGTCAAGCAGTCTATTGAATGAAACAAAAGAAAATCAGCACCTACAAAATAGGTGCTGGATTTATTTTGTTTCCTTCAAAAGACTACACATAGGCCCTCATTACGACCCTGGCGGAATTCGGAAAACGATGGCGGAAATGCAATACCGCCATCGAATAGCGCTCGGTGCGACTATGACCCGTCACCGCAAAGTACGATGCCATTAGCGACACCGTAGTGAACGCCAACGCTAACTGCACCAAGCACGCGCGCGCGCGCCATGCCAAACCGTAAACACCACCATGGCGCAACGGTACGCCAATTCCGACCCCAGCGGACATGTACCTAACGCCATCAAGCATGGCGGAAAGCACCATTCCGCCATGGTGAGAAGTACGGCATCGCGAATCAACCGTAAACGGCCCCACTGACTGCCCGTACACCGCTCCCTGCCCACAAAGTACAACTCCCCGTAGGTGCAACGAAGCCACAATGCAACCAGTGAAATGCACAAGTCACCCATGCATGCCAACGAACAAATGGACCTCAAGAGGGGCCAATGGGAGCTGCAGGGCACAGATGGCACGAATACAGAAGCCATCCCAATGGACATGACCACAGTCCCCCACCAAGAAACGCACGCAAACACAGGCACCTGTGACCAGCAATATTCAGAAAATCACAACATTCCACCAGTCCACCTGGCTGACCGGCATCTGTCACACAAAACCCAATCCCCCGCCCCTGAGCATGACAACATTCAAACTGTCATATTGGCAGCCCCCATCCCTGACCTCACGGGCTTCGTAGGCAAACGCGCCCAGTACAGGACCACGCAACAAAACTCCGAAGCTGGAACCCAATGCAGATCCCCTCACAATACATCGCTCCCCAAATAGGAATATGCCACATCACTTGCAAAGAAGAACGCTACACGGCCCATATCAGAATAGAATTTTAATGCACATCAATATCACCAAGCCCATACAGCCATCAGGCCATGAACTCCAAAACACATTTCACCATTGTGGGCTGCATCCGCAAGAAATGACCAGCCACTACTCGTGTGACGCCCTGTTCCCTCATGGTACACAGAGCCACATACACGTACGAAAAGGCAACATGGAAGCGCACAGAACCGCAGGGCCGTCCCAATGGGGAGGCACTAGTCCAGCTGAAAGGCCGAAATGTTGCTCCGAGCCACCAGTACTGCGTAAGGGCATGTGGCCCATTGGCGATCGTCCCATAAGATCGTAATGCTGCTCCACTGATTAACACGAAGCAGCAGGTGTCGGGAGTAAAATCCATCTGCAGGAGTGGCATACAGATGGCAGTGGCAAAAGGGGAGGAGATACCTGTCAACCAAAAGAAAAGAAACAGAATAGAATGGCCATCAGAACTACATTCGAACAACTCACTTCAATGATCACACTAGATCCACAGCCATATGCATGCAAGCCCACTCCAAAGGATCATCACCACCCCAAAACCACTTGCGAATCATAACTACCTATATCGAGGTGAAAACACCATCACAAACGAGTGTACCTGTGCATGCGCCTGTGAAAACAGAATCCTTCAGATGGGATTGGTAACGTGCATGGACACAAGTGTCTGAAGGCGCGTCGAGACAGGGAGGGCTCAACAAGGCCAGATAGACGATGGTCCCACTATGGCAGCCCTGCATCACATAGCGCAGGGGGGGCGGACAGATCCCAAGAAGCCCTGTACATGGCAAACACTGTATCAAATCACCTGCCCATGCATCCATTCATCATTCCCTCATCCCGTAATGAAAACGCCTGAATATTTACTCACATAACATTAGAAATATCCATTGAGTCTGTGCGTTATGCAGCCTGCAAAATCCACAGTGCCCCAGCACGTAATTCCAGTCTAGTGAAGTAACATGTATTTGGGAACGTCCTGCCTTATCGTCCACTACGCAATTGCGCATCCCATACTATTCATATCAATCATAGCATTCTCGCCATGGCCCCTGTCCCAAGGACATTGAACAATAGAACGTTATATTTGCAGTCAGACCTGTGGGCATCTCCTCGCCGCTAGCTGAAAACCGAAAGCGCCGCCCTTCGAATTCCTCATTTGCAACATCACGTCGAAGAGGCATCTGTGGCCGTTTGAAAACACTAATTAATCCATCGAGTGCGGCTGTGTGTGAAAATGGCAACTGCCTTCACCCACGAATGGGACGCCCCGCCCGTCGTTGCAACTCGGTACAGTGATGAATGAGGGCCCACCGTTACTCGAGTACTACGTTCCACTGACCCTTCACAACTCTGTTCGCGACTGCACAGATAGTATGTGAAACAATGGGACCACAACAGAATGAACATATCAACCAATGTTACACGGCCATCGGGTACAAATACAAGATTGCAATAGCAAGATGCCATTCCGCGAATTGCAGCGTTGTGCGCGGGACGTGCTCGGCCAAAGGGGAGAGCAGTTTGCACAGGTGGAATGAATCACCACAGGTGGAGGCCATTCAGCCTGGAAACACATAAATTTCACGCCCAGTCTCCTCCCACAACCACTCCGAAATGCTACCGGCAGGACTCGCGATGTTGGCCCTGGGGGACCTGATAGCACTGCAAGTACTCCAACTCCAAGAAGAAGACGAACACCAACTACAACCGGCCGCACGGAGGAGACGCAGGAGGAGGAGGAGGCCAAGGCAGGGCCAGCAAGGGCCGCCAGCACAGCCACTACCACCACGCAGGCAGCCCGCAATCCCACGCCTCCGAGCACATCCGTTCAACCTCACTGATGAGCAGATCCACACCCTCTACCGTTTGGACCGGGACACCATAACCGCCATTGTGGACATGACACAGGCTGACCTTGTCAGCATGATAGATAGCCCAACCGCCATCCCACCCCTACTGAAGGTGGTGTCTGTACTCCACTTCCTGGCCACAGGCACCTACCAGCACACAGTCGGACAGTTGCATGGCATTTCACAGCCACTGTTCTCACGGACACTATTGCAAGTGCTCGATGCCCTCCTGAAGCACGCAGACGACTACATCTCTCTACCACGCTCGGAGCAGGAAATTACCAACACAAAAGTGGGATTCCATGCACTTGGCGGCATACCGGGTTGCATTGGTGCCATCGACTGCACCCATGTGGAATTGGTCGTCCCACATGCCATGGAGGCCCAGTACCGCAACCGAAAACAATTTCATTCCCTGAATGTACAAATGGTGTGTGACTCCAACAGGATCATTACACATTGTTGTGCCCGATTCCCTGGATCAACCCATGATTCTATGGTCTTGAGGAACTCTACAATACCACGCTACATGGAGCGACACGCAGGGAACAGATCCTGGCTACTCGGTGAGTCTCATTACATGCATGATAATGTGGGGTATGTGATTCGGCAATGACCTGGCAGGAAGGGGGGGGGGGGTGTGCGTACGTAGCAATGGCATTCCACATCATACGTTTCTCGTCCACATACAGGTGATGCCGGGTATCCACTGAAGAGATGGCTCCTCACACCAGTCCGCAACCCACGGGACCAGCATGAGGAGGACTACAACCATGCCCACTCACGTACCCGTGTAGTCATTGAACAGGCATTCGGCCTACTGAAGACCCGTTTCCGGTGCCTCAGCAGGTCTGGCGGGGCACTCCTGTACCGCCATGAGAAGGTTGCAAAGATGGTGATGGCATGTGTCATGCTCCACAACATGTGCGTACGTAGAAATGTGCCCATGCCCCCTGACGCAGAACTGCAAGCACCTGATGATGGTCATGATGAGGGTGGGGATGTGGCAGCACCTCAAGGAGTCTGCGAGGCACCGGAGGCCCGTGACATTCGTCAGCATCTCATTGATGTATGCTTCTAGCACTCACGCCTGGTGGCTGATACATGGACACGGGATGCGTGGCACTGTGTGTGTCTGGTACATGCACAATATGGACTGTACGCCTATAATGGCCTCGTACACAAAGATCAATGTCCACACATCTCATTGGTTGATCGTGCACTTTTTATGGCATATGTGATATCATGTTGTACACCCTATCGACCCGCCACCCAAGTGAGCCCAACACACCCCCTCCACCCTCCCACCTCCCCCCCGAACACCAGTGTCCAAAGATGCTCATCGTCCGTGGGCAGTCGCTATTGCAAGCCCCCTCTGCGGGTATCAGGGGCACCCCTGCCTGTGGAGCGCAGGTTCCTCCCAGATCTACGTTGGGGGCTGCCCTGGACGGAACTTGCAACGGATGATGTCTCTGCCTGCTCACGTCCATGCATGTCCCTAAGGGTTTGCGAGAGCTCAGTGAGCACACGGCTCACTGCGGCAAGTTCGGCACATACGTCTTTGGACGTCGCATGCAGTTCCCCCCTCAGGCTCTCGGTGCTTCTCTCCATTTGGACTCTCAGGCTCTCGGTGCTACTCTCCATTTGGACTCTCAGGCACTCGGTGCTACTCTCCATTTGTGCCCTTAGTGTCTCTGTACTTCTCTCCATTTCTGCCCTAAGTGTCTCAGTTGATGTTTCTATGTCTGCCTTAGTGCCCCCACATTCATCGGCATGGTCCTTGAGGAGCGTGGCCAGTTGCTGCTGTTGCACGATTAACTGGTCGAGGGACTGTTGCCTCTGCTGGGCCATGGCCATTTGCGGGGGTGTCACAGAGGGGCTGTTGTCCTCATGTTGCCTTGCCACAGGGCTTGTGGGGGATGGCCAGTCGTCGTCTTGTGGGTGCCCCTGCGTGGTATCCTCATGTAGTACGGGATGGAACAGACAGGGGGATTGGGACAGGTCATGGATGGATCTGACTTCGACATCCCCGTCTTCTGTGTCGGAGCATGCTGCCATCAATGGGGTGTCACCTATGGTGCTGCTGCCACCGGAGGCAGTGCCTTCTGTGGCATCCGTTGGGGGGACCTGTGGTGGTGGTGTTGTGGCCATGCTGGCTGCTGGGGTGCCTGTTGATGTTCCCTCCTGTGTGCTGCCACTTGATTTGTGCTGCTGCCGTGTCTTGATGCGTGCAGCTGAGGTGGAGGGTCTTTGGCCGTCGGTCTTGGCCCTCTTTGCAGGTGTGCTGGTAGGGGTGTCCTGGAGCTCGTCGTTTGGATCGGACCCTGTGGTGGAGTAAAGGAGGGCGAGGGTTATTGGTGGGTCTGTGGGAATTGGAATGGCAATGTATCACATGCATTGGGGTGGTACCTGAGGGTGATTTGGGTCGGGGCCTTGGAGGTGCTTCCATTTGTGTGTGGAGTGAGGGTGCAGTTGTTTGGCAGCCTGCAGTTAGGGTGTGCCTGCTGCACGTGTAGTGCGTGTTTTAGGGGTTTTTAATTATTTATGTATTTATTGTGGGTTTTAACGTGCGCTATCAGGCCAATGTGTGTGGACGTTCTCCTGGACATGTGTTTCTGTTGCACTATGGGGACACATGGTGCTTCGAATGGATGGACTTTGTGGATTTAGCATTGTTTCATTAGGCCCACCTACCTGAATCTTCGGATGTCTGCACTCCTTTCTCCATCCCTCCGACTCCCTCTATGCTCTCCATTCCGATGGTGGAGGCACAGATTTCTTCCCAGGGGGTCAGCTTGATTGGTGATTCCGACCCTCCCCCGGTGGCTGTGGCAATGTTGCGGTTGGCAGAGAGTATGCTGCGGACGCGTATCCGCAGGTCGTCCCACCGCTTCCTGCATTGCTGTGGGGTGCGGGGTGCGGTCCCCACCGCACTTACCCGCTGTGCCACCAGAGCCCATATGGCCTTCTTGTTTGCGAGTGCCGTCCTGGTCATTTGCGTGGAGAAGACGACGGCAGCATTCTCCTGGAGGGTCTCTGTTAGCACGGTGAGTTCCTCAGGGGAGAAGTGGACCTGCCGCTTGCGGTCGCACGCTTTCTTCGCTACTTTTCCCATTTTTCTTGGTTTCGCTAGGGTGGATGACGGGTTGGGTTGTGTCTCAGGGTGGTGATTTTAGTGGTTGTGTGGTTTTAGTGGTTTTATAGGTGTACGGCGGGTTGTTTCCCGTTCCGGGCCCGTGTTTTAACTTCCGTTTCCGTATATTTCCGGTCACCGTACTTTACGGTAGGCGCACACTGCGGTGTCCGCTGTGATGGGTGGCGGTATTGCACCTAGGGCGCCGTACGGCGGCGGTGTGGGCCGTTTTGGGGTCATTTCCGCCATCGCGGACTTTGCACTTCCGCCATGCCGTGGTGCTCGTGCCCGATGGGTCGGAATGGGCCGCACTTTGCTCCTTCTTGCAATGGCGGAAACGCTATTTACGCTGTGGCGGTCCGGTCAGTCACTTTCCGCCAGGGTCGTAATGAGGGCCATAGTCTATTGAATGAATAAACGAAATCCTATACCTATGGAATAGCACAGTGCAATGTGACACTGGCTAGGCACTGGTAGTGTGTAGGTTCAAATCCCCCTTACGGAAAGAAAAGGAAAGTGCCTATTGGATGTTGTGTGAGTGCAGCCAGAGCCATGGCTTGATCAGGGTTTTGGGAGATTGCTGGGTCTGAGACCTAGCTAGCCCCAGCCCACTTAAACCCAGACCACAGGACATGTTTTTCCGGAGATGTAACAACAATAAGGAAGCGTTTACTGACAGGGTTCATAGTGATCCCAGAAGGAGGGATGGCACTTTGACCTTCTGGGTGAAAAGGTGACATTGAAGACTGAGAGCTAGCATATTTATAATAATTTGCATTTATATAGCACTACAAACCCTGAGCACTGCTTATTACCCATAGTGTGTGGTGCTCATTTATCAACCTCGGAGGAATGAGTTCAGTCCTGCTGGGATTTGAACTTGTGTCAGCAGGATCAGCACAAAAGTCAAAGCAAACACTCTACTCGCTGTGCTATCTGACCAGTATACTCTGTGGAATCAGGGCCTGGGGCATCTTGAAGACAGCAATTTTTGCGCCCATTCGCCAGGAAAGAGCACTTTGGGTCATGACAGCACAGAGAACAGTGCAATTCAGCGGCCAAATGCTCCCACCAGATTCAGCAATGGCTAGTGGCAATTATTTTTCTAGTCAGCTGCAGGTACTTGGAATTGTCCCAGCTCCAAAAAGGATAATGGCACCTCGTTTCACCAAACCTGAATGGCCCAGGAGGTTGGCCACTCATGAAGCAGAAACATGGCGCCTTTCTGGAGGAATGTGAAAATCGTGCTCAGAATAATCAGGGTTTACATCAGAAACTGGATACCATAAAATCTGTCCCAAAACAATTAATGCAAAGTGTCTCTATTCAAACTTTAAACTGCAACTAGAGTTCCTAGTTAAAGAAAAAAGGTGGGCAATGTTGTCTCCACTAGGTGTGCGCGGTGCTGTCTCCAAGTTGGTTTCGGTGGTGTCTCCAGGTTGGTGTTTCTACCTTAATAAGGTGGGTGTTTTCATGGAAACCTGCATGTGAAGTGTTCAACTAGTTATTGAAGTGGTGTCCAAAATGACCTTGCAGCTCATGGGGAGGCCTGGAGCGAAAGAGGAGGAGTTATGAGAGGAAGGAATTCATTTCCGCCATCCTTGCAGCAGGGACTAGACTTGCAGAACAATGTATACACTAGCAAAAAGGGACTTTGTACCTTTCCACAGTGTCTGCCATATTTCTTTCACCTATGTACCCTCTCTGCATCGAGGACACAATACAGGCACAATACTAAAACCGGAACGATGAAAGAGGATACAGAGTGTGAAACTGAGCTGCAATCTCGCAATGAACTCTGCCCTCTTAATCGCTTCCTTCTCTAATATAATCTACAAAACCTGTCTGCAACAGAATGCATTTGTGAGTATGGCATTTATAACGCTCCTATACACAACTGTTTCAAGGCGCGACAAGGAAAGGGAGGGGGAACAAAGGACAGACAACGATCCTACTAGGCCTGGGGTCATTCAGATCATGCAATTGCATGGGAAGGCGAAAATTGCGTGGGGGGGAGGGGGTGGGGGATGGAGGGACAGTGCAATACATGAGCATAGAATAATAACTAAAGTAAGTAACGGCCATCAGGTGGCAAGTGCAAGATGTGTGCAGACATCAGGTGTCAAGTGCTGTTAGTGGGACTGTATGGATACAGAAACAGTCCCCAAGTGCGGGGGTTGCCAGGCAGGCAGTGCAGGTGGGAGTGACTGGAGGGGGAAGTACCTGGGTCAGAGAACAGAGGGTGGCCAGGTAATCGGTGAAGAATCAGAATCAGCCAGGAGGTCAGCAGTGGAGAGGAGGAGAAAAGGCAGAAGCAAAGAGAAAGGTTTTGAAGTGCTTCCGGAACCGGAGATGGTTCTCCTCAAGTTTCCGGGAGGCAGGGAGGCTGTTCCAGAGAGAGGCCCCAGCCGAAGAAAGAGATCTACCACCAACTCGTTGCTTGGAGAAGCGACTGACCCTAAGGGAGTTGGAGGTGGTTGAGCGAAGAGCTCGAGGGGGAAGATATTTATGATTTAGGAAGAGAGAGTTGAAGGTATTGGGGCCTCAGACCCCAGAAGGCCTTGTGGACAATGCAGAGGGTTTTGAACTTAATCCTCGCAGCCACTGGGAGCCAGTGCAAAGATTTCAGTCCTGGAGAGATATGATCCCTGGGCTTGAGGCCAAGGACAAGTCTTGCAGTCCTGTTCTGGATGAGTTGCAGAGGGTGGAGAGTAGAGGCAGGCAGATTTAGAAAGAGGCTGTTGCAGTAGTCCAGCCTAGAGAGAACCAGAGCTCTGGAGACAGTGAGCTTCTGGGAGAAGGAGAGGAAAGGAATAATACCTCTGAGGAGGTGCAGCTGGTAGTGTGACTTTTTAGAGATGTGAGGAGAGAAGGAGAGTGTGGAGTCGAAGATGACCCCAAAGTTTTTAGCCTCGCAGGTTGGAGCAGGAGGGGGGCCAAGAGAGGCTGGCCAGAGAGTGACAGGAAAGGAGGGAGCGGGTGTACCGATGAGGAGAATCTCAGTCTTACTGGTATTAAGGCAGTGGTCATTGGCGGCACACCACTCCTGGATGGCGGACAGAGAGTCAGAGATGAGAGAGGGCGAAGCGGTGGCCGAGGGTATCCTGAAGGTGAGCTGAGTGTCATCCGCATAGCACTGCAAGTTGGGGCAGAGAGCAGCAATGCGGTGGACAAGAAGTGCCAAGTAAAGATTGAAAAGCCAGGAATAGAGGTTAGACCCCTGGGTGACACCACAGGTAGAGAAAAAGATAGCTGAGACAAAGGACCCAAGTTGGAATGGGAGGGTCAGTCAGAGAGGAAAGAGGTCAGCTAAGCCAGGCCCTGACCGGTGATACCAAGGTTGTTATGGAGATATTTGAGCAGGATGGCATGGTTGACCGTGTCAAAGGCAGAAGAGAGATAAAGCAGGATGAGGACACAGGGGTGTGTTAGAATCAAGGTTGGAGAGCAGGTCTTCGCAGATGTTCAGGAGAGCAGTTTCCATGCTTCTGGCAGCTCTGAAGGCAGACTGGTGGTCATGAAGACAACCAACAGATTCAGTTTGTGGATTAAGCTGGGAGATTCCCAGTTTTACTGGGAGTTTGCCCAAGAAGGGAGTGATGGAGTTTGGGCAATAGTTAGACGGGCAAGAGGGAACCAAAGAGGGTTTCTTAAGAATAGGGTGCACAAGGGAGTGCTTCAGGGGGATGGGAAGGCTCCAGCGACGAAGGAGTGGTTGCAGAAGTCGGCCAAGGCAGGGGCCAGGGAGTCAATGTGGTCCTTGATGGTTTTAGAAGAACAGGGGTGAACCTGTTTTGACGAGATTTTCATAGATCGGGCTTGTCTAGAGTCCTCGTCTGCGAAGAAATGGGGAAAGGCAGAGAAAGATGGAGGAGAGATGGCTGTAGAAGGGACAGGCATGGAGCAGGGAGTAGAGGGAGGGAGGACAGAGGAGGAGAGTGAGGACAGGATGTCCTGAGTTTTAAAGATGAAGTGAGACGCCAGTGCTGTGCAGAGGGCCTGGGAGGGGACAGGAGAGGTAGAGACTGCAGCAGGATTGGCCAGTTCATTGCATATTTGAAAGAGTTCAGCTGAGTTGTTAGATGCCGCAGAGACACAGGCTTGGATAGGAGCTCTCTTCTTGGTGAGGACAGAGAGAGGCGGTATAGCTTTTGGAGCAGGCGGCAGGCCAGTTTGTCAGATGATGAACATGAAGCATGCCATTTCCTCTTGGCCACCCTGCACTTGCGTTTGAGAGTGACAAGGTCTGAGTCAAACCAGGAGTTGCACTTGGCTTTGGGCTTACGGTGGATTCTCATGACATGGTCAAGAATATCAAGAGTATCGGATATAGCAGAGTAGAACAGGGAAAGGGCTGTGTCAGGGTGAGAGTCAGCCAGAGGGAGAGGGGGTGAGTGAGAAAGTGGTGGCGAAAGCCTCAGCTGACACGCGCTTCATGGGTTGGATGACCGAGAAGGTGGGTGGCAGTGATGGAGGTGGCTTGGCCTGAGGGGTAGAGAGGGTAAGATGGGAGGAAAGGAGAAAGTGATCACTCCAAGAGCGAGGAGTGGTGAGCGGGGCAGAAAGGGGAACATCTGAGGAGATCAGAATATCCCAAGTGTGCTCTGCAGAGTGAGTCGGGCAAGAGGGGAGAATAGAGAGTGAGAGAGAGTCGCAGAGGTCGCAAAAAAGTCCAGAGGGAGGGCAGGAGGAATCCAGGTGGATGTTGAAGTCTCCAGGAAGGAGGAGTTGAGTGGTCGAGGCCAGGAGTGAAGAGGAGAGGTCAGCCCACTCAGAGAGGAAGGAAGAGATCTGACCAGGTGGCCGATAGATAGTAGCCACAGTAAGGGAATGGCTTGGGGGAGAGAGAGCCTGCAGACAAGGCATTCGAAAGAGGAGTAGGACTGCATAGGAATGATGGAGGCAGGAATCCACTCAGGGAAGATCAGGGCTACACCCCCTCTGGAGCGATTGGGCCTGGACGCAGAGAGGATCTTGTAGCCAACCGGGAGGAGCATGTCAAAGCTTGTGACAGAGCTGGCTGTGAACCATGTCTCGGTGAGAGCAAGGACATTGAGGTCAAGTTCCTCCAGGAGGCGGCAGATGAGAATTAAGAGTGGCAATATGGAGAAGGTTGCCATCCTTGAAGGACTTCTGGGGAGAGGTACAAATCAGAGGTACGTCCTGCAGAGGTGTAGAAGGAGCTCGAGGGGGGGGGCAGAGAGGGAAGGAGGAGAGGTCAAAGAAGCCGAGGAGGAGGCAGCAGGGGGAGGTGAGGAGGCTGAGTAGGCGGTAGAGGGGACAGCAGGGGAAGAATGTAAATTTATGAGGCATGGGAAGCACCTGGCAAAGAGGTGAAGGTTGGAGTGAGGGCCTTGGACCAGGGCAGTGCCGTTCACATAGACAATAATAATGACCTTAGAGGAGTGGAAGGAGGCCAGGAGGGCATCCCACCGGGTGCCACCATTAACGGGTGAAGAAGAGAAGGAGAGAGCACAGAGACCATTTGTAAGGTCCATAGGTCAGGTGAGGGAACGACAAAGAGGATGTCGGTGAAAGTTTCCCTGGAGGAGGCACTGGTATAGATGTCAGCGATAGGGAGGCCTGGGTTGGAGACCTGGAAATCCTTTTTAAACCTCTTCCTACCAGATTTAGTAAGGGGGGGCAGGATAGTCAATAGAGAAGCAGTTCGAAAAAAATAGGCCAGACCATGCATCCAGACTAGTCTACATTTGAAAATCAAAACCCCTGAGATTTCGTCTGTGGCACTGAAGAACAACACCTTTAAGTATTCAAAACTGTCACTGCTTCATCCCAGGTTAGAAAATTACATGTTCGCGTGTGTGTATACAGACCTGTTTCTATGGGTAGGCAAACTGGGCATTGGCCTGGGACAGAATGTGGGGTAAGGGGTCCAGCAGGAGTAACTTAATGAATTCTCCCACCTGGAAAAGCAGCTTCAATCATTGCATTTAAACATAATGAATGGAGCATAATTTAACAGGAAGCAGCACTACACATCAGAAGCAGGAACAAAAGTCTACCCTGCCCATATTCATCTATCAATTCAACCAATAGCTTAATACTATGCTCAGACATTTTTTTTAAGAAGGATCCCACCTCCCAAACTAGTGTCAGTTATACATTGTTTTCTTAATCCCATCACTCTAACGTTTCTAACTGCCTCTATGCCATTCAACTTTGGATGGCTTCCCATATAAGGTACTTGAACCCCTCCAAAGTAGAGATTCAATTCCTTCCTGCTAACTCGATACCTCCTCTCATTTCCCCTGCCTTGCTCTCTTTTCCTCCCTCATTGTTTCCTTTTTCCACTTCTGCTCCTAAACTAGGTATAATATTTGACACCTCCTTGTCCCTCTCTCTGCATATTTTTAATGCAGCTCGCTCCTGCAGTTTCTTCCTTTCTGATATTCATTGTGCCTGCCCTTTCTCATTTTTCCATGCCACTAAGCTTCTTATCACTTCATTAATTTTGTAAACACAACCCCTTTTAAGGACTTATCACCCAACTGGATGCTTTCAATCCTGCCTCTGGGCTATTTCGCAACATTTGCAACACTCTCTCCCTTTCCATTCTACCCTCTGGTCTGACGCACTCTACTGGACACACCTTGGATGTTCTCATCTCCTCAGATATCCCACTGTCTAACCTTCTCACCACTACTCTCTTGTGGACTGACGACTTTCTGCTCTCCTCCCACCTGAAACTTCTTGTCCCCCAGGCAAACCCTACCCCAGCACTGCCACCTTTCTTATCGGTCATTCGGCCCATGAAGCGAATGACACTGGATGCCTTTGCCTCTACTTTCTCTTCTACCCCTACTCTGGCATCTGACTCACACTCTGACACAGCCCTCTCTAACCTGAATCTTTCCATATCCAACAGGGTGGCTGAGAGGAAGTGTAGAGATTCGGGTGCATCCTTTGACAAACTGGCCTTCGCCTGGTCCAAAGGCAAAACAGACTCTCTGTCCTCTTCAAGTAGAGGGTCCATATTCAAGCCTGCCTCTCTGTGGACTCTAACACCATGGCCGAACTCTTCAAAATCTGCAAGGAGCTGGCCAATCCCACTGGAGTCTCCACCTCTCCTGTTCCCTCCCGGGCACTCTGTATGGCTCTGGCCTCTCATTTTACCACTAAAGCTCAGCACATCTTGTCCTTGTTTTCCTCTTTCTCTCCTTCTACCTCTCTCAGGCCCCCTTTGGCCACCTCTCCCTCTCCTCTTCCTTTTTCCTCCTTCTCTCCGATAGCACCTGATGATGTTACTAGACATGTCTGATCTATGAAAGTTTCCAAACAGGTGCCACCCAGCTCTTTCAGAACCATAAAGGACAACATTGCCACACTCGCTCCAGCCCTAGCAGATTTCTGCAATCACTCTTTCGCCACAGGATCTTTTCCCTTTCTCCTCAAGCACTCCCTGGTGCATCCCCTCCTAAAAAAGCCTACTGCCAATCCTACCTGTCCGGCTAATAATCACCCAATTTGTATCACTCCTTTCCTGGGCAAACGTCCAGAAAAGCTGGTCATCTCCAAGGTTACTCTCTGTACTGAATCTGTTGGTTGTCTCCATGATCATCAGTCTAGCTTCAGAGCAGCCAGAGGCATGGAAATGCTCTGCTGAACACCAATGAAGATCTGCTCTCTAATCCTAGCTCCAACTCTCCCTTTGTCCTCATCCTCCCTGACCCTTCCTCTGCTTTTTACATGGTCAATCACGCCACCCTGATCAATTGTCACTGCGAGAACCTCGGCATCATGCATCATGCCCTGGCATGGCTGACCTCCTTCCTCCTGGACCGACCCTCCTAGGTGCAACTTGGGTCCTTTATCTCCACCACCTCTCTCTCCATGTGGGGGGTCCCCAGGGCTCTCTCCTCTCACTGTGGCTCTTCAATGTCTATCTGATCACCACCTTCTCTTCTAACTTTCAGCATTATACAGATGACAAACAGCTTTCTTGCAGGCTTCCCTCAGCCTCCTCCCCTCCCTCGCTAATTCCTGACTGTCTATCCACGATTCAGGATTGGTGCCCCTCCAAAGATCTCTGCCTTAATGCCAGTAAGACGGAGATCCTTCTCATTGGGACCTCTGCTACTCTGTTCCCTCTCTCACTCTGGCCGCCCTCCTTGGGCCTGCTGCCATCGCCTTCCTCTGAGGCAAAAAACCTTGGTGTCATTTTCAACCCTCTGTTCTCCTTCTCTGCTCACATCACAGACATTGCCAAGAAGGCCCACTTGCAGCTTCACCTCCTCAGAGTTATTCTACCTTTTCTCACTTTCCCTCAGAAGCTTACTGTCACCAGAGCCCTGTTTCTCTCCAGGCTAGATTATTGCAACAGCGTCATTCTCAATCTGCCTAATTCTACCTTTCGCCCCCTGCAACTAATCCAGAACAGGACTGCAAGACGTATCCTTGGCCTCAAGCCCAGGGACTGTATCTCTCCAGCCCTGAAATCTCTCCACTGGTTCAGTGGCTGCAAGGATCAAGTTCAAGACTGTCTCTATCGTCCACAAGGCTTTCTAGGGTTGGAGCCCGCACTACATCAAACTCTCTCTGCCGTAATACCATCCTTCTAGAGCCCTTCACTCAGCTACCTCTAACTCTCTGAGGGTCAGATGTTTCTCCAAGCAGAGAATGGGGGTAGATCTCTCTCCTCTGCAGGCGCCTTCCTATGGAACAGCCTTCCTGCCCCTCTCAGCTGTGAGCCGGACCACCTGAAGTTCTGGAAGCGGCACAAGACCTTCCTTTTCCGCTCTGCCTTCTCCCTCTCTACTCCTTGCTAACTTAACTGTCTGCTGCGCTGTCTGGTTGCTTGGTTCCCTCACAGTCTCACTGTGTACCAGGCTCCTCCATGACCAGTCCTCCTCGCACTGCCTCTTGTCCTACCTCACTTTTATTGGCTGTAACTGTAACCCCCACAGCCTCTCCTGTCTCCTTGCCTCCTTGCACTTACCCAAAACCGCGCTTCAATGGCTGCACTCTTATCCTGCTGCCATGATTGCACTTTCCCCCTACCCTCTCCCTTGCACTTCGCCCTCTTCCTTCACTCTGCACTTCTCGTTTCACACTTGCACAATCTGAATGACAAAAGTCGTAGTATGATTGCTTGTCTTGCCTTCCCCTTGTCTTCCCTCCCTTGTCTTGTGGCGCCTAGAAACACTTGTGCACAGGTGTGTTAGAAATGCCTTATCATATCATATATCATATCAAATTTAATGTCATATGTGATGTCATCAATGATGTCATCAATGACATTTGTGATGTAATTTTTGATGTCCTGGTTGTTAGTCATGTCCTGGGTGATAGTTTTAGCACTGCACTTTGATGGCACGAGTTATGGTTGCTTAGATTACCGTAACTGGTGAATTTATGGGGCTTTTTGGTTTTACCTGTAACCATACTGCAAGACGTATCCTTGACCTCAAGCCCAGGGACTGTATCTCTCCAGCCCTGAAATCTCTCCACTGGTTCAGTGGCTGCAAGGATCAAGTTCAAGACTGTCTCTATCGTCCTGGGCATCATGCATCATGCCCTGGCATGGCTGACCTCCTTCCTCCTGGACCGACCCTCCTAGGTGCAACTTGGGTCCATTTAACATCCATTTAACAAAGTTTTTTCACTGAATTTCATAGGTTTTTATTAGTATAGTGCACCCTAATTGGCTCCAACTTCCTAATATCATACACATCACCAATATAGCAGCATTTTCAGCTAATCTAGGAAGTTTCAAGTGAAAACTGTGCCACCTTCTCGCAACATTCTTAACACTTCTATAAACTTTCTACAACTTTTAACACTTTTTTGTTCGCCGATGTTCACGAATGTCAGACATCATCGATGACTTCTCAGACACTGTCAATTGACCACGCATTCACGTGCAACGTGATCACGTGTCTGCAAATGGGTGCATGCTTCACAAACATTTTGAAACTGCATTTTCAGCCGATCTGGGAAGTTTCAAGCTGAAAGTTTACCCTTCCACAACTCCTAGACCGATTCTTACTAATTTTCCATCTGCAATCCAGGAGAGAGCACCTGCTTGGAAGAGTATTGGCACACCTGCTATTTAACTTCAAAAATGACATCAGCAATGGTCAAGATCAAACAACAACACCCCGGTGCCTGGAAAGAGGAAAAGGCACAATGATGCAGAGGAGGATCAAGAGGACCAGGAAAATGAGATAGAGGAAATGCCTACCTCCAGCACCCAGAGAGAATCATGGGTGTGGTGGTTCTTTAAGACCATATGAGGGGTACCAAATGCTCGGGCTAGCCATGTTGAATGTTTTGAGTGTGAAATCATACTCAGTCGCAGACAACGCAGGCAGTACTCTTTTGGTACCACCTCCATGTACCGCCACACCCTCTCAAACGACCTGGGTGCTCTGAGAAAGGCTGTTCCTTTCCCAGTAAGTAGTAGGCTGTCTTCCTCTACCTCATCTTCCTCAACCACTCCCGTCAAACACAGGCTACTCCTGTGGGGCAGAAGATCCCACCAGCTGCCTCGCAAGCCATAAAAGAGGCTGTTGGATGTGATTGGTGGACGGTTGTGTGACTGTTCAAAAGCAGGGAATGAGTGAGTGTTCTAAAAATAAAAGTAAAAACAGTAGAAGGGCTGTTCTGTGTGATGATGTGCATGTGTCATCCGTGTCTTGTAACGATGCCTTGCATGGAAAGGGGACTGCAGAGACCTCAGATATTCATGAAGGCCCAAAGATTATGGTCCTTATTGTATGCTAGAGAAAAGTATTAATGACAGAATTTCTTTTCTGTCCTTTTGTCTTTTTCTCTAGTATACAATTGCCCATTACGTCCATTAGCATTAGCATAGTACACAATGCTAATGGAAGTGTTGGATAATCTTATTGAGTCTAACTACTTTATTGAAAAATTTAAAGCAGATGGAATCTATAGGAATACATTTTTTAGTTCTATTTTTTAACTGTGAATGGTGGCTCCAAAAGGAACCTTTTTTGGTGTTTTTTGATTTTGTATCTTTTTTTCAGTAGAGGCCATGAAGTAAGATGGGGAAGGAAATGAGGAAAGGGGCCCCAACCACAGATACAGAGAGGCAGGTGGACAGGGGAAGATGTTGGGAATGCCTTAAATCTATGGTAGGGGGCAGTATTTCTAATTGAAGCTTTATTGAAGCCACGAAAGCACTTAGAAACTGCTCCCCCCCCCTGCAGAGTGTTGAGGTTTTGAAGATCAGGTCTTGATTGACAGGACAATCCACAATGAGATAACGAGGAAAATGTCCAGTGCCAATATGGAGAGCACTGTGGGTGCTACGGATGGGAGTGACTTGGGGGGAGACTTACTCCCTTCTTTCTACAAAGTTAAAATCCTCCTTTAACAAATCATTCTCCGGTAACCAAATGTATACTTTTGGCCTTAAGGAAATAAAGGCCCTGGGCTTGATGCACGCTCAGCCTTCTACAATAAATGAATGGAAACCTTGGGGAATAACACCTGTATTGCCAGAAGGGAACCAATGTTTCCATTACAATAGGAACGGTCCACTACAGGGGCGGGAAGCTCAAATATCTAAAGATGGGTCGTCCGTGTGGAAACGCTCAGAGGGCTCTCAGCCTGTTGTCTGTGGGGAAACCAGCAGAAGCGAAGACATTAGGATATGCCCAAACCTGGGACAAATGGACACCCCTGGGGACTTGTCTAGAGGGGTGGTCACTGGGGCCACTTTACCAGTACAAATTGCCATACCACTAAATAATGAGGAAAAATACCCTCATCAACCAGCCCTTGTGACATCAAAAAGGAAGACTCTCTCGATTAAGCATCAAAGTACCATCACAGAAGAAGCTCCATCTTATTCATTAGATGAGGACCTGTTAATGGACCTAATAGCCTCTCAAGTGGAACATCTAAAGGATGAACTGCCAACTCCAATTCAAACTCGATAGATCCAAAATAGATTACTGCCTTTTCTCTAACTATGGCTCCCTTCATGAAGCTGATAGAGTCCCAAAATGAACACATTGAAGACCAAACCACGGTCATCGCAATGTTGCATAGTAAGATGATTTATGTGGAAGAATTCATCACTGCTATCAAATCCACTTTAGATACGAATAAAGAACAAAACATTAACATCATTTAAAGTGTACTGGAGCCCATTATTTTGGACAAAGAAAGAAGACGCTGTGAAAGATTCTTTCTGAAGACACACGCTCAGAACTCTTTTACCCGTGAGAATCAAAACAAGGACCCTGGAATGAAGCAGGGGTCACCGACGGGCGACAAGATGGGGTAAAAACTCCCAGGAAGTGAATAATACTGGTTTTAACACTGAAAACCAGACACAATAAAAATAGTGGATATGGACGACGCTGGTGAGGGGAGTCTTAAATTACTCCCCACCGCAAGAACGTGGGCAGATACACAAGAGTCAGACAGACTCACGTCTGAAGTAGACAAGCGTGAAGAGCAGTTGTCTGTGGCCCAGGTGTCACCAAAGAAATTCCACATTTTCTACAAACTAAGTGAGAGGGGTAAAGATGGAAATAAGATCTTGGATTCCCCACAAACTAAGAGACTGGCATTTAGGAAGAAATTGGACCAGGAAAGAAAAACAGTGGCAAAAGATACACAAGCAAAGCAACAAAAAAAATGCGATAAAAAGCAGAGCTAAAGTTGCACCAAGTAAGCAGGTTTCAAAAAAGAAATCGACGACTACAGTTTGTAATATCTTAGTCCCGAAGGATTTGGAGATTTCTGAAAGAACACCTAGTAGGATAACGGATGGTACTAGGGCCATAGACGTGCAGGTTGGAAAGCTTGCTACCAAACCTCAAATTCAAGAACAGGGAATGAAACAAGAAGATAATATTGATGAAGCCTTACTCAACTTGTCAATTTATTCAGCTGATATAGAAGTAGTTGGTTCAAATGCTCCTGAGTTAGATCACTGGAATGAGAACTCTGAAAGAAAACATCAAATTGAAGCAACAGATGCGATAACCGTAAAGACAGAAGAAGAGACAGGGTTGGAAGACCTACATTCAGCCATTCCTAAAAAAAAATTAGAAATAGTAAGATTCACAGATAATGAAAGGCTAGTGACATCAAAGGATTCAACAAGAGAAAGCACCACAAATGTTTCCTTTTCTTCAAGTTTGCCTACTGTAATGGAGAATGTTAATCTGGACCCCGAACTATTGGCAATTGAAGAATATAAAAATTGGAAACAGAAAAGAAAAGGCTTTAGGACAAGGATGGAGTTACGCAAACATCTGGAGAGAGGCAAGTAACAAAGGTGAATGATAACATCAATATCACACGGACAATTGGGAAAGGTGATAATACAGCTGCCTCCTGCTTTTTGCTAGAAAGTGTCCTAAAAATCAACGACAACTTGATTTTGAATCATACCAACGTTATGAGGCTTTTGGGAACAGTAAATAAACTTAGATACATCCAATCAAGTGACTTACTTCGGATAGAATTTCCAGAGGAAGCTCGCTTAGATAAAGTGACGATTCATTTGTCGGACCAAAAAACTAAGGAGATCATATGTAAGGATGGGCATAGATTGTTAACTATGGGCTTTTGGCTTAAGGAACAAGAACCCTTAGAGAGGGAGGTCCAAGAAGGGCCTCTTTACGATCTAACTTCACAGGAGAAAAAGAGGAACCCTGAAATAAAAACGACTGGAGGAAAGGTTTATGGGCAAGAGCTAAAACAAGGGGGGGAAATCAATGGAGGGATAAACCCTTCCTTAAGGTGGAACTCGCTAGTCGACTCGGAAGTAAGACAAAAAATAATCCAACACCAATTGAGCGGAGTAACCAACTCTATGCAAAATTAAGATTGGAGCTGGCTCGCAAAGACCCTAGCCTCTAAATCATAATGCTCACAGAGCAAAGAAGCCTCTCTGTTTGGAAAACTGATCATTTGCTCTTGGAATACTAGGGGTTTTGTGCACCTTTTTGGGCAGGGGGAATTGGAATTTGAGAAATCTGATTTGTTATGCTTCCAGGAAACCTGGTTGATGGCTAAACCAACTTTGGAGGGGTATGACATCATTTTAACTCCAGCAACAAAAGGGCCCAATGGAAGACCAGTGGCGGTTCTTCTCATTGCTAGTAAAAGAGAAAATGGATGGACAAAGAGCTTCTCACAAAATCCGTCACCTCTTGGTCAATTTGTGTTACTGAAAAAAAAAACTAAATCCTATAAGTGGCATCTATTAATTTGTAATCTCTATTGGAACCCTGCATCTCCACAGGCAGTAAATTTACCTGACACAGTTATGAGTGGTATCAATGAGATTAGATTAGCCACAAAAATGTGGAGATTCTAGTGTGTGGGGATTTAAACATGGAATGTTTTAACTCTAGGAATGAGCTGATTGTCAATACTCCCAAAAATGCTAATCCTAAAATTCAAAGAGGCCTATGCCTAGGAGTAGCATTGGAAAAAAGAAATATTAATTTAATGAATGGAAGCACAAAGGGTGATATTCTGCCAACAGTCTAAAATAATCGACTACGTGTTTGCTTCTGATACATTCTTTGAACAGATGGGCCACCTGGAGGTTGTTACTTCTGTTAACAGAGACCATAACTTGTTGGAGATGTGGGGAATGGAAGTGAGGGAATGGCCTCGGGAAGGGGTACAAAAGCCCCACACTGCAAGTTTGGAGGTGACACCTGCCCTTAATTGGCTAAGAATTACACCTGACGCCATTAGGGACATTACTAGATTTTTGGTAACAGACAGATGCAATGGTCTAGAGTTGCAGCTGCTTCAGTACCCTTTGGCACTTAAAGCATTTCAGATCAAAAAAGCCACAGGTCTGAGACAGGTTTATACGAGACAACACACATATAATCAGAAAATTGCAGATAAGAAAAAGGCCTTAAAAAAATGTATCCATCTAACAGAAAAAAAAAGGTACACGGGAGGCAAGAGAAGTTATCAGACAGAAAAAACAATCATATAAGAACTGGATTACATTTTACTGATACCGGATGTTTCAGTTGGATGGGGAGAGAATGATGTGTCTGTTTGCTACCAAAAACATGATGGAGATCTGGAAGTTACTGAATAAGACTACGGTTCCTCAGGATGCTATACTTGAGAACTCGGTCCTAGCCTCTACTTTGGAAACTCACTTTGCAGCCTTATTTTTAAGCTCAAAAATTGAAGGACATAATAATGAAGCACTGTCAAACACAAACTGGAGCTTTGAATTCGATAAAGAAGAAATCCTGACATTGATAAAAAAAAGCAAGTTCCTCTAGGGCTGCTGACCTGGATGGCCTTAGAAATGCCATTCTAAAAGAGAATCCGGAGCAATGGCCAGAGTTCATAGTACTGCTATTTGAGGATATTAAAAAGTTCAAAAAAATTCCAAGCTCCTGGACAAAGTCATTTGTAGTGCCAGTATACAAAAAGGGTGATAGGTAGGATCCGACCAACTATAGACCTATCACCCTTTTGGATGTAGTGGGTAAACTGTTTGCAGCAATTCTCTTGAAACATCTAGACAAATGGTCATTGACAAATGATCATCAGGACCAATGGCAGTCAGGGCTTAAAAAGGGGACGGGAACAGCACTGAATTTGTTCCTGATCAACTTGCTAAGATGTAGGGTAAAAACTACTGGCCATTTTAAGATCTGCATTGCTTCAATAGACCTGGCTCATGCCTTTGATTCAATTGATAGAGACCTGCTGTGGAAGAAGTTGAGATCCTAGGGCTGCCCAATTAATCTGAGAGAGGCCTTGGAGCAGTTATACTCAGGTAGAATGATAAGAGTCCAGATGGATAGGGCCAGAACCCCGACAAATAAAATCAGTACTTCCAAGCGAATTAAACAAGGTTGTCGACTGTTGCCAGCAATCTACAACTTATATATGTCCGATGTAGGGGAGGTATTTGAGGACATAAAATGCTTTCCTCCAAGGATTGCAGGAATCACAGTGGGAAGACTCCTCTACGCAGATGAATTCTTGCTTCTCGACCAAACCGAGATAGGACCACAGCGACAATTGAATGCTCTTTCAACATACGTGGGAAGAAATGTACTGTCTATAAATCCTACAAAATCGAAAATCATGGTTATTGGGGATGCAAGAGGTACTAGAGGCGTGAAGAGAAGCTGGAACATTCAAGGGGAGAAAATCCCAGAGGTACTGTCAATGCAGTACCTAGGACTGACATTAAATACCAGCATGATTGACTCCCAAGGAGAAGCCACTGTGAAATCAAAATCAAAAAATGTGGCAAGAATAATCAACCGGAAGTACAGTAAATTTTCCTTGCTTCCAGTGATTAACTTCTATCGATTAAAGGTGACTCCTATCCTTACTTACGGCTCAGAAGCTCAGCTGCAACTTTCAGGGTCAGTCCGGTCTCAAGCAGAAAGAGGCTTTTGGCGAGGGGTCCTGAATATGCCCAAATCACTCCCAATAGACGTGATAAGACGAGAGATGGGCACAACCTCACTCTACACCATTATGGTGTGGAACTGTCTTTTTTGAGAAAGTGTTTGATTCCTCCCGGAAAAGGAGGTTAGGAGGTTTTGAATAAAGCCATGACTACTGATTGTGAAAAGACTCTTAAGGAATGGAGGAATACTTGTGTTGAAATCCTAAAAAGCCTTGCACTACATGAAGACTCATTGATGGCAAATCCAGTTCTTGTAAAGAGAAAACTGTTTGACTTGGACTGGATAATCACAGGGGAAAGAATTTGTACTATGAAAGGTGGGGAAGGGATAACCCGAGATAATAGGAAACGAGGTGAACTGCCCAGATACTGAATTAAATCACCCTCACTAAGTACGAGGCAAGACTTCATGAGACTACGCTTTAACCTCTACCCTACTAGGGAAGTTATGGAGAGACGGAAACCAGTATTGGAGCGTGTCTATACTTGTAGCCTCTGTCTGGGGTTTTGGGAAACTCTTGCACACTTGGTTACAGAATGTGGAGCATTGTCAGTATTGAGAACAAAACACTTGAGCCCACTTTCCCAGCACTAAATGACCATTTCCCTTTCCTCCAAGGAACTTTGGGACTATTTGATTCAGGGGAGCAGAATTACTGACATTTAAGCACTATTAACTTTTGTTAAAGACATTTTGTTGAATATAGCAGAGAAAGAGGCTACCCAAATACAATGGACAGATGCTGAAGTTATAACATTTTTTTAATTTGTATAAAAAAAATGTTTTTTTTTGTTGTAATTAAATTGAATTTAATAATTGAATTTGTATGGTTTAAAGCATATAAGGTTTAAATGGAAACTCATCACATATAAAGTACTGTTCTTTTCCAAGCACTACTATAACACACCATTCACCAGCTCCAACCACAAACCACCATTCCACTACCACTAGGCCACATTTTCCCTATTCTTTATAAAGACTGAAACACATTATAAATACAGTATTCACATTTGTTCTACAATTTCATTTCTTTACTCTCCCATACCCCTATCACTAACACACACAGACACACACTTCCTCGCCCCTTTTCAATTACACCCACACAAGCCTCACACCTATGCACTAAATCACACCATTATAACAACCACTGTTTTCCTGAAAACACAATGTTCCTACTTATTCCATCACACAACTACTCCCTTACTCACTAACACTAGTAGTGCTCAACACATTCTACTATCAATACTTAATTACCATTTCCGCATCACATGTTTATAGTTATTTTATACATGAAACTTATTGTTGCTGCAATACTTTTTGTAAAATCCAATATAATTAGAATATGCCAACGGATAGCAAACTACTATAAGCATACCCTTAATTACAACACACTTCAAACAAACGTCCTATCACACTTATACTAACATAATATATCCATGCTACCACACACATATATTCTGAAACATATATATATTCTTTAAAACTATGTAAATGCCGAAAACGGTAGGTAAATACAATAGTATTTTTTAATCCACTATGGAATTTTTTAATCACTATGGATTTTTTGTTCCCAATCGCACAATCATTATTTCAAGTTACTACAACAACAGTGTGCCAGACCCCAATTTTGTGCCAAACAAAAGACATAGAAGGTGCTACTTATGAAGGTTAAAACAGTACATCTATATGTAGAATCATATGCAATTAAAGATGATTTTAAACTATCTTATTTAACAAATTATACTATTTATCCCCAGAAAAAGAACCAGAAATTCACAAACAACTAGATTCTAGTAGCACTATTCTCAATTGTACTACGATCATAAATACCATATGCACTTTTATTATATCATTCCACTATATTACAAATACTGTATACTCCCCCTGTAGTACCTATAATTACTATTTACAAAAGCACACTTGAAAAAACTAATGCAATACATACAGAGGTTGACACTGTAGGGGCAAGCAAAATGTTTTTCCATTATGTATATTAAGATTTCAAAATTGTTGGCACCCCCTATAAATTTGGACCCCCACGAACGAAACTGCAGCAAACTTTGCAAAATCGTTCCGAGGTAGCCATATACTTCTTTTTACAAAGTTTGGTAAGGATTCACCACACAGCACCAGAGTTAAAATCCACCCAGAAAATACTCTTTCTATGAGTTGAGCAACTTAACCATAACTACATGGCTGTTACCACAGGCGGTGTAATAAACATGTTACTAAAGTAAGCCTGGCCACTGGCCAGATTCTTGGGGGCATGGCCTATGGCCATACCCCCAAGAACCTGTCCGCTGACCAAAACCACCACAATACCATTCAACCATAGAAAGAGCAATTTTTGCAACCATAACCTACGCCACCACCATGCACTGTGAAGACTATGACCCAGGACTTCAAATATGACATCACAAATGTCATTGTTGACATCACTGATGACATCACATATCTAGGCCAGTTGCTTTTGCTCACTAACAGTGAGAATTTGAAAACACAAAAGATGCTATATATCTACATGTTAAACTTGTTTTATGTTCTTAAAGTACTTTCCTTAGGATTTGGGGTTCGCTCATGTTGCACATACACAGAGCAATAAGCAGGCCTCAAACACACAATTCATTTGTATACATGATAATGAAGTTTAATGTTATTGTCATTTTGTTCTGGTAATCTTATTTCTTTCTTCCTTGCTGTAGTTCCCCTGTATGTGCCTGTAATTAGTATGCATTATGGGTCTTCATATGTATAGTTTATACTAATACAAGTGTAGTAAGTCTTCAATTGTTAGCTAATTTTTCCATGTTTAACATTAGTCAACATTGTGAAAGGGTTGCATTTATTATTTTACTGGCCAATATTACCAGATAAAAAATGCCAAAAATAATAATGTCTTCTTTTCTTAAAGCACATAGTTTACATGAAGAAACTACACCAGATATTAATTGTGGGGAATTCCAACAATCATAAAGACAATCCCAAATTGTACACAATGAAATCATCATATGGATGAACTTAGCAATGCATTTAAGGAACTTCTAAATTAAGTCAAAAACCATGTTATTAAACATGTTGATTATCAATGTCCTACTTGCACATCTGCCTCTTCCCCCCAGCAATCACCCCAATCAAAGTCACAAAACATAAATCCAAGAATATTTGATGAAACTTCTCTCCCTCCCTCCCTGGATGATGATTTTGTAAAAATTCAAAATGTTCACATTTATGTTACGCATTCCGATACCCCATCCCTTTCATAAATATATTTATTTTTTATACTATAATTATCTTGTACATTATTCTGCCATAACTTGCCATTATCTTTAAAAATGCCAATTAATAGCCTGGGCACTATACAACTGGTCATGGTATCTGTTAATGCAATGGGGCATCTGTGGACATCATGCCTTGTCCAGGAATGTACAGTCTCACATGCCACACTTTTAATTAGCCTGCGTACAACGCACCCATTTGCAGACATCCATGCGCATGAGCACAGCGTTTCCCGCTCAACGGGGTTCCCGGACACCCGCCACCGCCACGGACATCCCTGGATGTCATCATGTGACCGCACCCGTGTGCCATGACAGCCTGTCTGAGGATGGTGCCTGTCACCGCAGACAGTTTGAAACTGCATTTTCAGGCAATCTACAATGTTTTAAGTTGACGGTTTACCCTTCCAGAGATCCTAGACCCGTTCTTAGTTGATCTGTCAACTTTTTACAACTTTCCAAGGTCTAGTTTTGGCTCATTAGTCCGCGGACAGTTGTGGTCCATGGACGGTTCCTCTGAAGGGACTCACAATTACTTTTAGTCATTCTCAATCTGGCAATGCAGGAGAGAGCACCTCAGAGCACCTGCTTATCAATCTGCTCGAATGGCATCACTCATGGCCATTCCTCCTTCCCAGGGGCCACCACAACCACCAGCTGGAGGGCCTGGACAGTGAAACAGGTGCAGTGATGCGGAGGAAGATGAGGAGGAACATGAAGATGTGGTAGAGAAAGTGCCTGTCTCCAGTGCCCAGAGAGAGTCATGGGTGTGGCGGTTTTTTACCACCATTGGGGGTGTACCCAAAGCTCGGGCTGCCGAGGTGAAAAGCATTGCGTGCAGGGTCATACTCTGCCACGGGAAACCTGGGCAGTACTCTTTTGCAACCACCTCCATGCGCTGCCACATTCGATCCAACCATGCGGGTGCTATGAGAAAGGCTGTTCCTTTCTCAGGAAGAAACAGGTTAATGTCCTCTACCCATTCTTCCTCAACCGCTCCTGCCACCACATAGGGTACTCCTCTGGGGCAGAGGATCCCACTGCTGCCTTGCAGGTCATACAGGACGCTGTCAATCCTTACCTTTCGAGGTTCACAGTATTCAGTTTGTACTGCATCACACCCCTCTGCAGGGGGGAGCAGTTTCAGAGTGCTTTCAAGGCTTTGGTCAAGGAGCACGAGAAACAGTGCCACCTACCTTAGATTTAAGGCACACCCAACATTTTCCCCTCTCCACCTGCCCCTCTGTATCTGTGGTTGCTGCCCCTTCCCTCTATTCCCTTCCCCACCTTACCTATTCACTTCTCCTACAAAAAAATATAAAAGCCAGAAAGACAAAAAGAGGTTTCTTTTGGAGCACCTTTCACAGTTAAAAAGTACAACTAAAAATAAAAATCACAGGGCCTTTTGCAGACAACATAGTCCACGGACAGTACAATAGTCCGCAGACACCTGGAAAATACCAGGCATGGGGTGGAGGAATTCAATTCAATAAACTTGTTTTTCATTCAAAAATGGCGGCTTTTAAAAGAACCTTTTTTTTAAAAAAAATGGGGGTTTTAAATATACGAAACTACCAAATGTTCTACTTTTAAAAAACTGCTTCAAATTTCTTTTCTGTTTTTCCTTTTTCTTTACTACAACTACTAAAAAATACTTCACTACATATTTCACATGTTCACAAAAACTATTTCAATGCATTTTGCATATTCAAAAGAAAAATCTGATTTCCAACATGAGTCTAATGCACTCCATCCCCTCAAAATCAACAATACAAAACTTGATGTTTTCATAGTGAAAAGATGTCATTCCAACATCCTGCAAAAAAAGCACATAGCAAACTACATGAATATTCGTGAAACGGCACCAAAGTTATAAACTGCACAAAAAGTGCTCTTTCTATGAGTTGAGCAACTTAACCATAACCACAAGGCTCTGTAGTTATGGTTAAGTTGCTCAACTCAAAGAAAGAGCACTTTTTGGGCAGCTTATAACTTTGAGCCCCTCCCCCCGGATGAATCATCACCAAACAAACTTTGCATAAAAAGTTTAGGACCCCCTCAGAATGATTTTTCAAGTTTGGTGCGGTTTTATCCAGTCAAAGTGATAGGGGGGGTCCCAAAATGTGTGGACATCCTCATAGATGCAATAGAAAATAAATTTTACTCACGCCTCCAGCCCAAACCGCTGGATGGATTTTCACCAAATTTGCACCGCGAGTGGCGGATTGGTCCCGAAAGCGTGCTTTTGTATATTTTGTGTAAATCCATCCAGTCGTTTTTTTAAATGGCAAAAAGTAGGTCAAAAGAAATCAGTGATATCTGGGTCCGGTCCGCTGACTCACTTCCTGATTCGGGGGCCGCAGACATGTCTGGCCCAATCAGGGGGTGGCGTGCTGTTCGAGGACATCATACGCACCCATTGATTGGATGGTGAAACACGTGAGATGCGACATATTTTTTTAAACGGTCGTCATGTTGGATCCGCGAACTGACGTCGTTGTCTGTGGATAGTTCAGTGGGGAAAAAGTCTGGAAAACAAATTTGGGGTTATTTGGTGGCCGAAAGAGGGCCTAGAAAGGGTGGGTGAGTGGAATAAATTTGACATGGAGCTGTTTTTACAGCTGGAAAAGGGGTTTGCAGGTGCCGCCAAGTCCGCAGACATCTGCTGATTGCAGACAGCGCAGTGAGAAAAAAGCGCTTGGAAAACACACTTGGATTTATTTGGTGGCCGAAAGAGGGCCTGGAAAGGGTTGGGGAGCGGAAGAAAGTTGACATGGAGCTGTTTTATGGGTGGAAAAAGGGTGTGCAGGTGCGCCAAGTCTGCAGTCAATTTTAGTGTCTGCTGACATCATTTGGAGGGCAGGGGGGGGTCTTGTTATTTGAAGGTCTATTGTACGAACTTGTCATATGATTTAATTATATTGTGGGGGTTGTGAGCCCAAGAATCATATGTGTATAGTAATTATAGGTACAGTAGGGGGAGTATACAGTATTTGTAATATGGTGGAATGATAAATATGGTATTTATGATTGTAGTACAGTTGAGGATAGGGCATATGGAATAGGTATTTGTTTATTTGTGAAGATACCAAATAGGATAATACCTGGTATGGTTGCTTAATTGCATACGGTAATAAAGCTGGAATCTCTGGTTCTTTTTCTGTGAAAAAAACAGTATAATTTGTTAAGCAGGATAGTTTAATAGTGTCACCAATGGGCTGTATTTCCTCACCTGAATCCTCCTTGCTTGACAAGGCAGGTGAGCCATCTGGTGATGGGCTGCTTCCCTTCTTGTGTGTAGAGCGTCAATCCTTGAAGAGATAAGGATCATTTTGAGAGGAAGCCACTATGCCCGCTGGGCCCACAGCCAAGGCAATAGGCACCTAGGCCCCCGCTCGAGATGAGCAAAAACAAGGGGAAAAGCCCAAAGGCAAAACACCCTTCATTCCTGGTTGAATCCAAAGTGAAGAGGAGGACAATAGTCTGTTCCTGGATAGTTTCTGGAAAGAGGGCAGTGAACCATTCAGCAGAACGGATGGAGACACTGATTACCAAGTTGATGAATGGCAGTCCCAATATCCAGTGTCACAGCAAGCTTGCAGGAGAAACAAGTACAAAGGACAGAAATGTAGATAGCAAGCAGGGATGCAGAAGAGAAGCAGCACCCAGCAGAGAAAGCAAGGCGATGTGCAGAAAATTAGGGATGGGATCGCTGAAGCGTAGTAGGAAGGTAGGAAAAATGAGGGACAGGAGACAAAAGCGAGAGTTTGAGAGAGGAAGGGTGTCCAAGGTGGGAGACAAGGAGGCTGAAGGCGGACAAAGTAGAAAAAAGGACAGAAAGTAGCGCACTAGACTCTACCAACAGCGTCTTACCCTGGAAAGCAGAGATAGGTTGCAATGCAATGAAAAGCGTTGAATTCCGGAATAAGAAGACAAGACGGACAAATGGAAGACTAGGCTATTCAGCATGTACTGGATGGTACGCAAGGGTGCAATCATTGGGGTCTGTAGCTCCATCTGTCCCGCAACTTCCACAAGGGGCTATCGATAACAAAAAGCTTTAATTGCATACAATTTTACATATACATTTACTTGTTTGACTTTTATAAGCAGTACATTCTGTGTAATATATTTTGAACAACATTAGTGTGTGCTACATTGTTGTTGTACTAACTTGAGATTATCATCGGGTCATTGCGAAAAAATTCCATAGAGGATTTATAAAAAACAATTATAATTGTGTGAAGTTAAGTGTGATATGGTTGTTTGAAGTGTGTTGAAAATAACGGAGTATTCTAACTATATTGAACTTTACAAGAAGGTTTGTAGTAAGAATAACTGTGATGGCATATTTGAAGTGTATTGCAATGAAGAGTATTTTAGAAGCAGTTAGATACCTGTTGGCATATACTAACTGTCTTTGGTTTTAAAAGTACTATCATAGTATTTTAGATATAGTTAGAAAATAGTTGGCTTATTCTAACTGTTTATTGTACCATAATTTAGTGAGTACATTTGGGGGGACGGAATATTAATTAGGCATTTGTTAGATTTGGAGGTAACGATGGCCATTGCAATTATATTGGATTTTACAATAAATATTGCAGCAACAAGAACTGTTATGGCATATTTGAAGTGTATTGCAATTAAGGGTGTTTTTGCATAGTTAGATACCTGTTGGAATATTCGAACTATCTTTTAAAAGTACTATTGTAGTGTTATGAATGTAGTTAGATACCCGTTGGTGGATTCTAACTGTTTATTGTGCAACAGTTTAGTTACTAAATTTGGGTTGAAGGAATATTAAGTAGGCCTTGGTTTTCTTGCATACGTGCATGTCTTTGAGAAGAAGGAAACAGGTTATTGTGTGGCCTATTTTTTTAACTTGTGCAAGTTTGTCAAAGTAGATGTTGACAAACTGAATGTTGTTGTCATGTGGCTATGGTTGGACGCCAACAGCTGGCTGTACCAATTGTGCCATTGACCAAACCTTGTTCTACATCAAGGTGACATTTTAGAATTACTCCGTAGTTCAGACACAGAGTTTTTACTTTTTCTAATCCAGCTGTATTGGAGATACATTTTTCTAAGCTATTTAGTCATGCGGTTGCTTGTTCACACATAGGCAGTGTCATACCGAGCATTTCTTGTTTGTGTGTGGAGCTCATATGCACTATGGATTGCATTTCTTTTTTCAACATTGGCCCTCATTACAAGTCAGGCGTTAAGGGTTTAATGCCTGATTCACACTTTAATGCCTGCTTTTTGCAGCCGTTAAAGTCCAAGGCGCTAAGCGACCTTGGTGCTAATTACGGCACCGTAATTTACGGTGCCGTAATTAGCGCCTTCCCCATCCCCATTATGCCCTATGGGGCAAAAATGGGAATGGGGAAGGGCAAATGGTGAATGGGGAATTACCGCCCCACTCACCTTGGAATGGGGAGGTAATTCCGCCATCCACCATGGCAGAATCCGGCATGGACCATGGTGCTAAAGCACCATAGTCCACCGCCTGACTTGTAATGAGGGCCATTGTATCATTGAATTGACTACAGCTTGCAAGGGTTGGCATTAAGGACATGTATTTTATATTCTATTGAGTTATTGAGTTAATTGTTCCATGACATCAGGGTCAGATGTATTTTGCCCATATAGTTCATGTAATAGTCTAGTTTATAAGATGAATTTTGAATCTTTAGTACGCAGACCAATTCTAATGCATTTTAAAATGTTAGCATATGTGAAATCTGTAGACTGACAGATATTTTGAGTTAGTTCTCTGTAGTGAAAATGTTGCCAGAGAATTGCATTTCCAGGATGCAGGCTTGATTCCTAGTCATCATCAGAACCCCACCATTTCTTCAGCATTGTGCTAGCGGACCCACTGCCTGGCAGCTGTGCACGCCACTCATGGGACTGCTCTGCCCCAGTATTTAGGCAATGATTTTGGAACTCCTTGGTACTTCTTTCCTGTGATCCCATTAGCAGTTGCCCATCCATACTCTCCCTTCTATTCATGTACTTCTCTCACTGCACAATGCATATGTACATTTACAGCAGCAGTGTGTACAATTCTTTTGTATAAGCAAAGGAAATGTAAATGGAAAATATTTTAGGAATATTGTTAAGTGGCAGTTGGCGTGTGGAAGTTTATGTCAGACTCCTTGGCTGGTGGGCTCACCTGTTGCTTTTGTTGTGCAGGTTTTGCAGGAGATGGGGTCCTTTGAGACTTACGCCTGGTCCGGGTGTCCTGTAGAAAGGGACGAGCCTCTCCTGAAGCCAACAGAGAGGGGGGGGCAAATAAAATGGAGACCACCAGCGCTTTCACAGATACAATATTGGTTAGTTGTAGGCCATGGGTGATTGTATAGTGTGGGTGTATTTTGTGAGCTAAGAGAATCCGACAATTTGCTTGCCTCAGAAGACGAGCCAAGTCTCGAAACACGTGTCAGGCTGAACTTGCAAATAATTAAAAGATGCACAATTTTGCATTCAAATAATCATGTTTGGTGCAGTGTGATTGTTTAATCTCATCTAATATCTCTCCTGAAGCCACCCTGCCTGTTTCCAAAATGCTACAGGCAGAATATCCCCTGGAGAAACCGTCAGGTATTGCAGGAAAAACTCTGACACAGAGGAAAAAAACTTGAAGATCTGATGCCACAATAGGTATCCCATCGTGGAGAGAACATCTCAAAGTCCAGGTAAGGTTAAATGGAAACCAGTAGACTGCAGGAACAACCCCACAGAGTGTACAGTCAAAACGGCTGGACTGTAAGTTACAATGAAAGAAAACAAAAGGGGCCGGGACGGAACAGGCGAGAACGTAGAAACAAGAATAGGAATTAACAGTCTGCGGCGGAGATGAGGAGCTGCCAAGCAGGAATGCAGACCATGGGGCGGGGGGACAGACAAAAGCTTTCACAGAATGATGGACAAAACAATACCTGAGCGCTGAGCTAGAATTAAATCCTATCATTAAGATGCAATGGTGGTCTCCGTGAGGCAAGCATTTGGAACGCCGAAACAGGAAGCGGAAACAGCTGCGTTGCCAGCCTGTAGAACACTAGAGCGTTGCATGGAACTTCCAGTCCCCATATTGGTATAAGTCCCAGAATTCTGCAAATGAGGGGACAGATGCCAAGCAGACCAGAGGGACCAAGGACTCCCAACCTAGACAGTTTAATATGTTGATAGGCTTACTTGTAGATTTTTTGGAAGAGATTGCTGGATGGATGTGTGAGTGTTTGAAAACAGGCAATGGGGGAGTGTTAGAAACATAAAAGTTAAAAGGGTAGAAGAACTGTGCTGTGTGATGGTATGCATGTGCCATTCAGGTCTTTTATTGATCCCAGGCCAGGAAATGGGACTGCGAGACCGCAGATAGTTGTGAAGGTGCATGGATTATGGTCCTTATTGTATGCTAGAGAAAAGTATTTGTGTTTCTGTATTTTTCTTTTTCTCTACTATCTGTATATTTTGATTACTATAGTACACAATGATAATGGAAATGTTGGAGAATATTATTGAGTCTAGCTAAAAATATAAAGTAGCTGGACACTATAGGATATTTTTCATCCTCTTTTTAAACTGTGAGAGGTGGCTCCAAAAAGAACACATTTTGCTTTTTTTTTTATTTATTTTTTTTTTGCAGGAGAGGCCAGGAAGTAAGGTGGGGAGGGAAATAAGGGAAGTGGCACCAATGACAGATATGGACGAGCAGGCGGACAGAGGAAGATGTTG
The DNA here is from genome assembly GCF_040938575.1 of Ambystoma mexicanum. Lineage (NCBI taxonomy): Eukaryota > Metazoa > Chordata > Amphibia > Caudata > Ambystomatidae > Ambystoma > Ambystoma mexicanum. Next base: position 429,918,373 of record NC_090934.1, on the reverse strand, counting down.
GGTGTGCCTTAAATCTAAGGTAAGGGGCAGTGTTTCTCATGCTCTTTAATTGGGGCCTCAAAAGCACTTTCACTGCTCCCCTCTGCAGAGTAGTGTGTTGCATTATATACAGAGTACTGTTGTCTTGAAAAGATATGGATCGATAGCCACTTATATAGCTTGCAAGTTAGCTGGTGGGATCTTCTGTCCCACAGGAGTAGCCTATGTGTTGGCATAATTGGTTGAGTAAGATGAGGTAGAGGAAGACAGCCTACAACTTCTTGTAAAGGGAATAGCCTTTCTCAGAGCATAACGGTGGTTGGATTTGGTGTGGGGGTGCATGGAGGTAGTCCCGTAGGAGTACTGCCCAGGTTGTCCGCGACTGAGTATGCACTCAGTGAATTTCACCTTGGAAGCCTTTGCCTTCGGTATACCCCCAACAATGGTAAAGAACTGCCACAGCCATGATTTTCTCTGGGTGCTGGAGGTAGGCATTTCCTCTGTCTCATTTTCCTGGTCCTCTGATTCTTTTCTCTATCATTGTGCTTTTTCTGTTGGTGGCTCCACATTTGTAATGTCCTCTTTGATGTCCACGGTGTTAGTCTTAGCAGTGCACGGAGGTGGTGCCAGTTATGGTTGCTTAGCATACCATAACTGGCCAATTTCAAAGGTTTTTTCGGTTTTACTTGTAACCATAACGTCCCTTTAACAAAGCTTTTCAGTGAATTTCATAGGTTTATGTTAGTGCAACTTAACCATAATGTCCCTTTAACAACGTTTTTCAGTGAATTTCGTAGGTTTTTAATAGTGCAACTTAACCATAAGGTCCCTTTAACAAAGTTTTTTCAGTGAATTTCATAGGTTTTTATTAGTGCAACTTAACCATAACATCCCATTAACAACATTTTTTTAAGTGAATTTCATAGGTTTTACTAATGCACCCTTAATCTGCTACAAGTTCCTTATATTATATTAACCCCAAATGTGGCAACTATGGAGTCTGCGGATAGTGAGGTAGTCCACCAACATCATACGGCATTCACAAAGCCCAGAGTCATTGGGGAGACCCAAAATAGTTGTACCCATCAACCAACAAACACATGTACATAAAATCATTACCAATGTTTATAAATTATTTTTCCATTTAGTACACATTACAATTGAATGCACCAATCAAAACCATAACTGTACACTTCATATAATATCCTCAATAGAGCTCTGCATACAGATTGACAAAGACCAGGTGCTTATTGGATAACAAATTCTCATTAAATACTAAGTGGATTGTATTTATTTCTCTATTATTAGCTTTCATTATATAAGCATGTGTTATAAGACAGAAGCGTGTTTCTTTCCACAGAAATGGTAAACACACTTGAGTGGTTAGAGGAGAACTTCCTAACGGAAGAAATGAGTGATGATAAGATCTCTCATAGTACACAATACATTATTTAATGTAAACAAATAATGTAATTTGTACTCACCTTACTGACAATGGTGTTAAATGGAATGTAAACGTGGACGGCAAAGTTCAAACAAGAACTAATGCATTAACACATTTGTTATTATGATGGCCCATTTTGATTACTATATTAGGGGCAGGACACTATTTGGTGTGAATGCGTGTTGGGCACAAAGCCCATTATAAGATGGCCGCCAAGTTTTTCTTGGGATATTAGTCCATTTTCGATGTCCATTGTCATGACCCCTTTCAATGTCTACTACCATGCCTCTAGTATTTTTAAACAAGGTGGTGTCAGAGACTTAGTGTTGTGAGCAAGCGGCAAGTGGTGCCGCGAAACGCGTCAACTGTTTTGTTTGAGAAAGCCAGGATTGATGGCGGCTGTATGTCATGGAGCCATGATGTGCAATATATTTTGATTGAATAAAGAAGAAATGTTTATCGAATTCGGAGTTCTGGACTGAGTATCTAACTTACTTAAAGGAGAGTGCTCCTCATCGACTGGCGGGCTAGCCAGGTCTTGGAGAAATACCTTACTAAAATAATAATTTCTATTTTTCTTACAGTACATAGTTTTCATGAAGAAACCATGCCACAGTTTAATTGTACACAATCCCAAGAATCAAAAACAGAAGCCCTATCCCCAACTGTAAATAATCAAATTGTGAACTTGCCTACAAAATTAGATGAACTAAGTCATGATTTTAAAGAACGTTTCCAATATGTGAAAACTCATGTCATTAAAAATGTTACCTATTACTGTCCTTCTTGCACCTGTCCCCCTTGTCCCCAGCAATCATCCCCATCAAATTCTGAACATTTTAATCAAAGACGCTTTGCTGAAACCTCACACCCTTCCTCCCCTCATCATTATCATACCGAAATTCTGAATTATCCTATTTATGTTTCCCATTCCACTACCCCATCCCTTTCATGAATAAATGTATTTTTGAATCTGTACATGTGTTGCATATCATTTTGTGATTTAAAAATAAAAAAAGCCCCGTTATGAGTATGCGGACAGTAAGACTGTCTGGGGTGTCCGCACTGAAAATGGAGATACCACCAGACAGTCACGATGTCCAGACATGTCTGGTTATGCATGATGCACTTTTAATTAATCCGTGGACACCATGCCTGTTCAACAGACACCCGCTGCGATTTCCACCTGAAGTGGGTCCGGGGACAGCCGTCATGGCTGCAGATGTTCCCAGACGTTATCATGTGACTGCACCCATGTGGCATGACAGGGGTGTCCTTGAATGGTATCCATGACCGCAAACAGGTTAAAACTGGAATTTCTGCCAATCTAGAATGTTTGAACATGAAACTGTATCCTTGCACAGCTCCCAGACCCATTCTTGATTGATCTGGTAACTTTTTACAACTTTGTAAGGCCTATTTTCTACTCGGGTTCTCAGAAGGGACCCACCCATTACTTTTCATCATTCTCAATCTGGCTATCCAGGAGAGAGCATCTTGCAGAGAGCATCTTGCAGCACCTGCTTTGAAGATAACTTGCAATACTGCATCAACGGCATCTGTTATGGCCATCTCTGGTTCCCAACCACCCCATCACCACCACCATCACCATCTGGAGAGCCTGGACAGGGTAACAGGTGTGGAGATACAGATGAGGATCAAGAGGACGAAGATGATGAGGTAGAGGAAGTCCATATCTCCAGTACTCAGACTGAGTTCGGGGTGTGGCAATATTTTATGACTGTTGGAAATGTCCAAAATGCTTGTGCAAGCAAGGTTCGATGCAAAGTTGTACTCAGTTGTGGGAAACCTGTCTTGTATTTCAATGGGACAACTTCCATGAGGCGCCACACCAAATCTAACCACCTGACTGCTCTGAGGAATGTGATACCTTTGTCAGGTAAGAGTAGGTTGACAACATCCTCCACCCCATCATCCTCAACTGCTCCTTATACTCCCTTTGGGAAGACGATGCCAGCTTTCGATGCTGTGGGCACAGAACATGAGAAACACTGCCCCCACCTGACATTTAAGGCCCGTCCAAAATCTTCCTTTTTCCACCTGCTCCTTCGTCTCTGTGGTTGGTAGCCCTACCCTTCCTTCCTTCCTCTACCTTGCCCCTCCTGCAAAAAAGCAAAAAAAACTACAAAACCAAAAAAACACAAAAAAGGTTCACAGTTAAAAAATAGAAGTGAGAAAAAAGTCACAGGCACCTTAGCAGCCTGCATAGTCCATGGACAGTGTGGTAGCCTGCGGAAATCTAAAACATTCTAAGCATGGAGTTGGAGAATTTAAATCATTTTAATTGTTTTGCGTTCAAAAATGGTGGCTCTTAAAAGAACTTTTTTTGTGTTTTTGGCTGTTATATTTTTTTTGGTTTTTGGTTTTATGAACTGAACTAAGAAATATTTTGTAATCATTTCTTCCCACTTTCACAAAAACTGCTTCAAAACATGTTGAATGCTTTCCAGAAAAATCTGATTACTTAGTTAGTTAGATGGACTCCACGTCTCTGAAAAATGTTGGCAATATTAAATTGAATGTTCTCATTATTAAAAGATATCATGCCAATATTTCATAGATAAGCACACAGAGCTTTATTGACATTAAGCCTTGCTTTTTCCATTTGCGGACCAAATAAACTTGAACGCATCCACATCTGTTTCTGAGCAATGCGAGAAAAAATAATGTTCGAATTTGGGAAAATTTCTTTCAACCTTCCCAATGTCTACTTCATTACAAACTGCAATTAAATTCCAGTCATATAACCCAGTTTTCTCCATAATGAAGAACAATAATGTCTGTATGTTTCAATTGAACCATATTTGCAAAAAATGGGAGCAAGTCCTCCCACTTCATCCCTCGCACTTCATACCATAACACTTAAAATGTATGTAATCCTAGATGTTCCACCAATCCATACTGCTCTGCATAGACCTGCTCTGCCTTCTCAAACACACAGCCATAGCCATTGTCAGTGCTCTCACAACTACTACTAACACAACTCCTGCTACCTTCTCTTCCTGTACACCACACCCAGGAAACCTGATTGGAAGACACCCACGACTGTCACTGACCTCTGCAGTCCTCCTTCGATGCTAGGCATCCTTAAAAGACCGAGGTGGCACGTATCTTCCGTGTACTACTGTGGTGCCATGGACGTTGCAGCCAATCAAAAGGGTGGGTGGGAGTGTAAACTCAATTCCCGTCATTTGTTCTTTAGTGGTGGCTCTGAAAAGAACCTTCTTTGGGGCGGTTGTTAACAAACAACTTCTTTTTTCCTTTTTTGCATTTATTTACAGTAGTACTGTACACTCTACTTTCCTTACATTGTAAAGGAAAATTGCATTTCTGACATCTGTAAAATGAACTCATTTTTCACAAAATAATTCACATCACATCACCAGACCTTCTATTGTCATTCAGAAAAGATGACATTTCTGCAGCATATAAAAAAGCAGATATTGCTTTATTGCCAAGCGGCCTTGATTCTTCCATTTGTGGACTGACACATTTTATTGGACATCTCCATGTTTGCCTCTGATTTATTTCAGAAAAAATAATCTTGGCAGCAGGAGACAGTTGCATTAGGCTTTTAAAGAAATCCTTCGGGGCAACCTGCAAATACACTGGCGTGCCATACCCCAAACTGTCCCCTCCACAATGCACAATTACAATGTCTGGACATTTAAAGTGAGCCACACTCTCACAAAATGAAAACAAGCTTGCCCAGTTCAAGCCACAAGCTACATGCCACAAATTTTCAGCATACAACTCAATGACTGAATTGAAGAGTCCCCCAAAATCCACACACTATGCCTTCTCAAAAACATAGCCATCGCCATTTTCAGTGCTCTCACAATTGCTGCAAACAAAACTCCTGCTACCTTCTCTTCCCGTATACACCACCTAGAATCTATAAAAGATTTCCCAACAATTCCCGCTAAAGAAACAACGACCAACTCCTTCTGCATCAAAAAAGAAAACCACAAAACTGATTAGTACAAAGTCAATTGCACGTCCATCAGAAAACAAAGACACAAATGTCTCTTCTCCAGAAAAATCTGCATGCCCATCAAAGGATCCATAAACAGAAATCTCAGGTCCATTTAAATTTTGCAACATAACTGGAGTAAATTGTTATGCTAATGTAACAATCAATCTTCTTTTTCAACTGCCACCAATTGATCACAACATTTACTTAAATGGCTCAGGCCAGTTGTGTTTTCAGATGCTCATCCTTCATAGAAATGCCACAAATAATCCTGACAACACTTGCAGTGTCTCAGGTATAAGGTAAGAATTGGACTACTATGCAGGAATGGTAAGATTTACTATAAACACACAGGAAGATCCACAAGAATTCCTAATGTACTTACTACAAGTACTGGTCACCAAAAACATCCCTATAAATGAAATCTTCCAGATTTCATACACGTGGCAACATACATGCACACTCTGCAACCTTGTTTCACAAGAGCACATCCCAATGAACAATGTGTATATGTATCCATACCAAAATTCTGAATCCATTGCATTTCACCAACTTCTGCAGAATGCAAATCATGGCATATTATGCCCTTTTTGTAATTAAGGCAATCGTTCCACCATACAAATATACTCACATGGCCAATATGTCATACTAATGCTTCGACTCAGAAGGATAGCTCATGGGCAACACGCTCGCCTTGGTAGCAAGACGATGCAGAGCGGCACAGGTTCGACCCCCGGGTCAGCGCTTAGAAACTTCAGGGTATTAAGCACGTCATATCATAAGGTATAATGCAGATGGTACCAAAAATAAACGTAAACCTACAGCCTTCACACATGGCCAAATATCTCTTGGAAAGAAAACCTTAACAGCAGCAGTATAATATACCACACTGGTGCCACAACCACTTCAGGACACTATACTGCATGTGTCAAAATAGAAGTAGTTGATTTGAATGTAACAACACCTGTGTTACTCCAAAACATAGGTTACTAGCAAATCTAACAAATGCCTACTTAATATTCCTTCAACCCAAATTTAGGCTCTAAACTGTACCACAATTAACAGTTAGAATATGCCAACAGGTTAATCAACTATTTTAAGCATCACCTTAATCACAACATACTTCAAATAAACATACTATAACACTTACATTCACATAATTGCAATACTTTTTTTTTCAATCCAGTATCGATTTGTTTTCCCAATGACCCAATGATTATTTAATGCAAATACAACAGCAGTGTGTCACACATTTATTTTGTAACAAACATAGTACTTAGAATGTACTGTTTATGAGGGTCTAGTAAATGTACATGTAAAATTGTATACAATTCAAGCTTTTAAACTATCCTGCTTAACAAATTATACTGTTTTTTTCCCACAGAAAATGAACCACAGATTCCAGCTTCATAACGCTACGGAACTAAGTAACCATACCAAGTATAATCAAATACATATTCTATTAGCACTATCCTCAATTGCACTGCAATCATAAGTAGCATATTCAGTTCAATGATATCATTCCACCATATTACACTTTATACTCCAACTACATTACCTATAATAACTATACACATATTACTGCTGTGGTGATGCTGGCCATATCCTACTACTTTGCCTATAATTACTATACACATATTAATACTGTGATGGCCATAACCACCACAATACAATTAACCATATAACAAGCATGTACCATACACAGTCAACTAATAAAACTCACCCTGAACCCCCTGCAATCGAAATGATGTCAGCGGACACCGAAATTGACCACGGACTAGGCAGCATCTGCAAACCCTTTTTCCACCTAGAGAAACAGCTCCATATTATCTTTATTCCACTCCCCTACCCTTTCCAAACTGTCACCCACCAAATAACTGTAAATGTGTTTCCCAAGTCGACAGCTCATGGTGCTGTCCGCAAACTACTGTTGTGTCCATGGTCCGATATGACACCTGCCCGACCTTTTTCCAAATACAAAAAAGCCACATATCATCTTTTTTTCCACTCCCCCACCCTCCCCAGCCCCTCTTTCCACCACCAAATAACCCAAAATGTGTTTTCCAGACTTTTTCCCCCCATGATGTCCGCTGTCAGCCGTGGTTGTCCCTGGATACAACATGGAGGGCGTTTCAGAAAGTATGATGCACCTCACGCTTTTCACCATCCAATCAGCAGGCATGTCTGATGTCTGAGGACTTCATACTTCCCTCTGGACCAATCGGAGTACCGTCCGAGGATGGAACAGGGAAGTGAGTCTGAGGACTGAACCCAGATATCACTAATTTATTTTAGCTACTTTTTGGCCATTTTAAAAAATACTACTGGATGGATTTACACCAAATTTAGCAAGCACATTTTGGGGACAAAGCCACCACTTCTGCCACACATTTGGTGAAAATCCATCCAGCGTTTTTGGGCGGTATGTGTGAGCAACATTTATGTCCGTTGTGTCTATGGGAAAAAACACACATTTTTGGACCCCCGCTAAACCTTTGCCTCCCTACAAAACCTCACCAACCTTTGTAGAATCAATGTGATGGGGCCATATACTTTTTTTTCCAAAGTTTCATGAGAAATTCACCAGTTATGGTAAGCTAAACAACCATAACTCACACCTCCACTGTGCACTGCTAAGACTAACACCCAGGACATCAAAGATGACATCACATGTGAAATTAATTTTGATGAAAGTCCCTACAAGGGGTTGTGTTTATAATGTTGGTAACAAGATGTCAGAGGAGTCTCTTAGACTCCAGAAACACAGGTGGAGAAGTGATCCAAACTGTTTTAATAATGAAATCCTTAGGCAAGCTAGATTTGTGTACAAGCTAGCTATTCTGAAGGGCAAGAAACAAGTCTATGTCCAGTCCATAGCTTCAACACGTAGCTCACCCAAATAACTTTTTTCGAATTTTTTATAATTTGAAAAATGCCAACAATGAACTTCTCTACATGGCCGAATGACATTCAGACATTCTTCATACAAGAATCATATAACCAACCAGATATGATAGTCCAAATAGCTAGCAAGACACAAATCGCTGACCCCTCATCCTTTAACTTCCATCCCGTTTCCAAGCAAGATACTAAGAATATTCTTTCATCACTCAACTGACAACGTCTTTCAGTGACCCCTGCCCAGCTTCATTCATTAAGGACTGCTCAGCCCACTACTCTGTCACCTCATCTCTTCATCATTTAATGATGGAGCAGTACCTGCAGAGATGAAACAGGCTTGGGTCACACTGATTCTTAGGAAGACCCCGTTAGCAAGCTAGGATTGTGCCAATTACCTATCTCGAATGATCCAATCTTGATTAAGATATTAGAACGCTCTGCCTCACTCCAACTCCAAGAAAAGTTGGAATCTCTCCATGTTCTAGGGTATCTGCAATTTAGTTTTCTCCCTTGTAGGGGTATGGAAACTACTGTCTTAGATATTAAGGATTCCCATATAGATATAATGGACCAGCGTCACGTAGGGCTACTGATGCTTCTCGACCTGTCAGCAGCATTTGACACTACTGACCACTCAATACTGTGTCAGAGCATTCAGAAGGTTGTGGGTGCATCAGATGCAACAGTGAAATGTCTCATCATTTTTATCACAGTGCACAGCCCGTGTGAAGGTGGGACCGTTTAGTTCTATATCATAGCCAGTGGAATGTAGGGTCCCATTGCAGTCATGCTCATCTTAAACTTTGTTCAACATGTATATGAAACCCCAGCATGGCTTCCTGGTCAACTTGGGTGCAATATTCCAGAATTACTCTGATGACACACAGCTGGTCTTTTGCTTGGACCAGGGTCCAGCAACTAATATTTCACATATCAAGTTGATCTTCTTGTGTTTTGTAAAATGGATGGCTCAGAATTGACTGGGGCTAAATCAGGGCAAGACTGAAATCCTGTTGGTTGCTCCAGCCAATGCTCTTACTGTCACTGCCTATATATCTAGATTTAGTTCTTGGGGAATATGCCATCAAAATCCAACCAAAATTAAAACTCTGGGAATATTTTGTACTCTACCCGCTCCATGGTACCCTAAATTAATCACACATTGAATAACATCAACTAATACTTGATGCTGCTCTGACAAATTAAGCCCTTTCTTTCTGTGCACCATTGCTCTTTTATTGGCCAGAGCCTTAGTTGGATCTAGACTGGAGGACTGCAGAATTCCACTGTCAGAATTGTTACCAACACAGCCAGAGCAGCACATATTACTTCTATCCTCTAGCGATTACATTGGTTACCGATTAGAAGCAGAATTGCCTTTAAACTGCTTACCTTGGCTCAAAAATCTCTTTATGGTACCTCTGCGCTCTATACCAAAGATTTATATGGCTGCCTTCCACCAGGCCTCAAAGCTCCTCTTATTGCAACCTCATTCTCTTTCATACTTCTAAACGGCTTACAGCCTACGGCAGATCCAGTACTGTACTGTAAGCCATATTGTGACCCGTGACAAAACAGGAAACCTTACAACATTCAGGAAAAAAAACGTTCTGTTTTAAACTGTGTATGTCAGGCCGTTAATGTTTGTATTGCAGAGGGTGAGCACTGAGAAACCTATGGGCAATTGTGCCTTACGTTATTTAAAAATGAAAATAGAAAATAGAAATCATAATAAACCAACTTGATAAAATGTATGAGCCCTTATAGAAGTGTATTAGGCAAAGAAAGTTAAAGTGTATGGCAGGGTGGTCAACTCAAACAAAACTCACAAAGTGCTGTACTTGCAGGATAGCTCAGCGAGCAGATTGCACATTGACTTTGTTGTGTTCCGGAGGACACAGGATTGAGACCAGGCAAAGATAAAAGCATAATTATGTCTATTCCCCACACAACATTATTTTGCAAAACAGAAATGTTGGAGATCTTCAGCTGTTTACTGGAGACCTTTATAAAGGTTCGAAAAACCCAGAATAATTGGACCAATCCTGAAGTTTAGGTAAGTCTACATGCATCTTTCTGCTCAGACGCTCCCATTGTCTAGGTGCACTTTTTTTATTGGGAAGGGTACACATTCCAGCTTCCTTTCTGAAGTTCACAGACTTTTGTAGTTCTCAAGGAAGCCAAATTCTCAGGAAATATCAATAATCACATATGCCTTCATGCTTTCATACCTGTTGTATCTTAAAAATTAAGTAAAAATGTGATGTATTCATTCAGGAATATGTACATAAAATAATTACAGTGGAACTTTATAATTGTATTTGAGGACCATTGATAATGATGTAAGGATCTGCACATGAAATATTATGAACAGGGACTAATATTTAACATAGCAAAAGGCATGTATTGCTGTGTTCATTTCAGTGTGATATTGTGCTTAAGTTAAGTTGGTCAGGATTTCAAACGAGAGCAACACCCCCCCCCTCATTTTCTAGGTCCCTCTTGAAAAATGGCTTAAAATTCCAATAGCTCACAAGTTTGCATAGATTGGAGATGATCATCTGTAGGCCTTAACCTGTTTGTTTCATTATTGTGTTTCAAAAGCTAATTCTTCCATTAAAAATGACCACTTGAACTCTACCTGGTAATATTGATAAGATTATAGCACTTTCGACAAAGCGCTTTACATGGAACATTTTGACATACATTATCACCCAACCAAAGATGGTACTCATTTATTGACTTAGGGAGTATGAAGTGCCTTGTTGGGATGAGAACATGCAAACTGCAGAAATCACAGTAGCCAGCTCTCAACCGGCTGAGCTACCTTACCGGCAATACAGGCAGCCATCTAATGCAATGACAACAATGGCACTCTGTCATTCTTTTCAAAAATCAATCACTAAGGCCTAGATCCACAGTTCAGATGGACGCAATTATTCAAATAGGTTTTATTATCTCAAGCCATTTAAAAATGATTGGGATCTGTGGCATGCTGGAAGGAGTCGGACAAAGGGGTGGCATGATATGAACACTTCTTAATTCAACAAAAAAAAGAAGGCCTTACTCTCCCTATTCTCAAAGGTATTCCCTACCTAACTAAGGAAAACTCAGGTGTTTGTCATCTGGGTGGTTGTCCAAATGAAAAGAAAGTCCTGTCCTCTATCCAAAATTACCTAACTCTAGCCCTACCACTATATATACAAACAACATAAAGAACACCAGTAGAATGACTGCCTTCTCCTGGTTCACTGGCATCCATCTTAGTGATTGTGTTTGCAAAGTCTTAACTAAGAGTTTGTGTTCCACAAAGATGTAGAATACTAAGGGGATGACTCCCTCCTATTGGTCCAATGGTTAAGAATCTTGACAATATTTTAACCTCTAGAAAAATGATCGCAAAGACAAAAAAGCACTGGGACTGGACAAAATGCTAAAGAGCCATCGTATTAATATCCATATTTCAGAACCAACACATATTAATGGTCATACCATTGACTGGGCAGGTATTGGAAATATTCTAATTGATAGTGTTATTACCACCCCTTGTATCTGGTCGGACCACTCTGTTGTGTCTTGTTTGTTGAAACTTCCCGGCAAACCACACAGGACGCATGAACCACTATGCAGAATAGTGGCTACGCACTTTAAAGCCATTACTCCCCTCATTTTGGCAGAATGCATGAGGAGTTGGATGACAAAAACAAATGATTCTGATGGCCCAGAAACCCTCATAAACAGTTATAATGAAGAAATCTCAGCATGTTAGACCAGTTTGCCCCTTTAAAAGCCGAAACTGTCAGAGACTTGCTAAACCACCAGAAATGGTTCTCTTCAGCCTTAGTAGAACTTAAAGCCAGTAAAAGACAGGCGGAGCAAGCATGGCAGAGAGAAAATTCTCCGGAAACTCTGACAGCTTGGATAATTAAAGATGGAGATTATAAAATCAAGATTGTGGAAGCAAAAAAAACTTCTACAGTGATCAAATCAATCTCGCAGGAGATCAAACAAAGGATCTTTTCTAACTTTTTAGGTCCTGGGAAAAACCTGTTGTCACTAGTCCCTCAGTTAAACCTTCAAGTGATGACTGCAGTAGAGTGCAGAAAGCATTTGCCCATAAACTGCAAAAGGTCCAAAAAAAACAGGGAAGAGTATATGTTAAAACCCTCTTCCCCCCTCAGCTACCATATTCAATCATCATCAGAATATGGAAAAACAGAATATTGTCAAAAGGGTCCTATCTGTACGGAACCTGATTCCTCGATCCAGTCAGATCCAGATATTGGGTACAGGTTTATAGACTCGTCCATGATGGAGATACATGACATTCTCAAAACCATGCATCCCACAAACTGCCCTGAGTAATTGCTCCCTTCCAAATACATATTAGAGCACAGGGACTTGTTTGTCCCTTTCCTCTGTAGGTACGTTAACTCCTCTTTTCAATCTTGTCATATTCCACAGTGTATTAAGAATGTTGCGGTCACCCCATTGATAGAAAAGGTGGGTTTAGACCCAAATGATGCAGCCAACCTTAGGTCCATTATTAACACCTTTTTGTTTCTTAAATTAATTTACAAGGTTGCTACAGTACAGCTCCAATCTTATGTCCTAGGGGCTGGTATCCTACATAGGAAACAGTCTGGCTTTCAGAGCTATGATAGCACTGAGAGTGCATTGCTTGATCTACAGACCCACATGCTCTCTAAGTTGGAACAGCCTTTGACTTGCTGGACCACCAAATCCTTCTGGACTGGATGGCCACAGCTGGAGGTCTTTCCTCAGAGGTAATCAGCTGGCTTAGGTCATTTCTTAAGGGTCGTCACTTGCGGGTTTACCGGGGTGATAGTGCGTCCGAAATTGAAATTATTACTTGCGGAGTGCCACAGTGGGCTTGTCTCTCCCCCCTGTTATTTAACATTTATATCCTCCCATTGTGTAAAGACCTGGAGTCGCTGGACCTATTCTTCTGTAATTATGCCTACAACTTTCAACTTGTCTTAGAGATCAGTGGGGATCACGAGAAAGACCAATTGATGCTGGAGTTAGTGTACCAGACCATCAAGCTTTGGATGTCAACGAACTTGCTTTGTCTGAATGTAACCAAGACCGAGCTCATGTAGTTCGGTCCTCGACAAATCCGAGACAGCCTAGGTCAATTGTATGCTAGCTTTAAAATTGATGGTAGCCAGATCATGGTAGCGCATAAAGTCAAGACCTTGGGTACTTACTTGCAGGAAAGCCTGGATTGCGAGGCCTACGTAGCAGCCATGACTAAAAGTACTAACTACCATCTAAAGGTGCTACGGCAAGTGGCCCCATTCTTCTCCATTGAAAAGCAGTAATCCTCCCTCGGGTAGATTACTGTAATGCCCTGATGGGGGGGTGCCAGCTGGGCTGATATTCAAGGATTACAAAAGATACAGAATGCCGCCATTCACATCATTTTTCAGATGAAGCGTTTTGAACCAACATCCGCAGCATGAAAAACATTGCACTGGTTACCTATACCAGCCTGGATTCAGTTCAAACTGCTGCCTATCTGCCACAAATGTGTTGCCAGAAACTTGCGATTATCCAATGACTGTCTGCTAAAAGTACACCACGTCAGGCGAGCCTGTGGTTACGGCCGTGCCTTTCATGTGCAGGGTGCACATGCTTGCAACTCCCTGCCCGCACAGTTGCGCAAAATGGAGAATTACTTGGCATTTAAAAAGCAGTTAAAACCACCCTTTTTCAGCTTAAAGAATAATTTGTCATCGTCTTTATCTTCTGGTCCCCCTTCTTCTGCTCTTGGTGCCTGGATGCCCTCGGGCTTTGGCGTGGTATAAATCTAATAACATAACATAACAATATCTTTGGCAATCATTGCCCTAATGTCTGAATCAATACACTGTACTGGGAGACCAGAAGAATGACTCCCTTCTCCTAGTTGACTTGACCTTTGATGACAATATTTCTCAACAGTTTTTATTAAGCTTTGTACTTCTCTCCAGGATTTCTCCAGAGTTAATTTAAGTGTTCTTACTTCACTTTGCCTACTGTTACAATACATATTGTGGTGAGGGAGATTACTCCAGAGTCTTTGGTTATCTTTGCAAGAGTTACTGAGACAAGGGGATCACTCCAGAGACTTTGGTAGACTTTGCAACAATTACTGAGGCGAGGGTAAATCGCTCCTAATGTATTTAGTATTCTCCCCCAATTCCCTACATGGTCTACCGTGGTTGATGTGTCCTCTTTCTTCCTGGGAGAACGTTGCTGGTTCTTACTGTGACATTGGTGCTGCTCTTCTGTGTTAATTGTTCATCACCACACTTTCCTCACTTCTCTCTACTCTTCAGTTCTGCAGGGTCCCCAGTTCACTGGAATCAGTATTGTTAAGGGACAGACCGGTCCACCTCACTAAGGTCACGCCACCGTTAACCGGGTTGTCACTTTTGGCTTGCTCTGGACTCCTACTGGCACTCAAGACTTCCTCCATCCTTCCAGCCATATCCTCAAAACCGAGGACTTGCTTCTCCGTCTGGCATCTTGTTTGCCGGGTATGAACGTCCAAGCAGGTGCGTCTTCATGCTGGCTACTAACTGGTTTCTCTTCAAGAAGTTGTGAAGAATCCTGTGGAACCCTCACTAAAATCCTGATAACGTCTCCTCTCAGGTGGCCGGGGGAGGGGAAATGCTTCCTGATCCCAATCCTGGGGTGGTGTACTGTGAGAGGATCATCTGGTTGGAGACAGGGCACATGGTAGTGAGGAGATTCCCAGGGAAGAGACACAGTATTTTTCCTGTGAAAGGGATACCTTTACCACTATGCCAGAAGAGGTTTTGGCTTTTTGTCAGTTTGATATCTCTCAACCTTCTGGTACAACTGAGATGGTAAATCCTAAGATTGTAACCCCACAACATATTATACCAGAATAACAAATCGTGTTTATCACTAAAAATGAATACCTTCCTCAAGGCCCAAGATACACTACAAGAGATAGCAGAAATGTTGTCTTCTCTATACCTTCTTCCTCTAATAGAGCTCAAAAGTACAGCCCCTCTATTAAAATGACTAAGGGAATTAAATCTACCCTTAAAAATATACCAAAATTGGAAAAACCTAGTTTCAGCAAAGTGAACTACATGTCCCACAATCCAATGGGGACTGAGATGAAGAAGAGGGCTGAAGAGGCATGTAGAAGTGAAGGACACTCAATCAAGCCTAACAGCCTTTGCATAGTTCCGGCAAATGAAGTTAATGGCTTACCCCTGAAGTGAATTGCCAAACCTGTGAGGCATGAAAGGCTGTAGTAGCAGAGGAGAGTGAGAAGGAGCTGGAAAAGGAGTTGGAAGGCTGGCAACGGAAGCAGTAGTAGCAGAGCACAAGGCTGGCCATTCGCGAGGAAGTGTGATCACAGAAAAGACGCCGGAACGTGGCGACAGCAGATTGCACCTGTTAGTTCTGAGAGGGTCCTGTGGTCTCAAACCCTGCATTACCATTGCAGCACTGAGGAAAACGTATGCAGGGTCAAGCTTTCCCCATGAGTGCATTGTGGCTGTGATTGAAGAGCCATGACCGTGCTAAAGCCCGAGGCCTGTAGCAGAAGGCAAGCAGAGGGATTGAGGAGTGAAGGAGACTCCCAGTTAACATGGCCTGACCCCAGAAACCTGTGCTACAGAAGGTTGTGAATCCCAAGAGTTCCAGAAGCAGTAGTAGCAGTTGAAGAAGTCAGGAATGTGAAGCAGCCTGCAGCCGTAGTGTTCCTGGAGCCCGCGACTGAAGCTCGGCACTCAGTTTGACTTTACAATCCTTGCTGGTAACTGTTACCAGCTCAGAAGTAACTTGCGTGCAGTTTAAAGTGAGTATAAATAGTTTGTTGTAATCTTTTTAGGAATGGAAATGTATGAAGCACACTATTAGTGAGAGCAATAATGTACGTGTAAGAAGGAGAAATTGTTAATTCCATTGTCGAGGAAAATACTGTTGCCAGTGAGGTCACGTGTCTCTCATAAAATCGGAAATGCTTTTCATAACCTCCCGAAAACCTTACTTTAACTTCC
Organism: Ambystoma mexicanum; assembly: GCF_040938575.1. Classification (NCBI taxonomy): domain Eukaryota; kingdom Metazoa; phylum Chordata; class Amphibia; order Caudata; family Ambystomatidae; genus Ambystoma; species Ambystoma mexicanum. The sequence goes on along the minus strand of NC_090934.1, from coordinate 429,902,007 downwards.
ACAAGTGTCACACGAATATTCAGCATCGAAGTAAGGTTGCGTGTTACTTATAGTGCTTCCTTATAGGAGTCAGAAGCCATCTTTGTGATGTTAAATAAATACAATCACTGGCATTTCGTTAAAGCTAAAGAACTATATGAAAGCGTCATCGTGTACACCTAAATCTTATTTTCCTATGAAGACTGAACCTTGCACTAGTTGAAAAATTCATTCTTGAAGTCCTAAAGTTGTTGCATTGACTAAAGGAATAAGCATTACCCAAGCCAATCGGTGAACCCTTTCCACATTAAAACCAGCCCAATTAAGAACTATCAATCCAGGTTACGAGGTTGTTGAAGGTCCAGGAATTACTACCTGAAGCTGGAAGAGTGGCAATACAGCTTAAGTGTAGTTATTGGAACCAACAAGGTTTGAGAAAAGCTGGTGAAGGGAGCTGGGCACTTGCACAGAGTCATGCAGAAGCACTTAAGTGGCAGCAAGGCAGATGCCAAAAGAGGCAAAGAGGCTGCCCTTTTTTTAAGTATAGGAAAGAAGAGTGCCTTGCCTACCTGTAGAGGTTGAATTGTCTTTTTTATATGCCTAATAATACTGAAGTAATAAACTGCAGACGAAGAAGTAGAAGTACTTGAACTCTGGTGGTGTATAAACTGTCCATGGATATCATATCGAAGTTGGTTGAAGTAGTAGTATACTGTGGAACAACGGGAGACAGTTCCCACAGTAACAGTAGTAGAAGAAGACACCTCCTGACAAGTATACCACATGTACTGCAGAGGCTTTGAGTAAATGTACAGTGAAAGAAGAAGTTGTTAACCTAATCTTTGAACTATGTCTATTAATCTTGGAAACAGACATCCAGGATTACCATTAATGATATTTTCTGGGCTGAACTTGAAAGGGGATCTTTTCAAATGAAAGCTGAAGAATGGTTATCAGTGGATTTTTGTTTGATGAACATTTATATTGATTTGGAACTCATAAGAACTGTTTCAAGACCATTTTTTTATGTCTGAACATTTGGAGAATTGACTTTGAAAAGCCCGGGGAAGGGATTTATCGAGGACAGGTGAAGGTCATCGAAATTCTGGCTAAATATTGTGCAACCTTTTCATGTTGAGTATGATTTTTATTGAATGCTTTGTTGTTTATTGTGAGGGCCAGTTCATTTATGTTAGGAGTGATTCCCTTAGCTCTTAGAATATGTAAGGAATTCCCTGACAGAGGGCCTCATTACGACCCAGGCGGTAAGTTACCGCCTGGGCCGTGACTTTACCACCATGGCGTAAACTACGTTTACGCCATGGTGGTTGGCGGACTTACCGCCCCATTCCGAGTTTGGCGGGGCGGTAAGTCCTCAATCCCCATTTACCCTTCCCCATTCCCATTTTTGCCCCATAGGGCATAATGGGAGTGGGGAAGGCGTTAATTACGCCACCGTAAATTACGGTGGCGTAATTAACTCCATGGTCCCTTAGCGCCATGGATTTTAACACCTGCTAAAAGCAGGTGTTAAAACCTCCATGGCGCTAAGGGACCTCGTACTCAGGCGGTAAGTGTCGGCGCTGTTTACGGCGCCGTAAACCCCTTACCGCCTGGGTCGTAATGAGGCCCAGAGTAGGTTTCGCAAGGATTTATTTGCATCTGTTTCTTTTAATAAAATGGTTAATTCTGAGAAAAGTACAAATAGTTGTCGGCCTTGCATTACTGATCCTGCACACAGTTCTTTGTCTGTTGTTATGATCGGTAGCTGGGTCCTCCATAGCACAATCTTCCAGTCCCTTGTCTGTATCGATTATGCACTCTTCAAGCCTCCTCAGGTCCACCTCTTCGCAGCACTTTGGATAGGTCATGAAAGAGTAGCTTGTATAACTCCCTTAATCTTCATCTTCACAGTATTTCCATAAAACAATGAATTAGGTTTTATAGGAAGAAAAGGAGGCGCGTCACAATAACATACAGTAGTACTGACAGAGGCTTTTGGTGATTCCCTTATTAAAAAAGTCTTCTCTTGAATCTTCTCTTCTTTCTAACTTCCACCCTATTTCTCTACTTCTGGTTCTTATGAAGTTGCTTGAATCTTTGGTTATGCCTCTGCTTCATTCTTTTCGTGAAGATTCTGGTTTTCTGGATCCTTTCCATAAGAGCTTCAGTCCGATTGCAGTACTGAGTCAGTGTTGGTGTCAGACATGGATGACCTGGCCTGGCTGGTGGACCAGCGTCGTGTCAGAGTGCTGATTCTGTTAGACTTGTCTGCAGCTTTTGACACCATCGAGCATTCCATCTTCATGGACAGGTTGGCCTCGGCAGGTATTGCTGGCATGGTACTCTCCTGGTTTCACACTTTTCTATCTGATCAATCTCAATCCCTTTTTCTTTCCCCTTTTGTTTCACCGCCCGTCTCTATTTCATGTGGTGTCCCACAGGGTTCTGCTTTTTCACCTCTTCTTTTCAATATCTATATTCAGCCACTGGTTAAACGTATTCGTTCGTTTGATTTTTGTTGTTACTCATATGCAGATGACATCCAGGTTTTGGTTCAGTTGTATCTTATGCATCAGGCAGCTGCGAAGCGCTGCTATGCCTGTTTGCTCACTGTTAACACGTGGATACGTATCAACTGGTTCCGTCTTAATGGCGAGAAGACCGAGGTCATGGTGGTTGGCCCTCCGTCGAGTGTCTCTCTCTGGACTTCGGCATTCTGACCTTCCATCCTTGGCCTTCTTCCTCATCCTGTGCTGACTGTGAAACACTTTGGCATGCAGTTTTCTTCTTCCCTTTTTCTGTAGCCTCAGGTCAGTTAGGTGTCAATCTATTCATTTTAAGTAAAGAATTTTACAGTAGGCTCTTTTTTTTCCCGGGATAAGCTTTGCCCCATGGTGGTATCTTCCATTGTTTCTGGGGATCTTGATTATTGTAATTCTTTGTAATTGGCTCAACCTGCTTATCTTCTTCACTGCCACCACATTTTACAGAATATCTCAGCTAGAGTGTCCACTGGCTCTTTCTTTTCGTGTTTTTATTTCCTCTATTCTTGCTTCTCTTCATCGGTTGCCAAATTCGAAGCACATCCAATTGAAATCCCGTTGTATCATGCACAGTGCTTGTTTTGGAACAGCCCAGAGTATTTGCAAGATCATTTATGTTCTTATGTTTCCTCTCATGTTCTGTTTTCAGCTACTTCACTCTGCATTCAGGTCCCATGGTTCCAGCACTCTAGGACTGGGGACAGTGATTTTTCTGTGGTGGACACCCAGCTCTGTAACTCTATTCCATTTGCTCTCCATGCTATATCTTATCATCCTGTTTATCCTCATGCTTTGAAGAACTTTTTCTTTTAGTTGTTTTTCTGTTCCGTTTCCTATCTCCACAGTTTTTAGTGCCATGACGCCCTTGGTGGTGGAGGATATGCTTTATAAAATGGTTTAACATAGCAGGACATGATAGAATATTTCGGAATAAACTGGCGATAATATCCAAGCCCCGAAAATGCTTGGAGTTCCCTTTTTGTTTTTGGAGGGGATGTTTTCTGTCCGGCTCTAACCTTTTCCAGTTGGAGATGCACCAAGCCATTCCCTACAAAGAACCCCATGTACTTAACAGTGACAGTGCAAGATGTCATTTCCTGGGATTTGCAGTCAGCCCAGCCTTCCTTAAGGACCTTACTATCTCGTATAGATGAAAACAGTGTTCCTCCTATGTTTGACTGTGAATTACGATATCATCTAAGTACGCACAGCAAAAATAAGAAAAGGGTGGCAGTACTTTATCCATCAGTCTTTGGAAGGTCGCCGGGGCCCTGTGGAGTCCAAAAGGAAGGACTTTAAATTTGAACAATCCTTGATGAGTAGAGAAGGATGTATTTTCCTTATCGAAGGGGTTAAAGGGGACCTGACAATAGCCTTTGTTTAGATTGGTCATGGAGATGTATTTAGCTGGTCCCAGTCTGTCAATTGAAACGTCAATCATAGGATAATTGTCAAACTGGGAGATGACAGTCAGCTTACAAAAGTCAATACACAATCTCCACAACCAATCGGGTTTGGGATTAAGGACTATTAGCGAGGACCAAGAGCTTCCAGACCACTCGATAACGTCCATCACCAACATATTCTCTATCTCCTGGAGGATTGTTTCCTTCCTGATCTTGGGGATGCAGTTGGGTTTTAAATTTACCACTTTTCTGGGGTGGAGTACAAATGTGGGGAAAAACACCTTTAACCTCCCAGGTTTTTCATAAGAATATCTGGAAACTGGGATAACAAATCCTTAATGTCTGTATGCTGTTGTGATGTTAAATCAGGCGAGATTAAAGTTGACTCTGAGCTTTCATCTATAAGCAGTGTGCCCATAGTTACGGAATTGTTTTCTATAGGATCTACTATCTACTCCTTTAGGAGATTCATGTGGTAGTTTTTTTTTTTTTTTTTTTGGGATCAGGTTGTGAGATGAGATAATTGCATGGTCCTACCTCATATGGCCCAAACTATTTGGTAATTAAATTAGGACTTTTTGTCCTACAGAAAAGGAGCGGCGGATAACCTTCTGATCATATGAGGCTTTTTGTTTTTCTTGTTCCTGCCCCAGATGTTTTGTAACTGTTTCACAGGCAATTATCACATGTTCCTTGAGACGCTTAGCTGTCTTTCACACAGGGAGAACTACCTCCTCTCTATCCTCCTAAGTCTCATGGAGCATATCTTAAACATTGCTTGGCTCTCGTCCATACAAAGGTTCAAAAGGGAAAACCCTGAAATGGCTACAGGGACTTTCTTATGGCAAACAACGCCCAGGGAATCATGATGTCCCAGCTACATCTGTCTGCCTCCACCACTTTTTTAGAATATTCTTGAGGGTTTGATTGAACCGCTCCACCGGGCATCCGTTTGCAGATGATATACAGAAGTATGCAAGGTCTTAATATGCAAAACCTCTTTTATTTCAGCCATTAATTTTGACAAAGAGGTACTACCTTGATCTGTTAGAACTTCCCAGAGAAACCCAACTCTAGTCAAAAAAGGGATCAGATCCTTTATGATATGTTAGGTGGTATTATTTCAAATAATTGAGTATAACTAGGACATATGTATTCCCTAACCTCAAGGGCTCAAAGGGACTTTTTATGTCCATCCCGATTCGTGAGAAGGGTACCTCAATAATAGGTAATGGTTGTAACGGGGCAGGCGAGACCATAGTGGGACTAGTCTTCTAGCGAAGGGAACATATGGCTACAAAACTGCATGGACTTCTGGCCAGTAAAATGTTGGGATAACCTGTCCCTGTGTTTCGCAGCCCCTAGATGTCCTGCAGTAAGATGAGAGTGGGCCATTTCCAAAACCACTCTCCTATGGCTGCAGGGAATCACTAACTGGGTCCTGGTTGTTCCCTCACGGGTTATATATCCTTGCTACCGGAGTCCATGGTGGAGTCCATGGTTTAGGTGCCCTACCTTCAACCTCCAGGATAGCTTTCAGGAAAATGTCTGCCAGGACAGGGTTATTATGTTGGACGAGAACAAGGTCCAGCATAAGCTCAATGCTTCAGATGGAAATTTTAATTGTTCTGTGCCCATTAGGTCTACTTCCCCGCAACCTTTATCACCTCTTGTTGTAAGATCATGCTCTTGGACCTCTACTGGTAAGGGAAAGACTACATTATCCAGTACGTCTGAACAGTCTTCTCCCATGCCTTAATGTAATAGGCCTGCTTCTCATGTTATGCAATAAAACATTGATGTCACCCCAGTAATCTGGGTCGACTACTCTGGCCATGATATCTATGCCATATTGCCATGCTAGCCGAGACTTGGAAATGAGGTGTATATAGGTATCTTCTGGAAGGGACAGTATCTGGCCAGTAGGAACAAGTTCTCACTCACCAACCGCAAAAGGGATCTCCCTACTTCTTCAAAGGTTGATTCCAATAGACTCTGATAAGGCAAATGTAGGAACTGAGGCATTGTAATTGTAATTGTTTATTTGTAAAGTGCTTATACACAAGTGAAGGGCTTCAAAGCGTGTCAAGGCTGAGTTGACCCTGCTAGGATTCGAACCTGCCAAAGCAGGCTGTGCACATACATCATGGTTGAGCGCTTAGCTCACTGTGTTATTAGACAGGCTGCAGCATTAGCATTAAGTTTACTAAACTTAAGGGTCCCCTGATTTTTATCAGTTGAGCCTAATCCCACCGTGACACCAAATGTGGCATTCTGGAGGAAGGGGTCAGACAAAGGGGTAGCATGATATGAACACTTCTTTATTAAATGAAAAAAGAAGATGGCCTAACTCTCCCTATTTAAAAAAGTATTCCCTACCTAACTAAGGAAAACCAGGTGCTCGTCATCAGGGTGTTGTCCAAATGAAAAGAAAGCCATGTCCTCTGTCTAAAACTACCTAACACTAGCCCTGCTACTATATATACAAACAACATAAAGAAAAAGAGGAGAATGACTCCCTTCTCATGGTTCACTGGTATCCACCTTTGCGAATGTGTTTAAAAAGTTTTAAATAGGAGTTTGTGTTCCACAAAGATGTAGAATTCTAGGAGGATGACTCCCTCCTCCTGGTCCAATGGTTATGCGTCTTGAAAATATCTCTGGTACGTGTTGCCTTAAAGTCTGAATCAACAAAACTGTATTGGGATGCCAGAATAATGATCCCTTCTCCTGGTTCACTTGACCTTTGATGACAATATTTCTTAACAGTTCTTACTAAGCTTTGTACTTCTTTCCAGGCTTTCTCCAAAGTTAATTCAAGTGTCCTTGCTTCACTTTGCTTACTGTTGCGATAAGTATTGTGGTGCTGGTTATCTTTGCCAGAGATACTGAGATGAGGGGATCCCTCCTGAGGCTTTGGTAGGCTTTGCAACAATTACTGAGATGAGGAAGATCACTACCGATGCTCTGATCCGCTTTACAACAATTGCTGAGTCAAAGGCGATCGCTCCTGGTGCTTTGATCAGCTTTACTGAGACAAAGGAGATCCCTCTCAAGGCTTTGGTAGACTTTGCAACAATTACTGAGACAAGGCAGATCTCTCTGATGTATTTGTTATTCTCCCCCAATCCCTCACCGGGTCTACTGTGAAGCCTGTTACCTCTTCCTTCCTGGGAGATGGTCGCTGGTTCTTCCTGGGCCATTGGAGCCGCACTTCTGTGCTTGTCACAAATATTTCCTAGCTTCTCTCTACCTGTTACGCTCACCTGGCTCCCACAGAGGCGTCGATCTGGACTGGACTGCTGCAGTCTCCACCAATGTGATGCGTAGGGCCGAGATGATGGACTGGACTGGCCCACCTAGCTTCGTTTGCTTGGCCCGTAGGAATATTCTTCTGCAAGTAGAGAAAGTGAATTAATCACCCGTGGAGTTGAGCGTAAATCCCCCCACCCCGCTGTTCTCCCCACTGATCACCCTGGATGTTCCCTCTTATAGTCTCACCTGATGATTTGAAAAGATGAGCTCTCCATCCTGCATTGAGCACAGGGGCGCGTAGATAACCAGTTGCTTCACTGGCTCGAAGGAATTGGTGAGTTCCAGGACAATATTGACTCCGATATTCCCGGCAAGACGCCGTAAGTATGTAGTTCGTAAGAGTTCAAATGCCTGACTTTCACTCTTGTCCGATTCCTTGCAGGTTGCAGCTTGACCCTACTAAAGAGTTCCTCGTGGCAACCGGTAATGTTCTGGTAAGGATTTGTATTATCCAACACAGTTCGATAAAATAATGTCCATAAGTAACCTGTTGCTTTCTCCCTTATTCAGGCGCTGAGAGAAAGTATGAAGTCTCGGGGAATAATGCCTCCGGCGGTAAAATCAGGTAAGTCTTTTGTGGTGAGGAGGGTTCCCCTTGTTAGTCCCTTGTTTCACCTTGCTGTCCTTATGCTTCCCCTTAGGGGCCGGGGTTCGGCTAGGATGCAGTGGAAGCTGCGCCGACCCGTGAAGAGGAATAGTACCCCCGGTGGTAAAATCAGGTAAGTCTATGGGGGGTATTCCTCTGTGTATTCCCTTGGCTCACCTTGCTGTTCTTGTCTTCTCCTTAGGTGCCGGAGTGCGGCGGTAACATGCAGGAGGATGCAGTGAAATGTGAAGATGCTGCGAAGGCCGGTGAGTTCAGCGCGGCGCTGCAGCAGGCGAGGCGACGCACATAAAATAACTTCTTTTTTCCAGCTCGAAGGCACGATGGTTCAGGAATTCAGGTAAGGATCAAATGTATTGCTCTTGTTCTAACCTTTTCTCCTTCTTTCTCCCTTTTTCTAGGAGCTCCAAACTCGAGGCGGGCGTGGCAGAAGACTGGATGCAGACTTGTAGGCACGGTGAGCGTTACGCTGCTGGATGCAGAATAACGCGAAGCGTGTGCTGCTCTTCGGGCGTGGTTTAAATAGCCTCCAAAGTAGTCCCAGGTAAGTATTCCTCCCCAGCCCCAACCGAGTAAAAAATAGTCCCTAGGTAATAGTCCCTAGGTAAAATAGTCCCTTACAAGCCTTGTTTGGCTTGAAGCTCTTGCAGCATGGTCTGCATCAGGTAAGTTTGCAGCATGGTCTGCATCAGGTAAGTTTTAATCTATGAGCCTGGCGCCTATGGTGCCAGGACTGACTCTACATATGAGCCTGGCGCCATAGGCACCAGGACTGCACCCAAATAGCCCCTAGCGGGGGTTGTTGGGCTTGCTTGGGGTAACTTGATGCCTGCTTCCGGGGTTGCTGGACTTGGTCTGGGTCCCTGGGGGTAGGCATCATGACACTACCCCACTTCAGTTCTGCAGGGCCCCTTGTTCACCGGTATCGCCGTTATTCACTGAGGTCATGCCACCGTTAACCGGGTTGTCACTTATGCCTTGGTCGGGCCTCCTTCTGGCGCACAAGGCTTCCTCTTACCTTCCAGCCATGTCCTCTCAACCGATTACTTGCTACTCCGTCTGGCATCTTGGTTGCTGGGTTTGAACTTCCTGGACAGGTGCGTCTTAACGCTGGCTTCTTTTGAGTTTCCCTGGTTCCTCTTTGGGCAGTCCCTTATGTGTTTTTACGATCAGTAGCTGGGTCCTCCCCAGCACAATGTTACAGACCCTTGTCTGTATCAATTATATACTCTTCAGGCCACCTCGGGAGCACCTCTTCCCAGTACTTTGGATATCACATGAAAGAGAAGTTTGTATATCTCCCATAATCCTCTTCTTCACGGTATTTCCATAAGACAATGAATTAGGTATTTTAGGAAGAAAAGGAGGAGTGTCACAATAACATACATTGGTACTGACATACAGAGGAACCCATGGAACGGGAGTCACCATCCGCATGAAGGAAGTCACTTCCTGTATGGTCCTCCCACTTTTTACCACCCCTAGGAGGAATGTCGAGTAGCAGCAGGGAAAGGCTCCCCCACGGGGAGAAGTGACGTGATCCACGATTCATCACAGCTCATACCTTTTTAACCATACAAGGTACAAACTCAGGACTGGGTGAATTTCATAGCTAAGTGTCTCCTCTTCAATTCAACATAATTGCTTTGCCTTCCCTAGGATTTTTAATAATTAATAAAAATTATTCAAATTCATAAGAGTATGAATATTTACTGCACAAATTAATGTTGTATACACAGGCATGCATCTGCGAGAACAGATTTCAGAAATCCATATATCATTATTGTGGCAGGTTGGTTGCTACCAGTAACTATGAAAGAAAAACTATTTATCATGTGAAGTCTTAAAAGCAGATAATGCCCACACCTTTTTCTGGTCAGAAGTATAGAAGTTATAATCATCCCATGAAGGGTCGGGTTCTGTATTCTCTGAGAGTGTCTGACTAATGGGCAAGCGAATGGAAGGACTCGGTCAATTAAATAGTCTGTCATAATCCTGATATAAGCATCAGAATATTTTACACTTTAAAAAGTGGGACCACAGAGGAGATGGGATATGACATTGGAAAAATCTGCAGGAAAGCACACACTTGAGAATATGATTATGAATAGATGAATCAGAGAGAGACCATCTGAAGGGCTGATGAAAGGAGGATTCCTGTCAAGGGGATATGATATGATATGATATGATAAGGTATTTGTAACGCGCCTATACACAAGTGTTTCAAGGCGCGACGAGGCAGGGAGGGAGGGAAACAAGGGGAAGACAGACAAACGATCCTACTAGGCCAGGTGTCATTCAGATCGCGCAAGTGCAGAGGAAGGGGAAAAGGAGAAAGTGCAAGGGGGAGGAGGTGGGGGGGAAAGTGCAGTACAAGGTAAGTAGCGTAAATAAATAATAAAAATAATAAATAATAAATAAAAAGGGCCAGCTGGTGGCAAGTGCGAGGTAAGTGCAGAGCTGGGAAGGGGGCTGTAGGGATACAGTGACAGTCCCGCAGTGCAGGGGGAGCCAGGGAGGCAGTGCAAGTGGAGAGTGGCTGGGCCCTGGACCGAGGTCGCTGAGAGTGGCCCAGATGCAGGTATAGTGCAGAATTCAGTGGGGAGTTAAGCAGGTTTAGCAGGGGAGAGGGAGAGAGAAGGCAGAAGCGAAGAGGAAGGTTTTGAGGTGCTTCCGGAACCGGAGATGGTTCTCCTCAAGTTTCAGGGAGGCAGGAAGGCTGTTCCAGAGGGAGGCCCCTGCTGCGGAGAGAGATCTGCCCCCAGCTCGTTGCTTCGAGAAGCGGCTGACCATGAGGGAGTTGGAGACGGATGAGCGAAGGGCTCGTGAAGGAAGATATTTAGGAAGAGAGAGTTGAAGGTATTTAGGCCCCAGGCCCCAGAAGGCCTTGTGGACAATGCAGAGGGTTTTGAACTTAATCCTCGCAGCCACTGGGAGCCAGTGAAGAGATTTCAGTCCTGGAGAGATACGGTCCCTGGGCTTGAGGCCAAGGACAAGTCTCGCAGTTCTGTTCTGGATAAGTTGCAGAGGGCGGAGAGTGGAGGCAGGCAGATTAAGATAGAGGCTGTTACAGTAGTCCAGCCTTGAGAGAACCAGGGCTCGGGAGACAGTGAGCTTCTGGGGGAAGGAGAGGAAGGGAAGAATACCTCTGAGGAGGTGCAGCTGGTAGTGTGACTTCTTAGAGACGTCAGATATATGAGGAGAGAAGGAGAGTGTGGAGTCGAAGATGACCCCGAGGTTTTTAGCCTTGCAGGTAGGGGCAGGAAGGGGGCCAAGGGAGGCCGGCCAGAGAGCTGCAGGGAAGGAGGGAGTGGATGTGCCGATGAGTAGAATCTCAGTCTTACTGGCGTTAAGGCAGAGGTCGTTGGCGGCACACCATTCCTGGATAGCAGACAGACAGTCGGAGATGAGGGAAGGAGAGGAGGAGGCCGAGGGTAGCCTGAAAATGAGCTGGGTATCGTCCGCATAGCACTGGAAGTAGGGGCAGAGAGTGGCGATACGGTGGGCAAGGAGTGCCAGATACTGGTTGAAAAGCCAGGGAGAGAGGTTGGATCCCTGGGGGACACCACAGGTGGAGAAAAAGATGTCAGAGAGGAAGGAGCCCATTTCGACCTGGGAGGGTCGACCGGAAAGGAAAGAGGTCAGCCATGCCAGAGCCTGACCAGTGATACCCAGGTTATCACGGAGACGGTTGAGCAGGATGGCATGGTTGACAGTGTCAAAGGCAGAGGAGAGATCGAGCAGAATGAGAACACAGGGAGTGTTGGAATCGAGGTTCAGGAGCAGGTCCTCACGGATGTTCAGGAGAGCAGTTTCCGTGCTTCTGGCCGCTCTGAAGCCGGATTGATGGTCATGAAGATTACCAACAGATTCAGCATGGAGGTTAAGCTGGGAGATGGCCAGTTTCTCCAGGAGTTTGACCACAAGTGAATCTACAGAGAACAAAATATGAGGCAGTCCTACATTAATAGGACCAGATTTGGAGAGGGGATTTCCACTCTAAAAGAGCCAGGCTTTTCCTAAAACTGAAAGTTTCTTCTCAAACGTGAGTATGGGAGTTCTCCAAAAGAAATAATACATTCTCTCTTCAACTATCTTCCTGCTAAGTGCCAGAAAGGGGGTTGTTTCGGGAAGGTATTATCAAATACATTGTTTTAAATGGGAAATAAACAGTACAATCTGATCAAATAAAATTAAGTAAGAAGTCAGTTCAATCTAACTTAAAATAAATGTCTGAGTTATGTGTGTAATGGTATAGATCGCATTTGTGTGCATTCGGTGGGTGGCTCTTTAAAATCATAAGTTCCCAAAGAGTTTTCACAGAAATTGTTAACTTTGGGTTGTGATGTGAAGATGTCCATCAAATGTTAATTAAGGTTTTTCTTGTTGCTAAAAGCTAGAACCTCCCCCACTTACCCTTTATTAGGTATATTGGGCTCTAGTTACGAGCCTGGTCTGGATGGAAGTAAGTACTCTAGTAATGCTCGGTTATTTAAAGAACTATGCGAGGCGGTGGATTGGACCCCAGATTATAAACACTGTTCCAATTTTGAAACACTGAAAGGTGCCTTAAAGAGAAAAATTCTGATATATGATTGGGTACAGAACTATGAGCATCTTAATACTATGAAATCCTAATCTTATGTGGCGTCAGTGGTTCATTAATATCTGAAGCCCGAGAGTTATTTAGAAGTCTGCCCTGACCCGCAGGTCAGAGACTTCTTTCTTCGGCTTCGAGTGAATCAACTTCCAGTGTTGGCCATCTGTGGGGCCAGTAGAACGATTCCCCCTGAGACGAGATTTTGTAGGATCTGTCATATTCCCTCTAATATTGAAACACTTAGACAAGTATTGACGGAATACCCTTGCCTTGGCTCTTTGTATATGGTGACATTGGGCCATCTAGTCCACAATCTAGATTAAATTAAAAGCAACGAGTTTTGGATGCTTTGCCTTAATTCTACTTCAAAAACGGTATTGTTGGCCCTTTATAGGGTCTGGAGATCGGTGGTGATGTTTTTGGAGTAGACTGACACAGACATGGAATAGGATTGTGATGACTATGATAGAAGTTGTTGGCAGACAAATGTATGTATTGGGCTCTTTAAATGAGAAGTGGGATGATTTGAACATGATTTGGTTTTCCCTACTTTTCTTAATGTGATGTTTTATTATTTTGAATGGAACATATATTTTTCCTTTTCTTTAATATTTTAATATGTCTTGTATTTATGAAATTGGAAAATTATATATGTGACAAATTGTGTTAAGTATTTGTAAAATTTGTTAAAATTGGTATTATTGTAAAAGTTCAGTTTCTGAACTAATATACAATTATAATAAATAAAAATAAATTAAAAAGTAATGTTTTTTCTTGATAATGTGTGTTCTCTGAAGGCCATTGCTATATAGTAAAGAATGGGAAAGGTGAGAAAGTATATTTGTGTCATTTCAACCACTCAATTTGAAATTGCACAGTGAGATCCATATGTGAAGTGATAGGGGAGGGGTCTATAAGCCTGTTCAATACAATCTGAAAACCACTATCCCAGTTTGCGGGGTGAGCTGAAATTATGTGCCTTCTAAATCAGTGACACTGCGTCTCCAACCTGAAATATGCAGGGGTTTGATGCACTAAACTATGATCTTATTTTAAATGACACATACATAGAAGCAAACCTCAGCACCATATTTACATGGGAAACAGGGGGCATGCAACAGTTCACTGATAACAACACTTTTGGTAATAATGGGATAAGCGAAAGTCCTCTTTATTATATGCAAGTGTAGTTTTATGTGCAGTTTAAGATGCTATCATATTAGAGAAACTAAAATGTTTTGAAGAATCCTATTACTGTTAGGAAACATCTGCCACCTTGATTGCCATGTGGCACATTTAAACCCAATTGAAACATGTATAAGATACTAAGCTGGGCGCTTCAGATAAATATTCACCATGTGCCCAGATCTGCCTCACCTGCAGCAGCCTTTAAGCAGTCCTATGTTTTGTACAAATAAGGACTTGAGTGGCTAATCATCCAGAAACGTGTTAGCTTTGATTGATAACATTTGCAACGGTCCCTTCTACAAGCCTTGTTATTGGTGAGGACTAGAATAATTATGTTGACCAAGGGATGCATGGCATTTCTCACAAATAATGTCATAGGCACTTCCTGTGTGGGGCTTATCCACATTTGGAAGCCTTGCCACCCATGGCAGGAAGAATGGCCGCAAACCAAGGCTCTGAATATTCCACTTTCTGACAAGTGGCAGCAGGAGAAATTCAAACGTTAAGAATGGGGGAAGTGTGACACATTAATAATTCATGGGTAGAAAAGAAACAGAATTTTTCCATAACTATCTCACACATGTCAGTCAGAGCTAGATGACAGTCAGTGAACTGATGGAGACTATGCACACTCCCTAAGTAATGCGACAGGTAGAAAAATGCACATATTAGGTCACCCTGTGGTCCTTTATAAGAGATCACTTTCCATAAAATGTCATCAATCCTGACAAGACCCAAGACACAGGTCCCTGGCTCACCGCCCTATTAGCAACCTTATATCCTCAAAGTTCACTCCATGTAATGCACATGTCTGTTTTGTTTCCAAAATTGCAGTATTTATTTTTTGTTTTTCTTTGTCTATAGCATCCATCTGTGCTCTGAACCAGTGACCATCTCAATTGAAATGAGTTGCTAACAGTACATCTTCAGTAGTCATCTCCTTTTGGAAGAGTTGGGTTCTCTATCAGATAAACACTGGAGTGGAAGTCGCCTCTTAAATAGGTGATGTATTGTCAGGGAAGAGTTTAAGTAAGCTTAGCTTTTTTCTTGTGTGTGGCATCTTTTCTTATTCATTATTTTTGTTTTGATTTCCAGCTACAATAGAAAGAAAGCTTTCACAATTTTATAACAATTAATTAAGTTCCAGAATACAAAAGAGAAGTTTAAAAATAATAAAGGTTCATCACATCAAGTATCACATAAAAAAAGAGAGGGAAGGGGAGAGGGGGGAAGGAGGAGAATGAACTAGAAAGCTGCCAGAAAGGAATTATGCAAGAAACAAAATCAAATAGTTTCATAAGCCAATTAACGCACCTTTCCTTCCACCCTTCATTTACATTTTATCCTAGTACTCGGATATCCTGCGAGCTTGGGGAGAGGGAGAGAGTTGTGGGGAGGCCTCTTAGCCAGACTCCTCACTTAAAGTCCTCTTATTCCTTTCCACCCCCACTCTGCCCAGTTTATCCAAGATTTTGTAAAGCAGATCACATAAAGCTAGGATACGGCTTTGTGCTTGTCCCCCCATCAGGGTAGCCCAGCATGCCTCTGTGCCCTGTTCCATTTCTAAGCATCTCAAACGCTCTTTGTTAAGTGCCATACAGCTGAGAACCAGATGCTTTGTTGTTTCTTTTTGTGCAGCCACTCCACACAATGTACAACCTAGATCTGTCGTCGAGCCATACTTACTTCCAACCTCTTGAGTGTCGGTAGTTGGTTCAATCGGAATCTTAAATATAATGTTCTTCTCTTGTGACATGAGAAACTGATTATGTATCTCGGGATTTGTTTCCTCCTATATACGAGCCTTGCATACTCCTTGTTCAGGCGTGATTTTGATATGTCTTCTCTTATTTTGCCCCATTCGTGCTCGAACAATTTTTTCTTTACCTTCGCCTGATTTGCGGGAAGCTCTTCCATGGTAGACCCTATTTCCTTAAGCGTTATATTCATTTCGGTTTTCAATCTGCTAATAGAGTCTGCCAAGGTTTGAGCCTGTACCATACCCCATTTTTCATACAGAGAGTGGGATAGTGCATTTAGTAACTTAGCATAGGACATCAGTTTCCTCCACTCAGCCCTCGTGCTGAGTGAAACCAAACCGAACTCGTGACGAATGATTGAATTTGGGATTGTTTTGGCTAATCTTAAAATGTCTTTCCAAAGCTTCCCTTGGAACATATTTAGGTTCTGTCCAAGATCATTAAGATGTATGTCCAAGCCGTATAGGAGTGTTGGTTCCACCTGCATCTGATAGAATCGAATGAGTGGGACCAATGAAAAACGGCACAGTTGTGCATAAACCCGCCTCATCTTCGTAAGCAAGGGACCATACCTAAGACTTGGATAGTTAACCCCTCCTGCTTTAGATGTTGAATTCAGAACCTCATAGCCCAAATAGGTTAGAGCAGTAACCCTTTCTAATGGCTCATCACCTACTTACCTATTGATCTTTTTTGGTCTTGTTTCCGTCGAAGAGATGTGTACCCTAGATTTTGCCCCATTTGCCTTTAGGTTGTTTTCGAGTGTGTAACTGTGGAAGAGTGCCAATTTACGCTGTAATCCCAAGCAGGGCCATCTTAACAGTGTTTGGTGCCCGGGGCAAAGATAGCCTTGGGGCCCCCTCCCATAGCCCATTTAACACCTGCCCCAACCAACTATCTGGATGGATTATGTGTCTCAAGTCAAATCCAACAGAAGTAACACAGCCAACTCTTTCCTAAAACTAGGTTTAATTTACTGAAACTAATAATGGTCCAGGGAGAAAAGCAATAGATGAATACCCCAAACACACGCCTCGATAAAGACCCCTGTTGGGTCAAAACACGTGTCCACTCCCTAACTACCATGATCAGTGCAGTGAACTGACTTTTCTAGTGCTCTACCTCCTACCTTTATACATTCTAAGTTCACCTGGAAATAATATAGTGGCTGCATTCCGAAAGGACCTGTTATAAAGTGATGTTACTTTACGCACGCACCGAGAACCAGGTCTTGAAATCAGTCTTGAAAGTTTTACAATACATATGACAATTTGTAGAGATTGCAAATGATCTCATGTCAGTCAAGGCATAAACCAGACCTGGCTTTCAGATGCACATCACACTGCACTCTGGTACTTGTAATCCTGTATTTTTAAGGTGAACATAAATTCCAAATGATGTGCTAAAAATGCTCATTAACATATTTTGAAACTCTATTTCATCATATTTGTAGGAAACAAGAGTGCATGGAGTAGCAATACTTGATGGGAATAGTGGGTAGTACTGTGTCTGCCACTGCCCTCGGCATTTGGATTATAGCTTCCAAATACACATTTTAAGATGTTCATCCTCCTTTTTTAATGGAGTAAGTAGGTTGTTAGCCAAGTGGTAACATGCAGCTAGTGCCCCTTATATCTGCAATAATGTTTGAGTGATAGTAACTGATGTGGTAACGGCACCCTGGCCTTTGCATCGGTAAAAACTCTCACATACTCCAAATGGCGAGTGAAATCTGTATCTTATCTCAAGGCAAATAAATATCTCGCTCCCTTTCTAAACTGTCAAGTGCATTTACGTGATGTCTGATTGCTCTTTAGGAACTTCACATTTTTCTTCAGAATCTGCAGAATCTTATTTGTAACATATTTCTATAAGGACTTATATATTTGTCGGGTTGTTGTATTATATATATTTTTTAATAAGACCAATGCGGACAAGATACATGATCAAATGCCTAAATTGCAGATTAGGCTCAAATCCCAGCATCGCTACTTAACTAAAGTTTGTGACCTTGGGCAAATTATTTTCTCTTGCTCTGCCATATCTGCAGAATTTGAGCGCATAGTAGTGATTCAGTTTACAGTGTATGCTTTTCGAAAAAGCCACACTCATCGTTTAACATACATAATGAACAATTTAGGCGGACCCAAGAAGAGTCTGTGTATTAAATACAACTCATTGTAGTTATTACCTGGCACCGGGATGCAGCTTCTTTTTATGTATAATGTGCTTCAGATGGATTACCTTATTCAACCTTATTCAACAATCTTGCCCTCAGAAGTCAATGTCACCAGTGCATTGACAATCAGCACATACTTTCCTTTGCATGTCTACATCCTGTAAGTTAATCTTTGAGCAGTTGTAACAAAACGGAAAGCCCTGGAGGCGGAACCTAGGGCTAAAGCATAAGGTGTGTCACTGGAGGGGTAACCGCTGGTCTAAATGATGGCATACTGTTAGTTGGGTATGCTTTACTTATTCATCAAAGGTTGTGATGGTGTTAAAAAAAAGTCACTGGTGACCCATACTTTGATCAGGGATTAAGGAGCAACAGCTAAACGAATTACACACTTACTGATAGCCTTATTTGAGTGGCTTAAACATGAGATTTATTTCATGTTCCTCAACATTCTGGTTGTAAAACAATGAAGGTGGTACACACCAGTTTGCCGTGAATAAACAAATTGATCAGAGCATAAGTCTCAGATGTGTGATAAGCCAAACATTTTTGAGCAAACAACAGTTTCAAACTCTGCATTGAATTTGAATGCAGTGTGAGTGGAGGCAAATGCATCACATTGGTAAGAACCAATACAAACATTTACATATATCCAATAAACAGAGTGGTATAGGTGTACATATAATTCGAGAAAAAGGGATTCAATCAGGCAGGTTGAGGGGAATAAAAAATATATGTCCTTCTAGACAAAGAATCCCACTAGGTGTGGGTCTTGCTATGGTTGAGTGGTGACCAATTCTCAGTCGTTAATCCTCAATTAATCTTTGAGCAGCAAACACTGTAATGAGGGCAGGCATGGAAATCAAAGAGCAACTGATTGACCCAAATTCAGCCATTCTGCTCGTTCCCTGGCACACCACTGGTGGAAAGCATAGAGAAGCAGAGAGGGAGGATCAATGGCAGAGAGAGGGGGAGATAAACAGAGATTGGCAGGGTAGGCAAGGAGGTTACGACATCGTAAGAGCAGGAGGGAGCAAGAAGGAAGGGAGAGAGAAAGGTAGAAAGTGAGTGTAAGTGAGAGGAAAGATGAGAGAAAGAGAGGGAGTGAGTGTGAGTGAGTAGAAGCATGAGAGTGAGAGACAGCGAGTCAACAAGCAAAAGGGAGCGTGAGAGAGAGAGAGAGAGAGAGAGAGAGAGAGAGAGAGAGAGTTGCGACTCAGAGTGGAGACAAAAATTAAAGATAAAGAAGGTGAATCAGGGGATCAGAATAGAGGGACAAGGATGGTGCACGGGAGGAGCAAGGCAAATACGGGGTGAGAAAAAATAAGGAACAGTGAAAACGAGGCAACGACAACAGAGGGCGCATACAACTAAAGTGGCAGTCCAAGGCAGCAGACAACAGAGAGGGCACAGATTCCAAGGGGAAGGAGATAGAGTGGAGAGGCAGAACATTTGGGAAAGACAAGGAAGGGAAGCGAGAACATGATGGTGAGTCAATAATGGAGAGGTAAGGAAGGTGAGTGAGGGGAGGGACAGTACTAAGAAGGGGATGGGGAGCAGGAAGAGAGAGAAGAGACATAACGAGACAGTGGAGGAAGAAACAAGGGAGGGGTGACAAATAAGCTTATCATGTAGAGGAAAAACTATACAATGAAGGGATAGACATGTGAGAGAGGATGGAATGAGTGAGTGACAAAGAAGGTGCAGGGGAGAAGGGAGAGGGTAGACTTAGTGAGATGGTGAGTAGAGAGAGAAGCACAAGGTTAGCTCAATGGGGGACATGTAGGAGTGACAATCTAGAGGACAAGTAAAGAGGTAAACTGGCCAATAAAGTTGACCAGGGAGAGAGAGGACAAGGGGAGCTAGAAAGAAGTTCAGGGCTTCTAAGAGAGAAGTAACATAGTAGGAGAGAAACACAGAGGAGGCAGGTAGAAGGTGTGATAGGAGTGTCAAAGAGGAGAACAATAGGTATGTTTGTGAGAAAGGTTTGAGTTAGGTGGGTGAGAGATTATGGGGTGGGTAATGAAGGTGGAATTTGCGTTGTCATAGATGTTGCTTTGTTAGAAAGCCTTTTTGTTGTGTCAGTGAGGAAAGCCTAAGTGTGCACATTCAAGGGGAGAAACATAAAGGAGCATTCAAGCCTCACTGAAATATTTATAAGATTTCAGTGTACTGTTCTGCAAATGAATAACAGGGCAAATAGGACACTCCTTCCAGTTTAGGGAGTACATGTGACCCATGTGGAATGCAAACCCGCGCTAGACTCCAAGACTTACTGAAATGCTTCTCAGACATCCTGAAGGTCACAATGGGAAATCACAGAGAGTGGGGGCAGTGGTGCAGCTATTTAGGGTTCACATACTAAAACAGGACGCATTGTGAAATCCATAACTATCAAAGCTCTGTGAGTAGATAAGGTGAGGAAAAATACAGCTGCATGCAGTACACAAAAAACACTTTGTAGACTTGAACAAATTAGCTCAGCTCAGTGTAACAGCCTAAAACAGATGAAAGTAAGAGTCTGACTACCAATCAAACTGTCCTTACTCAGCACACACATATCTCTCTTGAGAACTTTTATCTTTATGGGTTATCACAGAGAATATACATCTTTGCACAAAAACAAAGGATAGTGAAGTATCATTTATATAGCGCTTTCACCAAAGCACTTTACATAGAACATATTTACATTCACTATCACAGAAATGAAGTTGGTACTCATTTATCGACCCCGGGAGGATGAATGCTGAGTTGGCCTTGCCAGGATTTGAACCTGCGACTTTCAGATCAAACACAGATCGCAGCAGCAAGCACTCAAACCGCTGAGCTATCTTATCAATAAATAGGTTTCTGAATTAATAAATCGCACAAGCATGTATTGCCATGGTTTGGGGGAATCAGCTTCCAACATGTAGGTATACTCAGTTATCTAATTACACATAATACTATTTGTTTTTATATATATATTTATTTTTACCTGCTGCAAAATGTCATCTCAAAAAATGATTCTGGAAAGTATGGGTCTACCGTGTCCTGCTCTTTCCAAGACAAGCAGCCATTCCGAACTCAGGTCCCACAAAAGAAAAACAAGCTAATCATGGAGATCTATGGCCTGTGCTTTCTCACAAGCTGCATTGCAAGCCATGCTTGCAGAAATTAGGCCCATAAACCAGGCCCCTCCATTGAATGCATCTTGAAAGTTAACATGTGCTGCTTGCAGCCATATTATCAAAGAGGATGTCTGCTGTTCTGTTACAGATACTTGGCAAACAAATAACAACTACATTTTGCATCTAAGTATGTCAATTATTTGGATCCCATACTGCCTCCCCCCCAGATTTGTTGACAGGTAGGGGCCTCCTCCCATAGTGGGGGCCCGGGGCACGTGCCCCGTTTTCCCTCCCATAAAGACGTCTCTGATCCCAAGGCTGTGAGATCAAACAACACTAAGTCATCTGCAAAAGCAATCCAATCCAGTGTTGCCTGCCCCAACTTCACTGCGTTGTTTGTTCCCCTCTCCGAAATTCTGACAATATCTGCTCTGTACAGGTTGTGATAAACCCCTGTCTTAACCCCAAATGGGTCTCTATATGAGATGTCATAGCTCCTTCCCTGTCTAGTCTGACTCTCATTGTTGGTCCCGTATGGAGTAACATTAGCATTTTCACCAGAGTTAATGGAATGCCGTACCTCACCAACTTGTCCCACAATCGACCATGACTAGCAGTGTCAAAGGCGCTAGTCATGTCAATTGAGGCCGTATACACGGTCCCAATTGATTTGTTCCTCACTGCTGCTCCCATGTATGATAACTTGACTGCATTTGGTGGGGTCCTGTGCCTGTTTGAAAACCTATCTGTGACTCTGACAGTATTCCTCATGAGTTTATTTATCTTTTGAGATCTCTCAGTCTCAGGGTCCTGAATATTTTACTGCTGGAGTCTAAGAGAGCTGTCGGTCTGAAATTAGCTGGGTTTAAGTTGTCCCATTTTTTATAGATTGAAACAATGTGGGATTGTCTCCACATATCTAGGACTCTCGAGGTATCATATATGTGTTGGAAGAGTTCCCATAGAGGCATTGCCCATAGC
This sequence comes from Ambystoma mexicanum, assembly GCF_040938575.1. Taxonomy (NCBI): domain Eukaryota; kingdom Metazoa; phylum Chordata; class Amphibia; order Caudata; family Ambystomatidae; genus Ambystoma; species Ambystoma mexicanum. Next base: position 429,880,339 of record NC_090934.1, on the reverse strand, counting down.
TCCACATTTTCCTTATGACTACAGAAGGGATACTGTCAGGGCCTGGGGCTCTTGAGGCGTTTGCTCTTCCAATTGCCCACACCACACCTTCTCGGTCCCATGGACACTTATGTTCCTCCTGGAACCTTTCTTTCAGATTGAATAGGGGATTGTTATCAAGGATCATGTATTTCTTCCCCAAAAATTGGATGCAGTCCTTTGCTGGGATTTGGCACTCTTCTTCATAGGTCGTGTTTCCTTTTGTTACTCCTGCCATCATTGACCAAAAATGTCCTGCCTCATTTGTTACCAGGGAAGTCACCATCTCTTGTTTTCGTTTGATTACTGTTTCCCTTTTAGTCCACTTAAAAACCTGTCTATAATGTATCATGATCCTCTTTGTTTTCTCTAGATATGAGTTAAAGGAAGCTGAGTTTAGCATACATGCCTTAATCTCTGCTCTTGTGCACCTTTTTACTTCCTTGATTTTTCCATCAAAGGCGTTTAGGTGGGTCTGTTTTACCAACAACTGACCCTTCTTAGTCATAGATTTCAGGCATGTTTGTAACATCTCATTATAAATCCAAACTGTTAGTTGGAATCCATTTTCCACCATCTTTCTTATCTGTTTTTCCCCACGTCACCGTAAATTCCCTAACTGCCTTTTTATTCAACATTATGGCTACCCCTCCCTTGGTGACCTCAGTAAAGCTCATGTTAGGGTATATTTTGTGCATCTTTGGGAATAAGTTTAAGTTGTAATGTAGTGGGAAATGATCGCTATCTCTGGCATCCCCTCGAACTATCAAATTGTTTCTTTTAAAGAAATCTGCTGAGACAAAGATGTGGTCAATCCATGATGAGTGCCCTCCCTTCTTCCAGGATATAAACGTTTGTTATTTTCCCAGCTGGCTCACAAGGTCATAAGACCCATTGCGCGAGAAGATTTCTCCATAGTGTTCCCAGATAGTCTCTCTGTAATGCTGCGATTCTCCTCTTCTTGTATCCTTTATCGGTTTGGTCTCTACACAGAGCGCATAGAAGTCTCCTGCTATTAGTATGTTGATGTAGCCTTCTTTCTCCAGCCATTCTTCAAGCAATGTTCCAAGCTCGTTCTGCAGTTCCAACTTGTGTTTTTGAGATGAGTTCCCATAAATGTTCAACATTAAGTGGTATGTCTCCTGAGGAGTCATGTTAATGACTATAGCCGTGAGGACAGGTGAAGTTACCTCCAGCTCGTAATGTGTCGCATCCCAGCTCTGATCAAGAGCTATGACCAGCCCTCCTTTTGGTCACCCCAGATTGCCTTGAACTGCCAGTTTGCAGTAAGTTCTATACCCCTTGAGATCCAGATGTTCTCTCACCATTGTCTCTTTAAGGATAATCACATTTGCTGTCCAAGGGCTTCGTAGGCGGTATCCTTTAATTTTTGGAAGCCGTAAATGTTCCAAGTGGTAATTTTGAGAGCACTCCAGTTAAAGTTGCTGCTGGGCCTTTCTTACCTTCTGGAGCATCTCCAGGGCCCCCTCCAACCAAGCCCAATCATCCCCATTCACCCTCAGGCCTGCCAAGATAGTTTCAACTCTAGTCATGCTGTGCCTGGTGCTTGTTGTTTGCAGCAGGTTTAGGTATCTTTCTATTACTTCCTGTGTGTTCATTTCTAGTAAGTAAAAGCCCAGAGTTTTAAGAGCTTCTCTATTGCTCCATAACATCTGTGCCACCAGATTGAAAGAAAAGTAGCATACAGATTGTTCTGCACCTGTCTTTGGGAATGCCACTCGCAGGATGTCCTCTGATCTTAGTGCCCTTAACTGAAGGACCGCTTGGAATTCTTTTATTATCGTCCCTCTGTTCAGGTGCAGTTTGTTATCCGATGTGCATCCCATTTCGGTACCCATGGAATATGTCTCTTTCTATTTCCACAGGCTTAACCAACCTTTGGTTGCCTTTTGGTTCTACTGGTGTTGCTTTCAGGGATCCCTTTTTAGTACCTTCTTTCCCCTATTCCAGTTGAGGTACCTCTGTTGGTGTTTCTGGCCTGTGAGATGCGTCTTCCCTGTTGTTTACCTCTGGCAGTGTTTTGTTTCCTTCCTGTTCATTATTTGGAGAAGCTTGTTTCTTGTTTCTTCTTTTGTCCAGGAAGTTTTTTTTATTTTTGACTGCTTTTTTTCTGTGTTTCCCTCTTTTTCTTATTGATCCCATGGATGCTTTCTTCCTTTTCTTTTTTGGAGGTCTCCTGCATCTTTCCCCCAATTGTGATTCCCTCTACAAACTGCTTTGTCTTGGATCTTTTGTTTATGTTCGGGGCTGTTCGATTCTTTGTCTTTTTATTTTTTTTATTTTTCCCCTTGCTCATTTGTTGGTTTGTTTTCACCCATCCTTCTTGATTTTGAGATGTCTCCACATTTTCCTCTTGCATTTCCAGGGTATGGTTTGATTCTATGACCTCCCCCTCTCCTTCCTGCACCTCCTCCCTATTCAGTCGTGCGCAAAGTGGTGATGGTGAGTCTGGCTGTTTCTTTTCCTCAATAGAGAACCTCTCTTCTCTGTCTGGATCCAACCAATCTGTGGATGTTTCTATCCACATCCTTGGTTTGGTGCCCTTGGTGGCTTTCTGATTTCCAATACCCTGGTTGTTTTCTGCTTCTTTGTCTTTGTGACAGGATTCCACCAATATCACCTTCTCATTTTTGTTTGCCATCAAGGTGCTCAGTCCTTGCTCCACCACTTTCAATTTATCTGCGTTTCCCTGCACCCAATCTTTAATGTTATCTTGTAGTCGTCACATTGATTCCAGCACCAGATGTGGTGCAGAAATAGAGGCCGGTCCTAGGGTGTCTATCTGTTGCATGATGTTTGACTCTCGTCTCATAATAATGTTGTTTGGCATAAAGCAGTTTTCATGTATTGCTTTAGTCTGCTTTTCTTGGTTCTTCATTTGATCTTGAATAGTGCTACTTAGTGGACTGTTTTGGTGAACATGTCTTTCAGTGGAGGCATGTTCCCCTCCTTTCAGCGATGATCGGTAAGTCCTCTGCGTACTTCCTTTGATGTTGCTGCATAATTGCACAAAGGAATGGTACAGTGTTTCTTCTTCATTTACGCTCTCTTCTGATGCATGCGTCTTCCTTTTCAAGTAGTTAGTAGGAGGCACTCGACCCGTTTCATGGGTCATATGTTCCCTTTCCTTAAAGAAATGTATCTGTACATTATATGTAATGTCATTGCCCTTTTTTCGGGTGTTCCAAAAGTAACATGTCCTTTTTGAATATTGGTTTAGGTTCCGAGGGAGCAGTTTTTTTCTTTTTTGCCAACCTTTCCTCAACCTACTATTTCTGAGTAGAGTGTGGGCCTTTTACCCCCTCTTCCATCATATCCAGATGCCTGGAATTCTGTGTCAGCTCAATTATTTCTTGTGTCTCCTGCCTGGAATTCTGTGTCAGCTCAATTATTTCTTGTCTCTCCTGCTGGTTTATTTCCCCTCCTCCTCTACCATCGAGGGCCTGAAGTATGGAGTGTACTCACTTTCAGACATCTGTCCTTCTCCCTCCTGATATGTTTTCAGCGCCTCCTTTCCTTTCTCTGTAATGGCAAGCCTGCCACTGCGTAGTTGTAGTGCCATCTCGTCGCCCTTTGTTTATGGGTTCCTCGGGCTCCTCCCACTATCAGTGGGCTTTTACTCATGTTCTTTCGTTCCCACTTTCCGTTTGGTCTAGTGACTGCTTAGTAATTACGTTCAGATTACTGATGTAATCGTTAACCTTTGTTCTTTCTAGCGTCACACTAGTTCTTTATCCTCGTTGTATCAGATTATGTGCTCTGAAAAGAAGAGCAGTTTCTGGGTTTGAGTATCCGGGAGGTAAAACTCATGCATGTCACGAGTCTTGCACTGAACTCTGCGGCACTCTTGTCTCCAACTCTCACACTCCCTCGATTGGTTTATCCAGCGAGCAGGTCAAAGGCAAAAGGGCCTGAAGTCCCTGCTCAAAGTCCTGGTAAGCTCCCCCCTTAGCCGCCTCCCCCCTGGCACCTACCGCGCCAGAGCGCTGAAGCATTGCGAGGCACGCATTGGAGCACCGGAGCTCAGCGGACTACACCGGACCACACCGGACCACAACTAAGCATACACCAGGCGCAGCGACCACCGCACTGCTCACCTTAAAGAAAACTTTGATTTCTTGGAACCACGGCAGCCTCAGGGGGTTCTGAAAACTTCCCGATGTCAGTGCACAGTGCCCGAGGAGTTTCTTCCTTCCCTCTCTCCTTCCTCCTCGCTCATGCTAGAGGAGAGGAGGACCCAAAAGACTGACACAGGAACCAACGAACGAGTGTCTAGCCGCACTGCGGTGTGTCTCTCATAAACGCCGAAACACACAGCTGTTTCCGACACTGGGTCATCTTACCACTGTGGCATCTTACCAGTCAGATCTGAGTTACCTCTTTCCATGATGATGCTTGTTTGTTTCCATCAGCTGAGTGAGCAATGCAGGATTGGTGAGGCTGGTTATGGTCACCACGAATAAAACTGTGCATTAGGGTGTGTGTGTGTGTGTGTGTGTGGGTTTGCATATGTGTGTGAGTGTGTATGTGTGTGCCTCTGTATGTGTGCATGTGTGTCAAAATGCCACCTTCAAACATGCATTCTCCTCTGACTGATTTTTTGATTTTGCTCTGATCTTGAGCCCTAGAGATTGGTGATCCAACTTTTCTCATGCTTGGCCCCAAACAATATTTTAACAGATAATGTTTTTGTTTTCGTTTAGTCCATCTATTGCCTGTTGTGTATACCTCTCATGCAGTTCGGTTTCCAGTACCCAATCTGCCTATAGGATAACATCATGAGAAAACTAAGAGGCTCCTTCTGAACTAAATATCCAAGAATACTTAGGCTAATTGTTCATAAATTCATCAATAAATCACAAGCAATTACATATTTCCCATACTGATCAAATTGATGGCATTCACTTACTTTACTTGGACAAAGAATATACAAATTATTTAATGGGAATCTAAAAAAAGGAACTTTCTGCAAAACAACATGTCCAATTGAAAGAATATAAATATTTCATACATTTCCTTAACGATACCAGACAACATTCTTCTTAATCTGAGCCAAATAACGGTCCAATAACAATACATGATCTAATGAAAAACGAATTAAAAAAGTATGCAGTACGTGTGAAAACAGAAATTGTCTGAAATTCGTTAGGCAAACTATTAATAAGGAACAGTAAAAAAATGAAAAATATAGTTAGAAGCACTACTGCAAAATATACAACACATTGTAATCAAACGCGATCATGCAAACAAATCCACATGAATATCAAATTGGTAACCACGTGTTCGAAAACGCTTTTAATGTGTTAATCTAAATTCTAAAGACACTCATATGTTCCAGTTATACGAGCTGTAAGAGACATATCGTATTAACACAAACTGGTCATTCTGGACACACTAACTGGTAAGATATTGACATTTCAACATGCAGAAGAACGATTGTATGCCTTCATCAGGAACACAAATGGTTATGTGGGACATGTGAATAAATTAAAGAGTACAAAGAATCCGAATTACACTTCAAAAGGTACCATTAGGAAATCTAGCAATGGAGTTGTAAGCAAGGAATGCCACCAGAGAAGTCTGATGGCCCAGGGAGGACCTGCTTCCAGAATGCCAGCTGTGTAAATCAAGCTTCTCCACACACAGAAGCGCCTGGTTGACGCTAGGGTGGCCCTACCAGTTGGTTGGAGTGGTGAGATCTACATCTGCAAGCCAGCCAGGTAGGACATGAGGTCCTCACACTACTCTTGGGATGGGTTTGTGGATGAGGTTTGCTTTCCAGTCTCGTTTTTCTGTATGTGTTAAAGAGTTATGTGGAGGATTTTTCTTTTGCCATGATTCAGGCCTGGTAATGAGCTTTCTGGCATCTACAAATGGAGTGTTGCCTGCATTCTAGTGTATAAGGCAGGCTGTGCAAGAGTTGGTCCTTCTTTCAGGCCCTTTTAAGAGATCGAAGCAGCATTTCAATTGACTCAGTTCATCTAAGCAGTAAGTATTTTGAAGGGATTTGGAGGATTCGTGCCACAGTTGGAGTGGAGCGAATAGGGTCAAGTGCACTATTGACCCTGACTGAAGTTATTTCCAGTATGGCGGACGGGCTTCTGGTTAGAGTAAGCTTATTGGGAAGACTACTTCCAGGTCTTCATGCACTTGACCTGCACCGTCATTAGGTGTAGGAAACATCTCAATGGTTACCTTTGGCAATTGGAGAAAATCCCCTTCTAGCTGAAAGGTGATCAGGACATGATATGGCATTAGATCGCCAGGTTTCTATTGATATAGAGGTTGGGTGAGAACATGAGATGTATCCTGTGCCTACCAGTGTGAACTGGTTTCTCGACTTATTGAGTGAAGCGCAAATCGTCAACGCTGATTATGATTCCTAGCACCTGACCACTGGGAGTATCACCTTCTCCAATGTTCCTATCGTCCTGGTGGAGCACTCTTTTGGAAGGACATAGCCATTGGGGCAGAGCCAGTAGGGTGGATATATCACCAGGGCACAGGTGGAGGAGCTGGCGGTATGGGCAATATATGTAATGTGGAGCATATCTATCCATGTGTACATTGTGTACTTAAAATGAGGCTGTGGTTGAGTTCATTAGTAAACTATACTGTTACATTTCAGAAGGGGGATGTGGCGTTAATTATCAATAAACATCACACTTACAAGATGGCTGCTGTGATGTTTATCAGATTACCCCTATGCATATGCACCAAATGACTCAGTATAAGCAGAGTATGTCACTTACCGTTTCTCATTGTGCCTGTAGGTGTGCAGGCACTTGCCGGTGCCCAAATGGTACAGCCATATCCAAGCATCGGCACAGCAAGCCAGGTACCCACTGGCCACTGAGATACTCATAATAGCACCAGTGGGCATCTCATCTGGGCAGGTGGGCCACATCACCTTCAGACAGCGAGCAGAATCCAAGTCCCATATCCGGAGGCACTGTGGAGAGGATGGCAGTGTTTTAAAATATTGCCATGTGATCCCTACCTTTAAAGTGCATACGTCCACTAAATAGTAGTCTTGTTGATTAGAGTTGACAGATTGCTGGTAGGCAGGTCAACACTAGGGCTGTTTTGGACAGAGCGGGCGTTTGTAGGCATTCAGGAAACATCAGATGAGTATCAGCTACCGGATAGGTTCTAAAATATTGAAAGGTGGGCCTTTGATGGCTCCACAGTTGGCGAAACACAGGCAGCATATTGTGTTGTGAGGAGCAGAGTTGTCTCTTGTGTATAGAGAGTGAGCATGTCCCTACAAAAAGGGGGTTATATTTAACATAGTTGGAAAAGTTTTGGTTAGGAACAGGTTAGATACTGTACACACCCTGACCAAACTCTTTGACGCCGAGATTCCTGAACTCACAACGTCAAATGGTTATCCATGCTTCCTAAAGCACCCTGAAATTAACCTTTTAGATTGGTCAGACTTAGGCCTGCCACTCCGCAAAAAGGTTGTTAAATATAGCAGTCAATAAGACATATCTACCTCACACTTGTAAATAATGAACACTTATGATATGTTATGATATGATATTGTATTTATAGCGTGCCCATACACAAGAGACAGGGGAGGGGACACAAGGGGTGGACAAGAAAACGACCTTACTAGGCCCAGTGACATTGAGCTTGCGTAAGTGTAGGTGAGAGGAAAGGGGAAAAGTCCCGAGTGAGGGGATGAGGAGCAAGTGCAGGAGATAGGAACAGCACAAGAAACAAGAAGAGCGGCCAGCAGGTGGCAGTGCAAGATAAGGTGCAGAGCAGCAAGTGCTAGATAGTGAAGGTAGGGAGGCTGTAGTGTTACAGATACAGCCCCAAGTGCAGGGTTGCCAGGAGGCAGTGCAATTGTGCAGATGGGAGGGCAGGGACCTGGGCTCGTGGTTCAGAGGGTGGCCAGGTAACCAGTGCAGTATCAGACAGGAGATCAGCAGGGAAGAGAAAGAGAAAAGTTATAAGCAAAGAGAAAAGTCTAATGCTGCTTCCGGAACCGTTGATGGTTCTGCTCAAGTTTCAGAGAGGCAGGTCTATTCCAGAGGGAGGCGCCCACTTAGGAGAGAGATCTGCCCCATCTCGTTGCTTGGGAAAGCATCTGTCCCTCAAGGAGTTGGAGGTGGAGGAGCAAAGGGCTCGAGTAGGAAGATACTCCAGGGGAGAAAGCTGGAGATATTGTGATCCCAGGCCCCAGAAGGCCTTATGGACAATGCAAAGGGTCTTGAATTTGATCCTTGCAGCCACTGGGAGCCAATGGAGAGATTTCAGTGCTGGAGAGATACGATCCTTGGGCTTGAGGCCAAGGACAAGCCTCGCAGTCCTGTTCAGGATGAGATGCAAAGGGCGGAGAATAGAGGCAGGCAGATTTAAGAAGAGGCTGTTACAGTAATCAAGCCTACAGAGAACCAGAGCTCTAGAGACAGTGAGCTTCTGGGGAAGGAGAGGAAAGGGAGAGTACCTCTGAGGAGGTGCATTTGGTACTTTGACTTCTCAGAGACATTGGAGATGTGAGGAGAGAAGTAGAGGGTAGAGTCGAAATAATGCCAAGGTCCTTAGCCTTGCAGTTGGGAGCAGGAAGAAGCCCAAGGGAGGCCGGCTAGAGAGTGAGGGGAAAGACTAATATAACACCGACTAATATAACATAGTTCCTACTAGGAGAATTGCTGAAGCATAGAATCACACACAGGGTTATTGAACCATTGGCACCATTGGGAAAGTGGCAATTGATACAGAAATCCAAACGTCAGTGTTTGGAGTACAACCTGTTGGTCTGGCTTCTAAAGCCTAACCAACTTGAAAACAGAACAGAAGCTCAATAGAAAAGTGATTCCGGAGTTACATAATGACGAGAGCTTATTTTTGTCTAGGGTTCCAGGGTAGTACCCTAGCCTTTAGGTGCTGAATACCAGAAGGAAGCTTTAAGTAACAAGCCCAAGTAAACAAAAAAGTAAAAGAACAATCCCTAAAATGGCAAGACAGCTCACAACAGCATGTGTGTATGTATGTGTGTGTGTATGTTTGGGGTTTATAAAGCACAAACCGAGTTGGGAAGAAACAAAACACTGTGCAGTGAGGACACACCCAACCTCTATGAGGGAAGAAAATAGCCAAAGGGAAAGGATTTTTGCAAAACTGAAGAATTATGGCTGGAAGATTTGGAAGGGATCGTGACTAATGGCATTGCTCTGGGCAACCCACCAGCCCATCTGTATTCATTTTGTCGTGCCATTCAAAAGGGAAAGGAATATAACAAAAATGGTCATCAACCCAAAAGGGGCATTCCCACCTGGAATGCTAGGACTCAAGACCACAGGAAACCCCACAAATGTTTCAGCCTGGTGGGGCACCGCCAGGGAGGTGTAACTTGGATCTCTCTGGGCACAGCAAACTTGGGAGCAATGACTGGGCATATCTGTTCCACATAATCTAACTTTTGCAAAGTTGGAGTTTGCTGGGAGGTTTTCAATTAACTAACTACAGGGATTGCTCTGGGCAACCTCCAGGCCATTGTTTTTCATCCTGCGAGTCCATTACAAAAGGAGGATACCCATATGCATATCAGACTTGGTCCCACCCCAAAAGTGGCAGTCAGTGAGGTGTAGTTTGTGTCTCATGTCTATTTTGAGTCGCCCTAAGTGCAACGGGATTGAATGGGGGATGCCCAGGTGTGAGTCTCTTGTTTTTCCATTGATCACTTTTGGGTCTATCAAACAAAAAGGCTAGTACTATATGTTCTCAGACCAAATAATTGTATTGCGAGTCAAAGAGTCCAAACTACCAAAAGAATGATCCTACTTGTCCATGGGAACCACCATTTCACTTCTCAAGTGACTTATTGTTTAGACTGCTGCAGTGAAAAAAGTGAGAACATTGTTATACCTGGGTGGATGGGAGAAGGGCATGGAATTCCTGAACAGAGTGCCCTCTAATACTAGAATGTTCCTGCAATATGCCGAGGTCAGGGATAGTGTGGCCAATCAAAGCATAGTAGTAAGCACGCATGTCAGACCAGAACAGTTTCTTCTCAAGCATGCTCTCAGCAGTGTTAGTAAAAAGTGTATTTGGGTGGGGTAGCTGCCTAGGGAAATGCAGCAGCATGCTCTCAACTACTGGTTAGAAGGATCCTATGAACGATCAGCTAGAATTTTGGGCGGGTGAAGCAGGAACTGAGCCATATGCAAAATATCTGTTGGTGGCAGAGTGGTCAGAGTCCACCGTTGGAATCCCAGAGCCTAAACCAGCAAGGAAACAGGAACTAGTTAATCCTGCCACAGGAGAACAGCTCTGGCAAACCAGAGCCCTGCCATGTATATGCTGAGTAGGTGGATGTGTTGGCTACAGGAATCCCAGTGGCTGAATTGGCTGACCTGACAACACCTCAGGTATCTTGATTCCCAGTACAAGCAGATGTCTATCAAGCTCAGGGGGAGTCTGGCACCCTGGAACACGAAAGCATACATATCTCCTCTGAACAGGAGGAATAACAACTCCCTTGACTGTTCCAAGTTGACTGGCATGGGATCTTCTTCAACAGAGAGCTCTAGTGCCAGTTGGAACTGAATAACCCAGTGCCACAGAAGAAACCAACTGCCGCTATTGTGCCTCGGAAAGGGCACCTGGAGGTTAGGGACTGGGAGTAGAGGGCAGGTTGAATGCTAACTTCTACTGCCCTCAGATGAGAATCTCCATGATGCTGCACTGCACAACCATTCACACTCGCCAAGCTATAAGAAAGCATGAAGGCAAAACAAAGAAACTCTGATATTCTGGCCAGTAATGAGTGTTTGTTCAGCCATAGGCATGAATGTTGATCCATTAGGCCTGTGTGCTATGTCTTGCAACAAGTACATAACGGTTATTGCAAATTATGCCACATAGTGTTTAGAGGCAATACCCTTCAGAAGCTGCCTCAGTGCTGCCTTGAACCCTGACTTCCATTGAGTTCTCAAGCGGTGTTATAACAGTTGGAAAAGGTTCATGGTGGTTACAAATCTGTGTGAGATGACTCTGAAATAACCTGTGAGTTCCCTGTCAAAAACACTCTTAGACCAAGTAACTGGCAGACAGGTTCAACAAGACCTTGAAGGGGATGACTAGTGCCACAGAACAGCCCGTTAGGAGTAAGTGCCATAGGCTCTTGCCCATCCTCCTCTATGCCTGTTATATGGTCCCATGGAAAGCGGTTGGGATTAATCCCTTCAGGTTTCTGTATGGATGACCTGAAGGGGGATTTCCTCTCTGTACTCAGGGAAGTCTGGGGAGGCAACCCCAGGTCTACTAAATGAGGGATAAAACTAAGTGTGTGTTCTTCAACAGAATATAGATATACACTTGACTAAGAAGGAAACAAGACCAGAAGGCCAGCATGAGTTCCAGTGAACCAGGTCTGGATCTCTCAGACTGTAAACCTTAGAGCTTGCAAGAATAAGTGGACTAGCCCATTCAGCACTGTGTACATCCACTGAATACTCGATATGACATGTTTTCTCCAAAGTCTCAAAACAACCAGAGAGGGTATTCAAGGTGAGCATACCATCTGAATCATACTGGGGCCGAAATGACACTGCTAATTATAGCCACGGAAGAGATGCAGAACACCAAGGGCCACAGCCTGACCTGCTACATGGCACAGAAACTAAGTTCTCGGCAGGTGGAGTTCCACTCTCACCCATTCCAACAGCTAGAGGACTGTTAGGCCTTGCTGTTGCAGTTCACTGTTCTTGATTTACTGATGCCAGGGTTGATGGATTGGGTCATTCCTGTTGTTGACACTGGAGGCAGCCCATTTACGGGATGTCAGATTAAGTGTTTGATATAGTGGTGCAAGACGCCTATAGAGTCAGTGCTTACATGGAAGGAAGGAAAGGGATGTTATTGTTTGTATTCTCAAAATAGATAGCCAAACTGGCCTGCAGCAAATTGAAACCTAATCAACCAGTGGTTCTTTAAATCGGTTCAAATAATTTGAACCATTTGGGGCTATAAATCAAAATTATTAGAAAGGTTTGATCCCCATTTTGAACGTCCTAAATCGCTGTAATTGATAAGATACGAGTGCTTGTTGGCTCAACCTCATTCAAACATTTGACTGCATTTTCCATTTTCACTTCATTTATTTTAATTTATTTATGCTTTCATTGAGTTTTATTTAATTGCATTCTGATGCTAGGTTTAGGCAGATTCAAATCAATTCAACCTGATTTGCAGTGCTAGGCTCACCCGCCCCTAGTTCTATCTGTGCGTTTGCTCTTGTCTTTAGAATGGTTAAGGTCTTTCTCCTCTGATCTCGCGTATGATCGTTTTTTTTTTGCTACAGAATAATTGTGTATTGTGTGTTTGTATATGTTTTTATTACGAGATGTTCTGTTAACAGAAACTTGTTTTTTGTATATTAACTTGCTAAAACTCTATATATATTTGTTCAGATTGCATCGATGTACTCTGCTGCAATCTATGCCACCCATGGGTTATACCAGATGCCGCCCGTCCATCCACCTTATACAGAGTACACCCTGCGTGTACAGGCTCCCTATGAAATGGGTAACTAGTTTCTCTTTAACCTCTTGTTTAACTCTAGACTAAGAGGTGTGACCGATGGGATATTAGGGAGTTAAAGAGAGATCACTGTTACACCTCCCCAAACCTCCCTGTAGCTTCGAGACCGACGTCCAGTCTCATGATAGTCTAAACAAGGGGTACATGTGGCATCCTCTGCTGACGACGTAAGGCCAAGACTGTTTCAATGTGAAACTCAAAGTGCTGGCCTTCAAACCGCATAATCATGGTTTGCCCGACTCTGGACTCCTCGTCTGCTAGTGAGGGGGACAAAGAATGGCTGGAATCCTTATTGGATGAAACGCTAAAACCCCTTCAGTTGTTGTTGGCCTCTCTGCGGGGGCTAAAGGAGGGTGTACTAAATACCTTAGCAATTATGGATGACTCCATTAAAGCAATTGCCCTTAAACTGTGTGACCTGATAAAAAGGGGGGAGGAGGTGGGGGTCGTGGCGGGGCCAAGTGGCCCCGGGGTGTTCCCAAAGGGGGGGCAGCCAAATCACTGTGACATGGTTGTGGAAGCACAAAGTAGGCAGTCCGCAGGAGATGGTGAAGTGAAAGTGGAGAACCTAGTAGAGGCCGGGGGCAAGGCGTGTAGGTTTATGCAGCCTATTACGATAGAGGACCCTGAGGGTGCAGCCCCAGTACTGGCACAAGGGAACCAGACAACATTGAATCTACCACCCGAAGCAGCCCCGTATGTGGGGGTAATTACAGGTCTTCCGGGACTCCCTAATGGTAGCTATGAATCAACTCTCTCTTTAATAAACAAGACATCGCACTGGATTAATTCCAACCTGATGGGGCCCAAGATAAACCCAACAGTGATCCGTATGGCTAGAAGAGTGGGCTGGGTTGGAAATCAGCATAAAGACCTTGTAGGGGACTGTGTCGTGGTGACCTTTTCAGATGTACTAATAGTAAACCACCTTCTGAACTCCAACTTGGCTCAGGGATTAAAACCAAATGGAAAGAGCCTTATTAGCAAGCTGCTCCCATTGGACTATTTTTATGTGAGAATGTGGGTGCAGGTACAGCATGGCCAGGTGTTTGGTAGAAGAGGGGGCAGGGGTATTGCTCCAAAAGGAAGCACCCTTGCCCGGCCTACCCAAAATAAAGATCTGGGGGAAGGTTGGAGTACTATCCTATTGAAGAGGGGGCCAAATTCTGGGAGAGAGAAGGTTTCATCTAGTCGTACCCTCCTGTCCAACCAGTACGAGATCATAACCTCATGCGAAGACGTAGATTGACTACAGGATGTACCAGGGGGTAGTGAGCCTCAGGTGACTATCCCTGTAATTGAGCAGTTAGTCTCCACCCACCGCGTAGCGGCTCGGTGAGTATGACCACTGACCTACGTCTGCTCTCTTGGAACATAGCGGGTTCGTCGAATAAGTTGATGCTTGGGCCTGTGATTGACCTGTTGCAAGTTAATACCGTGGTCTTATTACAGGAAACATGGGCTTTGGTACCTCAGCAACTTGATGGCTTCACATCTTTTGATATTCCAGCCAATAAAAGGGCTAGAGGCTGATGTTTTGGGGACCTCTGTACCCTAATCAAATCCTCACTTAAATGTAGGATCAAGGTGATACCCACAGGAATGGACTTCTTACAGGTGGTTTCTCTGTCCTCAACAAAGGGTGAAACAATATGCATAATTAATTTCTACAACAGCCCGCATATCTCGGAGACAAATAAACTACCAATAGTTAAGGCGTTTATGGAGGACTTAATGTCCCAAGAAAGTAACACCAACACATCATACATATGGGGTGGTGATTTTAATGTCAAAATGGGAGTGGGAACCTCCAAGGACGCTTCGGACCCATGGGAGGACTGGGTAGTGAACATCCCGTCACCCTGTATGAGAGATGTGAGAGTGTGCCCTAAGGGCCTGAAGCTGAGCATGTGGTTGAATGAATGGGTCCTACCTACTGTTAACGGTCGTCTAGCTCCGGATATACCGGGGGAGCTTACCTTTAACAATCACTTGGGTTCCTCCACAATAGACTATTTCTGCATATCTGTAAGACTCTGGGAGCGCATTGTAAGCTTTGAGGTGATCGCTGATGTTCATAGCGATCACCACCCTATTTGCCTGTCCTTAAATGGCCTGCTGGGGGTTCCTAAGGTCATTGCCCCGTGTCCATCATTGGGTACTGCCGTTGGCTCTCATAGAATTAAATGGGGGACCATACTAGAAGAAGATCTACATGTTCAGGTAATAAGGGAAAAGGAACACCTACTGTTGGATATATTGGGGAACAATTTACCAGCTGGGGTGGTGGTCGCCAAATTTGTAGAACTGGTGGCCGCCTTCACAGCAGAATTTACTACCACTTTTAAGGCTACAGGAAGAATGTCCAAGAAGGGGTGGTTCGATTGGGCCTGTAAAGAGGCCAAACAAACTCTACTGTTGAGACTTAAGGACCCTACATCTAGCAGAAAGGCGATAGCTCTTGCAAGATCCGCATATAAAGGAGAAATAACAAGAAGAAAACAGGAAATTGAAGGGGCAGCCAGGGAGGGCTTCCTATTTACTGTCAAGAGCGGAGACCAGAAAGCATTCTGGGAATTTGTAAAGGGTGATTCTGTGGGGTGTAGGACTAATCAGGGCAGAGGGACTTATGTGGAGCAGGGGGCCTGGTTAAAATATTTTGGCTGCCTGTTTGGGGCAGGAGTTATAGAAGCTGGTGCCGAACTAGCTGCTTTGGGCCTAAAATTTGAGATCGAGGAGGTCAGAAAGGCTATTAAACTGCAAGCCCATAATAGGGCTCCGGGACCGGATATGATCCCCTCAGATTTGTTTAAAGACTCTTTGGACTTGTGGGCACCATTACTCATGGTAGTATTTAACGCATGTATGCTATCAGGGAATTATCCACCGTTGTGGAAAAGGGCTATTATCTTCCCAATCTTTAATAAAGGAGATATGGGCAGTCCAAGTGCCTATAGACCGATCTACCTATTAGACTCTTCCTTTAAGATCTTCGGGAGAATCTTATTGGCCCGTATTGAATCTTGGTTAGGAGAGGCTACGATCCTTTCTGACATTCAATTCGGTTTCCGCCCAGGGGTCGGCACAATGGAACAGAGCCTGAATCTTTATCTTTTGGTGGCCAATTCGGTTTTTTGCAGGGGGGAGGTTGTTTAGCTGGCCTTTATGGACCTGAGCACTGCCTTTGTTAAGGTAGATAGGGCGAAATTGTGGTCCGTGCTCGGATCCATGGGATGCCCGGGGGACATCTTGAAGGTAGTGGTCGAGCTACACACAGGCGTGTGTATATAGTGGCCTAGGGGGACACTGCATGGCCTGCTTTAGGGTGGGGTGTGGTGTCCGGCAGGGCTGCGTGCTAGCAACTATCTGTTTTTGCCTCTATATTAATGGTCTATCACCTGAACTCATCATTATTTTGGCCGACTTTTTGGTGTTGGGGGGCTGGGGTTTCCCAGTCTTAGCTTATGCGGACGATACCGTCCTGCTAGCAAGAACCCCCAGAGCGTTACAGGCCTTGATTAACGCATACACAACCTTTATGTGTAATCTAGGTCTAAAAATCAATTCCAAAAAATCGGCAGTGATGGCCTGTTCGGGTGGAAAACGGCCAGTGGCGATGAAACCAATGCTTTTTGCCGGAGAAATTATACCAGGTGTTAAGGCCTTTGACTACCTGGGCATCAGTTTTTCTGAAGCCCTGAACGGTAGAACCCATGTGGATATACAATCGGCCAAAATGAGCCAAAAAATTGGGGGGAATCTTTCGTTTTATGTTGAGATGTAAGGGCCAGCCCTTAGAAGTAATTACTAAGATTTATGGTGCTCAAACGTTGGCCATCATCATGTATGGTGCCCCCATATGGGGCTTTACAAAGGTTGGGGAAATACAAGTAAAGGAAAATAAATTCTTCAGACAACTTCTGGGGCTCCCGAACTCAGCAGCGTGCATCTCCATACATAGAGAACTGGGAATGGAGTTCTGGGAAGATCAATGGGCGTTGGCTCCAATCCTATTTTGGATCCGATTGTGGGCCAACAAATTTGCATCCCTGTTCCACTTTATTATTCGAACCACGGTGGGCAAAGTGGCCTGGCAAAAAATCCCTCTACTTGCATATATTTCCAATGCTCTCGGGGAGACCAACCTTAGTGATCTTTTTCCACCAGTCTCACTCATAACCAAGAGTGAGGGGTCTTGCTACAAAACTGTGGTCAGAGAGGCCATAGTAAGGAAAGGAACACTTCGGGAATACGGCAACGAATGTGATGAATACCACTCT
Source organism: Ambystoma mexicanum (assembly GCF_040938575.1). Taxonomy (NCBI): domain Eukaryota; kingdom Metazoa; phylum Chordata; class Amphibia; order Caudata; family Ambystomatidae; genus Ambystoma; species Ambystoma mexicanum. Next base: position 429,863,465 of record NC_090934.1, on the reverse strand, counting down.
ATGATTAGTAAGCCCTCAGGGATCCAACCCTATTTAATATGGAGCCCTTACAAAAAGGATATGTGGCTTATTACAAGGGCACGTTTTGACTCACTTCGCCTGCAAGCAACTACAGCTGGGTGGAAGGGATCCAAAGACGGGGCCGGCTGTCCGGTTTGTGGACATCAGCTGGAAGATTTAGCTCATTTTATGTTTTTTTGCCCAGGGTACGCAGGTATTCGAAGGGCAACCTTGCTACCTGCCCTAAGGAAAACCAAGATACGTCACCACAAAGCTGCACTTTTAGTGCTGACTGTGTTTTTACAGCATGTGCATTGCTTACATTTTTTAAAAAAGCAATGTACTTTAGGAAAAATGTGCTTAGACCCCAGGAAGACGAAAGCAAATTATGAACCATCTATATAGTGGATATACTTTGCATACTGATATTTATTGTGCCCCTGCTTAAATAGGATCCTACGAATTAATGAATGTGAACTTGCTATTGGTCAATTTTATCTGTTTGTCTCATTTTAACCTCCTAAGTATTCGTTTTTAGGAATTGCACATTTTTATTGATGGTATGTATTTGTTTATTGACTGATTGTTTGATGATTTTTTTAAAAAATTCGAATAAACATGTTTGACTTTACTTTGACTTGACATAATCATGTGTGTATGGGGTTGCGAAGAGAGGGCGCTAGAGGGCCAACCAAGATGGCTGCTTTTTAGTGAGCCCCCGCATGGCCCGCGATTAATCATGCTCAATCCATGTCACTTCTAACCACCTTTGCCTTGACATCAGCACTCCCTTGCGTGCCAGACAACGCTCTGCCGAGCAGTGAAAATCGGAGCCAGAACGAGACACCCAAGACCACAGTCGCAGCCCCCCGGGCCGGCGCCCCTAAGAGAACGAACAGGCGCACCAGAAGCCGGGGAGCAGAGTAGCAGCCCGAGCCCGAGTGTGGTGCGGGCCAACAAAGGCTGCCCGCCCCCTCCGCATCCTCAAGGGTTACAGCCACAGTGAACGCCCACGAGCCGCGGGCGAAAGCCAAGGTCGCCCGCCCCATCCCCTTGTCCCCCCACGCCAGCAACTCCGGCAAAGCACCTGAAATCGATCACGGAGGGAGGGACCCACAGCCGCGGCTCATGCAGCGAACTCCCGAGCTGCTGCCTGCGCAGAGGGTGTGCTGGGCGAGGCAGGGGTCCGCGCCGCTCCCCGGGCTCTCCCCCCTCCTCACGACTGGACCTGCGGCTCAGTGCGGGGAGACCGGGATGCAGGGTGCCGGCCTGGAGGCTGCGCGCGGCGGCCCCTCCTACCACTTCATCACAAGCCTAACGGAGCGAACGGCTAACCTGAACGGACGCCGAGCCACAGGCATCACAACCAGGTACGGAGCAGGCGGGTGGGATCACTGCCATAACTACAAGAAACTCCCCCCGAACCTCCCCTGCGCAACCAGACTACCGCGGCCACACAGCCCAGGCAAAGGCATACCAGAACCTCCTCCCCTGGCATAAGTAACAAAGGGAAACAATCACCACACCCTTACAATACCCAGTGGAACAGGCTAACTCCACAACTTCACTGCGTGGGTGCCAAAGCTCCCTAGTCACCTGACACTGAATCATCAACCCCTACTGGAACTCGACAAGATAACACTCGGAAACCAAGATAAGCGCAGCACCCAAGCTCAGCAAATCCATCAGGCCACGCTGCTGCCCCTAACCCCTGCTACATAAGGCATGCCATAATCCATTGAGGGGTGACAACCTGCGCTCCAACACCAGATACGAGTGTCCAGACCAATACGGAATGACCCCTAACAGAACAGGTCAAATGGGGAAGACAGATCGGTCACAAAGAAAACTAAACTTTAAAACAGGAACAGTCCCCAAAACCCCTAGAAGACAAGAGGAGCCAGAAACCCCTACTACCAGCGAACTCCAAATGGAGGAAGGAACCTCCTCCACAGACATAAAAGGGCTTTTACTTGACCTGAAAGCCAGCATAGGGAGTCTGAACAACAAAATGGATGGCCTTGCCTCGAAAGTGGATCTTCTCTAACACCGAATGGACACCCATACTGAGCGACTCAACGACGTCGAACAGCGTGTGTCCAACCTAGATGATAGCCCTGTGACCCTAGAAGCCCGAATCTCCCAGCTCAAGACCCAAATGAAGGTCACCACCTCTAAATGCGAAGATTTGGAAGGCCGTTCCCGAAGGAATAATATCAGGATTATCGGGGTGAGAGAACACCAGCTTGATACAAAAATGGAAGACTTTGTGGAATCGCTATGCACTACCCTTTTCGGCCATGATGCCCTCTCACACCTTTTTGTCATGGAAAGAGCAAACAGGATCCCATCCACCAAACCCATCCCAGGGAACCCTGCTAGGCCGATAATAGCAAAACTACTCAACTATAAAACCGTGATACCATTCTGCGACCAGCCAGGGAGAAAGGGGAGCTTCACCACGATGGAGACAGGATCCACTTCTACCCTGACATCTCCCCGGCAGTCCAGTCCCAGAGAAGATCCTTTACTACCACAAGGCAAAGGCTGAAAGAGAACCAATTCTCATACTCAATGCTCTTCCCGGCACACCTCAGAGTCCAACATGGAGGGAAGTCCATTTCTTCCAAACACCAGAGGAGGCTAACTCGTTCCTAGATCGAGAAGGATGCCCCGGGCTAAGCACCAACCAAGCCAGCATGCAACGAGAAAGAAGCCGCAGAAATCCATCAAGGTCATCAGCACTAAATCCCGAGTACAAAACACAGCAACTGGTCCGAAAAGACACAAGAGCCTAGCGCTCCGAGGCTGTGCAACTTGGGAAGCCCCTATCGCCCCTTGCACAGCAAAGTTAATTCAACGGTTCATCATTAATGGGTGGGAGAACGCTGTTGTGGATCTCAACCTGACCAAAAGAACCAACAGGCGAGTTGGGGGTTGCCTGTGTAAGGAAGGAAGGTGGGAATGCACCCCAGACCGTCGTCCCCCACCACCCCCCCGGCTCACCACGCTCTGTCACCCCCTCTCCTCCACTCGCTCTGGAGGCCTCCTGGAGTCAATCGCCGATGCTGCCAACGACACCAGAGGTTTCCACATGCCAGGCTTAACAACAACAGCATTAATCTACACAATAACCTAACAATTCAAGGTCGCCACCTGGAACATTAGAGGAGGCAACTGCCCCTCAAAAACAAGGAAACTCCTCCAATACCTGAAGAGACATCAAGTAGATGTGGCCATGATCCAAGAGACCCATCTCCTGCCCACAAAAGAACACCACTGGGCCATTAGCTGGGGTTGCCATAGATACTTCTCCTCGTACTCAGCCTACGCCAGAGGTGTAGCGATCCTGATCAACAGGCGATCTGGGTTTCGACTGGTAAACTCCATAAAAGACAATGAGGGCAGATCCCTTTTGGTGAGAGGAATAGTTCAAGGAAAAGAAATCACTCTAGTCAATTCATACGGCCCCAACGTGGATGGAGCAAATAACTTGGACTGGGTACTCACACACCTAGCAATACAAGCCGTGGGAACGATCATCTGGGGTGGCGATTTCAACACTGCCTTTGACCCAGCAAAAGACAAGTCGCAAAACACAACTCTGGCAATCTCCAAGGCCGCCCTTCAAATACAAGAAATATGCAAAGTTTATGACCTGGTAGACGCGTGGAGACACAGCAACTGGGAACAGCGCGACTACACGTTCCACTCAGCAGTACACAACACCAGCTCCAGAATTGACTACCTCTTTATCTCCACCGGAGGTTCGTTCCAGCGGGGACCCTGCAAAATACTACCTAAAACCTTCTCTGATCACTCCCCGGTAACCCTCATTTTCAATCCAGCCACCTACAAGTCTCGCCTACTACACTGGCGCTTCAAGCCGGGCTCACTGCAAGACCAAGTGTTCGCCTCAGACCTATGCGATGAGATCGCAACATTCCTAGAAGCCAATGTGGGTTCGGTAGCTTCAGGGAACACGATCTGGGAGGCACTAAAGTGCTTTGTGAGAGGGGTCTGCTTGGCCAAAGAGAACGGCATCCTTAAACTGATTCGTTGCGAGTTAACCTCCAGTGAAGAACGCCTAAAAACCCTCAAACTTAAACTCTCTGCCGCAGATGACTCCGCCGTTCAGGCCGCTCTTAAAGAAGAACTACAAACATTCAGGACCACAGCGGAACGTGAAATAAAGTTCCTAGGCTGGAACAGCCAGATCCGACAATATGCGATGGCCAAAAACAGGGTGCCCTCCTAGCAAAACTAGTAAAAGCCTACAGGAAGCCCACAATGGTCAACAGGATACGCACCAGTCATGGCTTAATAGTGCACACAGACGAGGAAATAGCAGATACGTTCCGATCCTTTTACCAAGACCTCTACACCTCAAAATACATCTCAGGCACTGAAGCACTACACAAATATCTTGAAGACACCAAACTATTTTGGGTAGAAAGAGATCTACGAGAACCCCTCAATGAACTCATCACGCCCGATGAAATTGTCGAAGCCATCAAATCCCTCCCAAACACCAAAGCCCCAGGACCCGATGGTCTAACCGGGGAATTTTACAAAACCTTTGCAAACACCCTAGCCCCTCTTCTCGCCGAGGTTTACGGCGAGGCGCTGGAATTGGGATCCCTCCCGCAGACTACCCGGGAGGCCAATATTATCCTTTTACACAAATCCGGCAAACCCCTTGAGGAATGTTCATCGTACAGACCCATTTCCCTACTTAATTTAGACAATAAAATACTGGCGAAAATACTCACTAAGAGGCTACAACCACTGATGCCGGGTCTTGTACTTGCGGACCAGGCAGGCTTTGTGCCAGGCCGCAACACAACATTCGGCATCAGAAGACTCTTCGGAGTAATGGAGGCTCTTAACCCCGATCATCAAGCCATCGCAGTATTACTTGATGCCGAGAAGGCTTTCGACTCGGTAGAGTGGCCCTTCCTATTCGTGGTACTCACCCGAATGGACCTAGGAGCCCTCTTCATTAAACTTATATCCTTACTATACAGCAGTCCACAGCCGACAATAGTAGTGGGTTCAGCGAGATCGGCTCCTATCAAGCTGCAATGGGGTACCAGGCAAGGGTGCCCTCTGTCAGCGTTAATATTTGCATTAGTAATGGAACCCCTTGCGTCGTCCCTACGATCTAATCAACTCCAACGGGGACTTAGCATAGGCCTGCATAAGCTGATCATATCCCTATATGCTGACGATGTAGCACTGTTCACCCGAAACCTCGCTGAAAACCTCAACCCTGTAATGAGAGAAGTGATAAAGTTTGGGGAAATCTCTGGGTTAAAAATCAATCATACCAAATCAAACATATTCCCGCTCACCCCAGCTACTGAACCATTTGCCGATGACTACCACTTCACTTGGGAAACCTTGCAGGTACGCTATCTAGGGATATTAATGTCACTAAACTACCATGAAGTCTTCCGTGACAACTACGAGTCAACATTAAAAACACTGCAGGAGAAAGTAAACCGTTGGAAATCCCTCCCGCTAACCCTGTGGGGAAGAGCCTCATTAGTTAAAATGCTGATCTTACCAAAACTACTTTACCTTTTTTCTAACATTCCCATTCTAATCCCACAGCCCTTTTTAAAGAAACTTAAGAGTCTTGTCCTTGAACTCCTCTGGGCGGGCAAACCCGATGAGGGTTGAATAGCCGATTCAACCCTCATACTCCCAGTTTCAAACGGGGGACTCGCGCTCCCGGACTTAGAGAGATAATTTTGGGCGGCGCAGGTGCAGTTCCTCGGCCACTGGTATGCCACTTTTTTCGTCAGACCGCACGTACAAATAGAGAGCGCCTTGGCGAACGCTAACCTGCTGAGGGCAGGCATCCTTATTCAGCTCCCAGTGCCCTATAACACCATGAATGTTGTCCTCTCGACTTACGGGGTCTGGAAGAGACTTGCATTAAAATACAAAGTCGCAGTAAGATATTCACCCCTTCATCTGATCAAATTTATCCCAGGGATCCCCCTGACCTCCGAAAAAGCCTTCCACATCCGAGTAGCGAAATTGCAGTTAAACACACTAGGCAACCTGTTCACTGAAGGCATCTTTATGACACTGCAACGGGAAACAGAGCGAGGGGGCGTAACCACCTTGGATAAGTTCCTCTACTTCAGAACCAGATATACACTCCAAGCACTCTTTCCCACCTTCCCGCGGGAACCCTTAACCTGGCAGCTTTTGCACAACGTGATCAAAATGCAAGGCGAAGGGAGATTAGTCTCAACCATTTTCAGATCCATCCTATCCGACACAACAACCATTAACCCACGCGCGAAATCTAGATGGGAGAAATCCCTACATGCTGTAATCCCAGAGGAAGAATGGACATTTATATTACGACAAACACAATAAATAGCGTTAAACTCACGTCTCAAGCAAATTCATTTCAACTTCCTCACCAGACGTACTTTACCCCTGCCAAACAGAATAAACAATAATCAGATTCACCGGCAAAATGCGAGAGATGTGGAAATCTAACCGCAGACTTTGTTCACCTCGCATGGGACTGCCCCAAGATATCACCTTTTTGGACCCAGGTCCTTCAGTCCACATCGACAATTATAGAGGAAGAAGCACAACCTGTCCCGATAGTGGCACTTCTCGGAATGACACAACAACTCTCACCTACCGTGTGGAAATTAACAGGGGTACTACTGACCCTGGAACGCAGAAGAGTCGCCATGACCTGGGGTCGGGGACCTGTCCCAACAGTGGCTAACTGGTAGAAAGACATTCTATACTGCCAAGACGTTGAGTCCGATTTCATCAAAACACTGCCACAGCATGCACGCCCTCCTGACATCTGGGGCCCATTTGTAGCATTCCTAATCAACGAAACAACAGATGACGCATCGTCCTCGACGGGGGAACCCGATACTCAAAGTAGAGACACAAACCTTGGTCAGGCAGGAGCCTCGGCATAGACACTCACCCATAAAGATGAGTAGTGGATATATAGCGGAGAGTGGCAGGTGGGTGGACAGGGGACGGGGGGTGGAGGGGATGGTGGGCACATGGGGAACACACCCCCATTGGGGTGTGAAAGTAAATGTAACAAGTTTGAAAAAATGCAAAAATAAAGTTTTTTTTTTTAAAAAATGGGGTTGCGAATATCTGTTTAATCATTCAAATGAAGGAACCAATAAAAGGAGAATCAGGGATTCAAACATCCAATTATCTACAGTTTGGGAGGTAGGCAATGCATGCTAGGGTGCTACCAGATGTTGCAGACCATGTGCCTAGTGTTTTCTGTGAGGGTGATGGGTTTGGAAGGAATCGATGCATGCTGGATTGAAAGAAACATCTAGGTAAGGTTTGCATGTAAATCTTGGAACATGAAATGGTATTTTGTAGTACACAGCCGTGATCTTACTAAAAGGCCCGCCCCCACCCACCACAGCCCATCTCGCCTAATGGCAGGTCTCCATACCACCCACAATTTCTCATAAATGCAGTTGCTACGCATAAACACACTTTGTGTGCCTCCATATACAAAAAATAGGAATCAGGATGACATTTTACTCTGGATACAATATGATTTTGGGTGGCAGGAGATTGACAGCCTCTCTGCTTAAGTACAGCATGCATGGGCGCAATTGTAGAGGTTGGTGGGGGGTTGTCCCCCCACCTTTTGTGGCATGCTGTTTTGGCCCCCCATCTTTTGGTGGGAGGGCCGGGTTTCCACAATCATCAATTATGTAATTAGACAGTGCAGGCCTGGCTGGGGTGCCCAGACAGGCTTGCACTGTCTCATTAAATAATGCTGAGCTGCCTGGCAGCCGCGCTGTGGCATATTCAGGGCCAGGAGGCCCCGCGTGGCTCAGTCCCTCACCCTAGCTGGCCTAACTAAAAGTCAGCAGCAAGGGTGCTGAACTGGGTGGTGCGGGGCACGGCACCCCTGGTGTCATGCTAGCAGAAGTACTTCCACAGGCCGCAGCGCAAAAAGTCACTTTCCAGCTTTGTGGTTGTGCAACACACAGACAGGAACTAGGAAGCTCATTCAGCCTTCTGGTTTCTGTTTGGAGGCGTGTGAGTGCAAAGAGGTTAGGCCGGTGTAACTTGAGACATGGCCCGGGTGGCATTAGAAAGCAGAGCAGAAAGTTCAATTGTGTTTGTGTATGTTTGTTGGGGGATTGGCTGTGGGCTGAACCTAGTGAGGGCCTCAGTCAGATTTGAACAATGTGGGCAGAGCTCACAGTACACATTAAGGCCCCAGGTATGAAGACACAATAACAAATGGTGCATTCTCTGTGGCAAGCTACAGCTCTGCAACGCCTCTAAAATTAGTCTTGCCACTTTTCAGGTGCTTCTAAAGCATCACCATCCTAATTTCAAAATGAAGTTGACGGAAGGTGCGCCCTCCTCAAGTAGAGTGGAAACAGTCAAGCTGAGAAAACATGTGACCCAAAACTGTTGCACACTGCAAATTCTATGAAATGAAGCTGAGTGATATACGCCTTCAAACATGGTGAACTTTTGTTAAGCAGTTTTTGCTCTTGTTGCGCAGAAGGAACCGTATTTGATTTTGTGTTAAAAGCACAACTTTGGGAGCCCCATATGACTTTTCCCCCTGTCGCCAACAATATGTTCACCAAACTGACAATAAGTATTCCTAGTTATAAAGACACTTTTTCAGGATGGTTTGGTTCAAATTAGTCAATGGGTGTCATGGTTCAGGTTACAGGCCACCAAAAACTGCTTCACTTAACAAACTAAGCAGGGGAGTATCCAGCATTGTAAGAGTGGGGGTGAGTAGCGAAATGCAGTGCGTGTAAATCCCCATGGTCTCAATCACGCCACCGAACTGCCCACCCATGCCCCAATATACTTTGTTGGTAACATTAGTGGCAGATGGCATTTAAACACATAACAGAAAAATAAAACTGCAGGATCATTCCATCCAGGTTCAGGAAACTCATCTATTAGAGCTCTCTCCAAGCCCTCTGGGACAAAATACATGCAAACCTCCTTATTAGCATATGGATTGCACCAACAGAAGTGACTTCACAGAAAAGGACATTGCAAGAAGCATCATGAGTCTTTGATACTTGGAGGCACCATGGAAGTGACTTTAGAATAAGTTGCCATAATAAGCCTAGTGGCAAATAACTTTGTGGTGCAAAATACCTAAATTGCACTATTGTTACATATAGAACAACTCTATAGTCATTTGGCTTTTTTTTAATTATAGTAGCATGATATATTAACATAAGCTTTGAAGTGAATCAGAATCACTTACAGAGCTGCAGATAAGGCACAAGGTGATTACGTGATTTTTCTAGGATCACACACTTTGGTTAAATGGTGCAACTGGGATGTGGACAATTTAAGCAACAGCACGCATCTTCCAGGGTTTAGTTGATATAGATATTTATTAAGGTTTTGCTTTACATTTCATGTGCTTAAATAATTATTTCTAACAATGCCTTGGAAGCAAACCACATTACATAATCCTTGCATTACCCAGAGACGTGCTGCCCTGGCTGTTCTTACTCAGACCATTGCTGCCCTGTTTTGCCCTCCCCCTTGCACTCCGCCCTCCCTTTCCCCTTGCACCTCTCGTTCTTGCACTTGCACGATTTGAATGACACAAGGCCTAGTAAGCTTGTTGTCTTGTCCTCCCTCTGTCTTCCCTCCCTTGTTTTATCGCCTAGAAACACTTGTGTATAGGCGTGTTATAAATGACTTAGCATATCATAATAAACTAGCCTTTCATAGTAAACTAACCATACACTATATAAATTGTCATAGAAATATGTTGAGCAATGAGAGGATGGCTTTTGTCTTATTCTCCCCATCCTGCATGCAAAGTCACAATAGCATCATGCTGTTAATGTGAGCCTAACTAATCCCCCTTGGGTTTTAAAGGCATAGTCATTATTTCACAAACCATGCAACATTATGCACCCTTCACACTTCCGAACACTCCCTCCCATTCACATTTCTAAAGGGACAATAATAGTACCCCCCTTCCCTCCCATCAGTGCCTAATGGGCCGGCTCACATTGTAATGCTTTGTTGACACAGAGCAACGTGAGGACCCTCTGCTGCCCGGAGCTCCTTGGGACATTGTCCTGGCAGCGGGACACCTCTACCATTCACAATGGGTAAGGTGTCCTGCTGCCAGGACAATGAGCGTGCTGAGCAGGAATTGCTCGGCACACATTGTCCTGCCAGCGGGACACCTTTCCCCTTGGACACCCTCTTTGAATTGTTGACATTCTAGTGAATCTGTTCCTTTCAGCCATGGCTTTATAGTTCAGCCAAGTCAAGTCAACGTAGCCCAACAGATCAGGAATCAGGGGGGGATAAATCCTGGTCTACTCAATCGACGTTGAGCCAGTGTTTACATGTGTTATTGTGTATGTACATATAAATGTTGTGTGCACACAGTGTATGTCAGTGTATGTCAATGGATGTGCTGGGTGCATTTTTGAGTGAGTGAGTGAGTGAGTGCAAGCATATGTGTGTTGACTTTTGTATCTGAATGAATGATAAATAATGCATTATTTGTATGTTCTGGGTGGAATGAAGTTTGTAAATGTTATGTTGTCTCACTGGGTGCATAGCAGGCCCGGCTGAAGATGTGTGGGGGCCCAATTGAATTTTAAAGACATGTCACCAGTCTTATGAAAGTTATAACAGAGCGTCGGAAATGGACCAGGAAGATTACATACAGTCATCATATATGTCGAGAAGAAGCCAGAGGCTGAATAAATACTCTGGGGCCCACATTTATCCATCTAACGGGAATCTCCAGGCTCCGGTTGAACCATCTTGAATGTATCACACTCACGACATGACCAAACATGCAACTTCATGAAAGTGTACGGGGTGTAGCATTGTATGCCAGTTCCAACTAAAATAGGTGGGCCTCATGTATAGGTGTTTCCTACAGTCCAATTCGAAAAGATGATGGCAGATGTTCCAGATGAGACAAATCCTTCCTGTTTCCAGAAAGGGAGATGTTCTCAGAAGGTGTCAGAGGGTTGAATGTAAAATTGTACATACCTTGATTTGGGGTGCTTAAGAGCGGTTGCGTCCAACTTGAATTGAGGGCTATTTGTCAGAACGCACAGAGAGCTAAGCACTCGCCCCTGATATCTGTGCACAGCCTGCTGTGGCAGGTTCTAATCCCAGCAACGTCAATTTAGGCTTTCATCCTCCCGAGGCTGATAAATTGAGTACCACTCTGAGGGTTAATAATGTTTTCTATCATTTCAGCGCTGTTGGACCTGTGGGTGTGGAGTGCTATATAATAAATAACTTATTATTATTATTATTATTATTATTATTATTATTATTATTATTATTATTATTATTATTACTTACCACGTGTCATCAAGCCAGAAATAGGAGTTTCACAGTTCGCCACTGACCATCACCAACCAAATGTAAGGTTCTATCTTAGTTAAATTCGAATCAATGGAGCTGCATACCATTTTGCACCCATACATTGCTGGAATTTAATTGTGGTGACACTGACATGCCTATCAAGTTTAAGCAGCATCTGCATGTTATCTGCAGAATGTTGTGAACCAGAAGCTAGGTACATGACAGAAATGTTAAATAATATAGGGATGACTCCTAATCCCTTTTCCACTCCTCCACAGTCAAAGGTCTGAAGATCACGGGTGTGGGTATTTTTATGAGGGAGTTTTCAGACCCAACACTGTTGAGCTTTCAAGGGAGGCCAACCTAGTTGATATGCAAGAACTTTTCACACTAACCAAACTCTCACAATGCTCAGCAATACTGAAGGTTTAGGAGATCTGGGGCTAGTATGTAAGTACAGTTAGCATCACTTCGAGATGGCCAAGTAATAGAATTCTGCACAGATTTATCCAAATATAATATTTACCTTGCTACAGTCTCTACCTCTCTGGTTCCCTCCCAGGCCCCCTGCATGGCAATGGCCTCTCATTTCACTACTGAAACTCAGGAAATCCTGTCAACCCTCTTCCTCTACCTCCTCGTCCTCCTTCTCTACCACTCCTTGCCCGATTAAGGCCGTCTCTCCTCCTCCTTTCCCCATGTTCACCCCTAACAATGTTTCTAGACATGTCTAATCTATGAAAGTCTCATCAAAGCAGGTTCTCCCCTGCTCATCCAGAACAATCAAGGACCACATCGACACCCTTGCTCCAGCCTTGGACAATTTCTGCAATCACTCCTTTGCCACTTGAAATTTCCCCTTTCCCCTTAAGCACTCTCTTGTGCACCCCCTTCTAAAAAATCTCTCAGCCGATACTTCCTCTCCAGCTAACTATCGCCCGATCTCCATTACTCCTTTCCTGGTGAAACTCTTGGAAAAGCTTGCCATTTCCCAGCTTAATCTACATACTGAATCTGTTGATTGCCTCCATGACCACCAGTCTGGCTTCAGAGCTGCCAGAAGCACAGAAACTGCTCTCCTGAACACCCGTGAAGACTTGCTCTCTAATCTTGGCTTTAATCTCCCTTCTGTCCTCATTCTCTTTGATCTATCCTCTGCTTTTGACACATTCAACCATGCCATTTTGGGACAATTGGGGGCAGTGGGCAGCGTGCAAGTAATGAGGAAGTGAATCCTCTGTGCTCCCAGGGCCGCGGCTAGATCCTGCTAAAATCCTGAAAATATGCATGAAACTACTTGAAAAAACACTCTTACGCAGCGGAACACCATTGGAACACTTTGGCAAAATGTGGACGCATAACGGCGTGGAAACGGGAAGATATCCGCAGAAGAAAGAAACGCCAGTCTATGGAACACACTAGCCAAAATGGCCAACGGGGCCAATGAGCGGGAGAGAGCACTGTGACGCGACCAAACAATGGCATACTTCCCGTGGTGCAAACTGTCAAGACCGCATCGCCATCGGAGCGCAGGGAAGAGCACAGACATATGGAGACAATATTCCCGGTCGCAAGTGTGAAGTGAACCACCAAGGGCGGAAACAGACAAAGGCAGTGCAGGCTCCCAATACACTGTGCAGCAGTAGTCTGTGGCGCCAACAAGGGCTTCCCTCAGTGTCACCGCCTGTGGGACTGGATTGCAGGGGGGGAACTGCTGAGCATTGCCCCAAGCACAGTGAACCAACAACAGCACGCCGCAGAGACTGCCAGTGGGGCGCCTGGGACACCCGGTGAATTAACAATCTCCCTCCCTGCCTAAATTAGTGGCTATCCGGGCCCAGTGACAATGACAAGAGCCACCATCCGATGCAGTGCCACGGAGCAAAATCTGAAACCACCAGTGGAGCGGAGCAGACAAGGAGTGGAGCCCAACATAGGAAGCAAACAGAGCACCGGAAAGCGTACTGCTGCTTCCCACCCGGAAATCGATCAGAGTGAAAGGAACACTGCATCCACTGATAGAGACCCGAGAAGGTGCTTCTCAACCGCGGTCTGACTGGGCTGAGTCCTCCCTGGAAGCCAACCTGCGCCGAACGTCTGAGGCCCGCATACACGGCACAAGCTGATCAGCTTATCGCACAACAAGCTCCCCAGAGGCACCGAAGAAGAGGAACACAAACAGCAACAGGACACATAACGCCCAGACCCACTGAATCGACGGATTTGTGCATGAAACGCTGAAGTCCCAGAGGAAGAGCCCGGAGGTAAGCGGCTAATGAGGCCAATACTCAACACAAACCTAATGTGCTGGGACTACAGGTACTGACTTGGCACAGCATTGCATGCAGGGCTGTACTGCGGTTGGGGAATGAAAGCATAAATCCTGCGCTGATTGTTCACTGCTAATAGGACTGGGGTCTGGACACTGGCTGCTGTCGGCACCCATAATGTGCCCCGCTTGTAAATGGGACTCACCCAATTTGACAAGTGATAAGCTATAGTACTCTGAAAATTATACATACTGCTGCTAGGCCACAAACAAAAGTTGAAATAACATGGGCAGGTCCCTGATAAGGATATACAGACAATGTATACGTAATCTCCATAACACACATGGGTGCACCCGATACAAAGTGCACTTACTGCAGACGCTAGAGGTTTCCCTTTGATAGACCCAAAGACACATACATACAGGGGACACAACTCCTGCGTCTGATACCCCAACGGGATACTTCCAACTGAGCGCATGTGGAACTACACTTAATGGTTGAACGAATTCACAAAACTGTAAGCAGCTGGCAGCAGAGGCATAGCAAATGGTAGCAAATGCCTGAGACCCTGAGAGGACTAATCAATCGTCTACTGAGATCTATCATGACAGGGCTCCCCAAAAGAATCGTAGATAACTGCAGTGCCAGGGTGCATCCCAGTATAACAACGTCATACTCACAGCTAAATATAGTGAAACGCCATGAATACCTCAGGCACACGAACCTGGCGCATCGGGGGCGGATATACTCCTGAACCAGATTGCACAACAAACAACTGAGGACAAGGAGTGTACTAAATACACTATAACACTGGATAGCCCGACATGGGTAAGGACAGGGCAGAAAATGCTACCACACAGAGCAAAATGGAGCAATACACAACTTCCGCCCCAGCTCCCCCAATGGAACAAGCTAAATCCGACGACGCACAGGGTGTAGAGGACAACATATCCCTCAAAGATGTAATGAATGCCATCGCTGGCTCACGAACTTCCATGGAAAAAAAGATGGATGGCATAAGCACAGAAATGTCTCTACTGCGAAATGATCTGCAGAAGCTCACCTCCCGCACAGGAGAAGCTGAAACATGTATAACAGAGACGGAGGATGGTCTACGTACTATAAACCATCAAATGACCGGAGTAATGAAACGCCTTAAAACGCTGGAAGAGTGAGTGGAGGAGGGAGAGGGAAGATCAAGACGCAATAACATCAGGATTCTCAGACTGCCGGAAAAGACAGAAGGCCCGAGTATGGAGCTATTTCTTGAGCAATGGCTGGTGGACCTATTTGCCCCTAAGACTTTTTCGAAATGTTTCTCAATTGAACAAGCCCAAGTACCATCCGGCAGACAGATTCCTGGAGCGCCGCCACGTACAGTGGTAGCAAAACTCCTGAACTTCAGAGATTGAGACGCCGTGCTTCAGATGGCCAGAACCAAAGGGTCTATAACATACAATGGCTCCAGAATTGTGTTCTTTCTGGACTTCACTAGGGAAGTGCAGAAGGCTAGGCAATCCTTTGATCAACTTAAGAAGTGCCTTCAGTCTTTCAATATAAAATATGGACCTTTATTCCGTGCACAACTCAAAATATACCATAATGGAATGACTGTACACTTCACGGATCCGAGGGAAGCGTGGAACTGGACAGAGCGACATCTGGAAGGAGACTGGTGACCACACAGAAGGCAGGAAAATGCCAGAAATCAACCGAGACCGGAAAGATCGCCACCTTAGTGACCACAACAAGAGCCGGAGGCGCCACCTAACATGGACAATGTTTAAAGTGAAAACAGTTGAACTGATATAACTTGATAATCACCAAGAAAATACTGCTGCTGCACTACCATTCTTACATTTCGAATGCACCGCTGAGATACCCTGCCTTTATGATAGCTGGTGGCCCAATGCACAAGGACCCCTACTGGTTCTTTGTGGGATGGATAAGTGATACTCTTACCTATCTATAGTCTAACACTGTTTTGAATGTTGTGTTGACGGGATCAACAAGTGTTTACCTATTTGTTTAACGGTTTACTTCTGAATTGGGTGACAGATGCTTCAGTTTGGCGTGGAGAATGGGAAGGGGGAATGGGAGGTTTTTTATTTGTTTTATGCACAAGTCCACCAATCACACCAAATATTAACCATATAATGAGACCTCGTGACACAGTTGACAGAGGGCATTTCCCTTATGGGGAATGTCACAATGAGCATGGATAGCTAGAACCAACACTAAACAATTGAGATTCCTGATATGGAATGTGAGCGGCCTGGGTAAGAGTATCAAAAGAAGACTGGTAACACAGTTCATAAACAGACACACCCCAGACATAGTGCTTCTTACTGAAACTCACCTAGTAGGCACAACATGCAACTTCTTTAAAAGAACCAACTACCGCACCGCGATACAGACATGATTTTCCATGGGGTCAAGAGGTGTACTGATCTTACTGCACAAGAGAATTCCATTTATAATCTCCAGTATAACACAAGACACAGGGGGAAGATTTGTATATATAAATGACATAATATGGAACCAAACCTTTGCTATAATGGAAATGTATTCACCTCCAACACTCATGACAGCCTTAGTAGAGGATATCACACCTATACTGACCAGTATCATAGTGGATAACTGGATAATGATAGCTGCACTCAGCTGCATCTGCTCGCCTAGAAGGGTGAGAGGGCTGGAGCCCTCCCCTGCCCCACACGAGCTCACCAGAAGCATCCAGCCGCATATACCACTCGTGCTGCCTGACCTACATGAAGCAGCATCTACAGAATCCACAGCATTGGTGAGGTGATATCTTGGCTAACTAGCCTCCTTCACCTTTTTTGGGCCTGCCCTCTGAGCCCTGTTGCCAACCAGAGCCCCACCTGTGTACCTGCACACATCCTCTGCGACGATCCGCCATTTTGTCTTAATCTTGCGGCCTGACCTCAAAATGGCGGGCGCAGCGCGGCCCGAAAACGAGGCGGCCTTTGGTTGCTAAGCAACCTGACTTCTCTTCAGCCAATCCCCTACACCGGTAGGCGGAAGCCGGCATCGAGAGAAGGCCCAAGGGAAAAGGCCCTGTTCCTCCCCTGTTCGCCCCGGGTCACAGCGGTTAGGCGTCGCCACTATACCCGACCTCTGCGCCCTCACGTACCAACATTTACACAACTGGTATCATCCTACCCTAGCCATCTTGCACCTCCCTGCGGCACACCTCAGCTTGCCTACCTGGAGCCTCGACGACTCTGCAGGCGCAGTATCCCGTCGCGTAGCGAAGCAGGAACTTCCCGAACATTCCAAGGTAGGCCCCCTGGGTTTGTGAGTTTATCCCTCTAGCTCGCGCATTCCTGCCGGAATTACGCACCAACTCTGCCTTTATTCCTGACCCCGACTTCGACAATCCGACTGAAAGTGCCATTTCACGGCAGCATCCCACCGTACACCATTGCGGCCCTTTATTGTCCACTGTCCATTCTCTCCAAGATGGCCACCCGCCATGGGCAAATCCCACTTTGAATGATCTCGGTCCTCACAGGCTACTAGCAGCGCGCTCCATTGCCGCTCTGATCTAGTAAGCAGCCACTCCTAACACTCAGCTGTCCATGCCATTGTTGCCTGCTCTATAACTGTACCCGCCCAGTTAGTCCAATGACCACGGCCTAAACTTGCACATGTCTAGGCTGCTATTAGATCTCAACTTAATAGTGCTTACACTACCCAGTGTTGTGCCTCATGGTCGCTTTCAGACCACATTTAAAGTGTATTGTGCCCTATGGTCGCTTTCAGACCACACTTGAATTGTGTTATGCCCCATGGTCGCCATCAGACCACATCTAAAGTGTTTTGTCCCCTAAGGTTGCTCCCAGACCACTCGGAATTGTGTTGTGCCTTATAGTCGCTCCCAGACCACATTGAATTATGTTGTGCCTTAGAGTCACCCATCTGCGATCCGGCCGGTGCCTCTTGCTGCGCCTAGCCACTCTGATACCTCCTAGTTACCTAGGATGCTTTTCAGCCCACTCTGAACCTATCCACTCCTGCCTACCCCAGGCCAGGTTCACCCAATCTGACTCTGTCCTCCTCCACACTCAGCCCCGCCCAGCATACAATCATGCCCATAGCATCCTGCAAGCTCACCGTTGCCACCACCACGTTGCTCACTCTCTTCGCAACACTATCTGCTCTCAAACTCTATACTCCTATCCTTCTCCTCATACCCACACCACTAACTTACCACAAGCATCTCGCTACCCTGGATACCACACCAACCATGCCACTTCGCACACCCTGTGTTGTAACCATGCATAGACTAGAAAGACTTAGAGCCCGCACACAGACCACAGAGCTCAGCACACTACCCCTTCCCACAGAATACAGAAACTATAGACTGAGTTCCCGCACCACTTCCAAAGGCTGCCCCCGCACAGGATACCTTCTCTCCCACAGTCCACCTCCCACTAACCTCGCCACACCCCACAATACCACCTCACATAACATATCAGATACGACCACCACTCACACTTCCACAAACAAACCACACACACCTCACATCAAATGTGCCCTCCTCAACGTCCGATCACTCCCAGCCCATGCATCTGATATTCACGACCTCATACCCAACAATAACATTGACCTATTAGCCATCACTGAAACATGGTTACATGAAGCATCAGGCCCTGCCGTTGCTCTTGCACTACCACCTGGCTTCACCATACTCACACAAGATAGGCCAGATCGAATAGGAGGCGGAGTAGCCCTCATCTACAAAGAAAACCTCCAGCTCCGACCTGTCAGCCACCCCTCGACCAACAACTCTGACCTCTTATCGGCCAAACTCACACTGTCACCCAACAGCACCATCAACATTCACCTACTATACCGCCCCCCAGGCAACACCCCAGACTCCCAGGACAACATCATTCATTTCCCACCAAAACCCTTCTACTAGGAGACCTCAATCTCGGATTCAACGATTCTAAGGACAAAACTGCAGCCACCCTCACCAAGGAACTCAATGACCTGGGCTTCACCCAAAAAGTAGAAAGCCCTACTCACATCAAAGGATGCATTCTTGACTGGATTGCAGACCATAACTGCCTCTCCACTATCAACTCTATCTCCTCACTGCCCTGGACTGACCACAACTGCATCAAGTTCTCTATTCCTATCAACAAAAACCACAAAACTGACCCCTGCTTGCGCTGCACAAGTCAGAAGCTCTAAAAAACTCATAAAGGAGAACCTGCGCCCATACCTCAATACCCCCGAGTTAGCTCCCCCATTCACTAATGACCCCAATGTCCTAGCAGACATCTACAAAGATGTCATTTCCAAAGCTATCAATGAAATAGACCACTCGAATGGAAAAAAGAGAAGAAATCCCTACACACCAACTCATGGTTTACTGAAGAACTGTACTCAATGCGATCCCACAAAAGAGCAGCACTAAAAAACTGGCAATCTTCAATGCCTTCAACACACGAATCTCCAATGCCAAATCGCACTCCAAAGAGATCTTCGCCATTTTTAATGAGCTCATCTCCCCCCCTAATACACCGGACGAAATAATCAAAGATGAAGCTTGGTGTACCAGCATTCAAGCTGCCATGCTACACAAAATTGACCTTCTCCAAAAGAAAATCAAAGACCACTGCAAAGCACTTCCTCATCAGACAGGAACTAAACCTACTAACACCCCACCCACCTCATCCAAGCCCACCATACCTGACTTCTCTTTCAGAGATGTCACTGAATCAGAAGTGATTAACCTACTAAAAAATCTCAAACCCTCCCCCTGTAAAGGCGATATTTGCCCACCTAAACTCATCAAAGACTGCGCAGACTGCCTTGTGACGCTCTTCACTGCATTCATCAACGCGTCCTTTAAAACAGGCATCATCCCAGCTAACCTCAAAGAGGCCTGGGTCCGGCCCCTCCTAAAAAAACCTACTCTCGACCCCTCACAACCAAACAACTACAGACCAATAACCACGGTGCCTTTCCTGCTGACATTACTGGACAAAGCCGCACACTGCCAAATCCAACACTTTCTGGAAACCCACTCCATCCTCTGGACTAGGCAATCAGGCTTCCGGACAGGACATGGCACAGAAACAGCCCTGGTAGATCTGAAGAGTCAGATCACCCAAATCATGGACAAAGGCAAGCCTGCTCTTCTGCTCCTTTTAGATCTCTCAGCCGCTTTCGATCTGGTTGATCACAAGACCCTCACTTCACACCTCACCAACTCTGCCAACTTCTCCAAAGAAGCAGCCCTCTGGATCACTTCCTTCCTAGAGGGAAGAGCCATGAAAGTCTTCTCGGACATCGCCAACGCCTCTCCCACGACAATCCACTGCGGGGTCCCTCAAGGATCCTGCACTGCACCCACACTCTATAACTTGTTCACCAAGCCCCTCTTTGACAAACTTGACTCATACGGCATCACATACACGAACTACGCGGATGACACACAAGTACTTCTACCCCTTTCAGGATCCTACAACGAAGACTCCAAGGCACTCCACAAAATCTACTCTGTCATTAATGCATGGATGGCAGTTAATGGCCTCTGCCTCAATGGTAACAAGACTGAAATCATGATATTAGGTCAACAGAACACCCTAGACAAACTTGACAAACTTTACGCTAACTTCTCCATTGACAACTCCATCATCCCCGTATCCACAGCCGTAAAGACACTGGGAGTATACCTTGACTCTTCACTTTCGATGACCAGACAAGTCAGCGCAATCACTTCCGCATCCGCACACACCACCAAACTCATAAACGCCATCAAGCCCTACCTCTCTAAACCCAACTGCCTCTCTAAAGCGAGGGCAACCATTGGAGCCAAACTGGACTACTGCAATGCACTCCTAGCAGGCACTTCAGCCAAAAACATAAACAGATTACAAGTCACGCAAAACAATGCTATCCGGGCCGCTCTTAGTATCCCAAGAAGAGAGCATATCACTCAGGCCAGGCACTCAGCCCAATGGCTCCCAGTCAAAGAACGGATCACTCTCAAAATCCTGACCCTCACCCACAAATGCCTCTCTCTCTCCGCCCCGTCCTATCTATCAGAAACCATCCTCAAACCTTCCTCCTCCCGTCCCACCAGGACGCAATACTCCAACCTTATCTGCATCCCACGCATCAAAAAAGCCAAAGCCGGAGGTCTGAGCTTCCCCTACATTGCAGCCAAAACCTAGAACGCGCTCCCTGCAGATATTAGAGCGGAAAACTCACTCCACATTTTTCGCAGGAAACTAAAAACCTCATTCCTTACAAAATAATTAGGAAACTCTCAGGAATCCATGTAAATATTCTGCATTGCTAATGTATTCATGTCTACTGTAAATTCTGTATTATATGTAATTACTGTATCCTATGTAACTAAGATTTTGTCTGTAACAAGCGCCTCGATGCCCCCGGGCTGAAGTGCACTCTACAAATCTGAATAAAAATAAAATAAAAAAATAATAGGGTGAGACTTCAACGAAGTCAAGAATGTTGAAGTTCACCCAACGCACATAAGAGGAAGAAACCCTGCAGTCCACACCAAACTAGGTACCTTCAGCTCAGCACTGGGACTGAAGGATGTATGGTGAGACCTACACCCTAATGTGCGGGAATACTCCTACCACTCGGAAGCGCACGCATCACTTTCAAGGCTAGATTATATCTTCCTGCACGCAACAGATATTCACAAGGCAACTGACGCAACACTACTCCCCCGAGGCATCTCGGATCACTCCCCACTACTGGTGCTTATCGAAACAGAAAGGCCCCGCCACCCCCCATCCTGACGTCTTAACAACTACTATCAGGGATTCCCAGACTTAGTGGGGAAAATTCGAATTGCCACATCCTCATACTTTGAGTTGAATGCAGGGTCGGTAGATAACCCCGTAGTGGTCTGGGAAGCCTATAAAACAGTCCTTAGAGGTGAGATCCTAGCTTGGACAGCAGCAAACAAAAAATCACATAGGAAAGCTGTGGAAGACGCTGAACTCGAAGTACGGCGTGCTGAAGCACAATACGTAAACACCAATTCACCTGTGGAAAATAGGGCACTGATCCTAGCACAGAAGCGATTACAAAATACAACATTAGATTGAGCCAAGCAAGCACACAGAGGAATGAGAGCTAGATTGTATGAGACAGGCGACAAGGCTGGCAAAGTGTTGGCTTGGTTGGAACGGCGGGATGCGGGACACCAGCAGGTTAGAAATATCACTACCGAAAACGCAAGACCGGTGTCAACAGACCAGGATATTGCAGAAAGCTTTGCAGCCTATTATGCAGAATTATATAGCGCCCCCAAAGCCCCCACAGTACTGGATGAGATCACTCTCCCCTGACTAGACATTACCCAGAAAACTCTTCTAGAGGAAAATATTACGGAAGAGGAACTAGTAGCTGCCATGTCGCAACTTCAAACTGTCAAAACCCTGGGGCCAAACGGCTTCCTGATAGAGGTGTGGAAAAAAATAGAAGGGAGCCAGATAGCCCCATATATGCTCCGTATGTACTTGCACTGGAAGGAGCAAGGAATTCTCCCGCTGGATCTGCGAAAAGCCAGCATAATAGTGATACCTAAAGAGGGCAAGCCCCTAGACAAATGCAGCTCCTATAGGCTGATTTCTCTTATAAATAGCGAAACTAAAATCCTAGCGAAGATACTCGCCAATACACTATGAGGTGTAATAACGTCCCTGATCCATCCAGATCAGTGTGGCTTTATGCCAAAGAGATCCAGACAGATGAACATCCGTAGGCTTCACTTGGCGATTGAGAGAGCACCCGCCCTTCAGGAATCTCTTGCATTACTAGCAATCGACTTCGAGAAGGCCTTTGATATGGTCTATTGGGAGGCTCTGTGGGTAATAATGCGAAGAATGGGCTTTGGGGAACAATTTATATGCTCGGTGCAACCCCTGTATAACTCCCCTGAGGCAGAGGTTAAAGTGAATGGATGGTCATCACGGAGCATTAAGTTGGGTAAAGGAACAAGACAAGGCTGCCCCTGTCTGCAATGTTATTTGCATTGGTAATGGAACCTCTAGTGGTGATGTTAAGAAATACGCAGTCATGGAAGGGTTTCTACTGGGCTCGCAATTGGGAAGATAGAGTCTACTTGTATGCCGATGACATATTAAAATATCTAAGTAGCCCAACTGGCTCTTGCCCCATTGTCACACAAACACTGAAAAGATACGGATCATTCAGCGGACTGAGGGTAAACTGGGGTAAGTCAATACTGTTTCCAATCAAAGGGATAGGAAATGTTGTTCCCGAAATCTGCCCATATCAAGTTGAATTAGGCCAGTTCCGATATCTTGGCATCCAAATCACAACTAACCTTGTGGAATATGTACCTAAAAACCTATACCCAATTATGACCAGATTTGCAGACGATGTGAGTCATTGGATCGCATTACCGCTAACTCTACTGGGGAGGGTGGCATTATTCAAGATGCTAGCCCTTCCTTGCTTTCTATATATCTGTCATGACTACTGGGCAAGGGCCCAGTACTTCACTTCTTGCAGGGTCCCAATGGACCCAGTTTTGGCGCCTATGGCACCAAGCTCATTGCAAAGTGTGCTTAGCACACAGAACGCAGAAGGCACGTGCAACAAGGCCAGGCAGGGCCCTATTAGTACCAGGCAAGGCACGTGCAGAAGACAGGAGGAGGAGAAAGGTGGGGCCACAAGGCCGGGCCTAAGGGGAGTGGCTGGGGCCAGGCTATATAAGCCGGCCCCACCCACATACTGACGCTTCGCGTTAGTCTGCTAAGAGCAGCGTAATGCTTACCGCCGTCCAGAACACCCTTACCTAGTCCAGCACGTGCGTCTTCAGTCTCCAGATCCCTCCAGCATCTTACTTGGTCCAGCATGTGCATCCCCAGTCTTTGGAAACTTCCAATACCTTACCTGGATGTATTCACACCATCACGGGAAGCACCGCCATCAGCTTTCCACTCTGCAGCCATCGCACGCATCTTACCTTGAAGCCTCACCATTGCTGAAAGCTGTGCCATCAGCTTCCCACTCTGAAGTTGCCACGCGCATCTTACCTGGATTCAGCCACACCACCACCCAAAGAAGCACCGCTATTGCTTCCGACTCTGCAGCAGCCGCCTTCATTTTACCTGTCTTCTCGAATCCTCCGCGGGTGCCGCTCAACATCCTTACCTGTCCCGAACTCCCAGCAACACAGGGCCATCTTCGAGCGTAGCACCCACACAGATCTTCATCTCCGGCAGCCTGCAGGAGTTCGGAAACCGCTCACCAGCTAACACCGATCAGCCGCACCTGCAAAGGAAATAAGAAACACAAGGTGAGCTCACATAGACTTTAGCACATTAAAGCAGCGCCACTCACGAACTTGGCGCAACTTCTAGAACTGTCCACTTACCATCAGCGGGTCATCCTGAATAGACTTTTTCACCATTACGCACTCCTGAGCCATCTTCATCACTAAGGGGAAGAGAGAACAATACATGGTTACGAACAATAATCATTGGGGAAGAATTAACATGAAGAATACGGACAATAAACATAGTTATAAACAATTACCATCAAGACGGAAAGGTCACAGCTGGCCTGGACCTCCGCGATCTGGACCAGTGACGCAACTAGGTCCATCCACAGCGCCCCTTCTGAAGGAAGCAGGACGAAGAGCTCATCCTTACATAAAAACATAACTCCTGTGTACTACATTTTGGCACGAAAGGGTCAAGGGGAACCGCAACACCATCACGTTATCCTCACTGCCTCTCATCTTCTCTCAGGAACAGTTCCAGCATTCCGGGTCCACGAAAATGAAACAGTTTGGGGGAGAGAAGCGATCCGAGGGAGTCAACTCCTGGGAGGGCTCCAACGGTGCCCCAACGCCCCGGCAGAGACCAGGTGAGCATAACAATATCCTACAAAATGCGCCGCTACATATTCCCACAGCTGAGTTCCACAAAATTGACAGAAAACTTAGGAAGTTACTATAGGGAGAAGGACACCCCCGAATAGCACTGTGCACCCTCCAACGCTATATATGGGAAGGAGGTATCGGGCTCCCGCACCTACAGACATACTACTGGGCCACCCAAATGGCGGTCCTAAATGACATGTTACATGGCAACACATAATTACCGCACATCCGTGCAGAAAAGATCGCAAGGCAGGAAATCTCCCCACAAGAAAGCCTATATCAGGCCATAAATCATCCACCTCCTCGCACAATGGCAACCCACACGACACAGACAGGGTAGAATCACACAAACACATAGGATGGGATCGGGAAATCACTTGGATTCAAACTTTATGGAAAAATAAATATCTCCCAGAGATCAACAAACTTCTGAAATGGGCAAACTGGGAATTAGCTGGAATATCAAAGGTCAGTGATGTAATAAAAGAAGGCAAAATTGTACCCTTTGAGAGTCTAGCGACCCAATTTGGTCTCCCAATTATGGAACATTACCATTACAGGCAACTGACTCAGGCATTAAGGGCACACTTGCCAGAGCTTTCCAACCTGCCTGAATGTACACCAATAGAAATAAACATTGTTCTGGACCACGTTGATGCCAAAACCACCGCAGTTATGTATAATGCAATCTACTCCTTTGCTACACCAGAACTCTGCAGTTTGAAATCCAAGTCGGAAAGGGATTTTGGTCCATTACTGCCTGAAGACTGGACCATAATTTAATGTACCCCCGGGAAACCGCCATATCAGCTAGGATTAGGCTTATACAACTTAAAGTGTTACACAAGGTGTATTATCCACAGGTGGTACTCTACCGTTGGGGCAAAACCATGGATCCCAACTGCCTGAGATGCCATCAAGAGGAGGGAACCTTCTTTCATATTCTATGGGAATTGCCACAAATTCAACGGCAGAAATGCTGCGATAGACTATCTACGGTTATGGGCCGCGTGGTCCCTAGAGATCCTAAATTGATAGTACTGGGGGTTGATGTTGAAGGAGAAATGTCCCGTTTTGTGAAACTATTGCTCTCAACAACCACAGGACTGGCTAAGAGAAATGTGGCACAACTATGGGGCTTGGGAATTGTCCCACAATATGATCAGTGGGTGGTGGATGTGGATGCGTGCATAGCAGTGGAGCACCAAGTATATAGGGCTAGAGGATGCCCTGGGATTGCTCTGGCAAAAATGGGAAGAAAGCTAATACTATGTGAACTGTCTCTTGTTGAGAACCGTGTGTGTAGCCAGGCTACAGACTTTATATATAGTGCAATGAGCATAGATAAGCAAAGATATGAACCCAGAGGTTGTGAATCAAAGTGTTATGACCCGTGAATTATGTATGTATGTATGTTGTTAATGTGATGTTTTTTGATGTTTTCAACAATAAGTAAAATCAATAAAATGAGTTATTAAAAAAAATAAAAACTGCCGTCCTGCTCAATCGTCTGCGGGACAACCTTGGTATTACTGATCAGGCCTTGGCCTGGTTGACCTCCTTTCTCAATGACTGACCCTCTCAAGTCCAACTGGGGTATTTCCTATCTTCCATCTCTCTCTCTGCTTGCGGTGTTCCCCAGGGGTCTAACCTCTCTCCCTGGCTCTTCAACACCTACCTGGCACCTCTTCCCCACTGCATTGATACTTTGTGCTTCAATGTTCAATGTTATGCAGATGGCACTGAGCTCTCTTTCAGGCTCCCCTCAGCCACCTCTGCTTCTTCTCTCATACCAGAATGTCTGGCCGCAATTCAAGAATGGTGTGTGCCAATGATCTCTGCCTTAATGCCAGTAAGACTGAGATCCTCCTCATTAGGACAGCCGCTCCCTCCTTTCCTCTCACTGGCTGCCCACTGTGGGCCCTCTTCCTGCTCCTTCCTGTGAGACTAAGAACCTTGGTGTCATCTTTGACTCCACCCTCTGCTTCTCTCCTCACATCTCCGACGTCTCTAAGAAGTCAAACTATCAACTGCAAGTCCTCTGAGGTATTCTTCCTTTTCTCACTTTCCCCCAGAAACTCACTGTCTCCAGAGCTCTGGTCCTCTCTAGGCTGGGCTATTGCAACAGCCTCCTTCTAAATCTTCCTGCCTCTACTCTTCGACCTTTACAACTTATCCAGAACAGGACTGCAAGACGTGTCCTTGGCTTCAAGCCCAGGGATCATATCTCTTCCACTAGCGTAACAGGGGCCCCCGTGACCACATGGCCTGAGAGGGGGCCCCACATGGAATTTTAAAAAAAAGAAAAACATATATATATATAGTTTTCCATTTTTTTTAATGTGTCTTTTTGAATTCACTCTGCATTTATAAAAAAAATAATTTCTGTAACAGAAATATTTTCTTTATGAAGGCAGAGTGAATACAAAAAGATACTTTGTTTTTGTAGTCCAGGGCCTGCCCCCACCCCATGACATGAAGACCCTGGGCTGGAGGCAGCCATGTGATTTTAAGTCACTCTGCCTTCATAAAGAAATTATTTCCATTATGGCTCAATCCTTAACAGAAATAATTTCTTTATGAAGTTAGAGTGACTTAAAAAAGAAACAATTTATTTTTGAAGTATTATGGCTCCCCTCAACCCCATGACGTGTGCGTGTGTGAGTGTATGGTGAAAGACTGCACACAAATGTATGTGTGGCTGGGTATGCGTGTGTGCGTGTACAGTGAAAGGGTGAACACTAAAATGTAAGGGTAGCTGCCTGGGTGTGCCTGTATGGTGAAAGGGTGCA
Source organism: Ambystoma mexicanum (assembly GCF_040938575.1). NCBI lineage: Eukaryota > Metazoa > Chordata > Amphibia > Caudata > Ambystomatidae > Ambystoma > Ambystoma mexicanum. The sequence goes on along the minus strand of NC_090934.1, from coordinate 429,836,088 downwards.
CACTTAAATGTATAGGTGGCTGCCTGTGTGAGTGTATGGTGAAAGGGTGCACACAAATGTATGGGTGGCTGGGTGTGTGTATACGGTGAAAGGATGCACACTTCAATATATGGGTGGCTGCCTGGGTGTGCCTGTGGGTGAAAGGGTGCACACTTAAATGTATGGGTGGGTGCCTGGGTGTGTGTGTGCCTGTATGGTGAAAGGTTTCACACTAAATGTATGAGTGGCTGCCTGGGTGTGCCTGCATGGTGAAAGAGTGCACACTTAAATGTATGGATGGCTGGGTGTTCTTGTGTATATATGGTGAATGGTGTGTGTGCTTGTGCTCAGGGGCGCAACAAAACCTACATTTCAGGGGGGCTAACCGTTCAAATGTTGGGAGAGGCACTAACTGCACGTGTGGTGGGGGGAGCAAACATATTTGTGCGGGGGCATATAACTTCTTTATACATTTTAACGAGACTATTCTAGTGCAGCTTCAATGTTACAAGCAGTTAACTCTCTTCTTTAAGTCTGAAGGCACCCACTTATGGACTGCTGTGAGATTGACTGGTCTCCTGTTCCCTCCCTACCCTTCCAATCACTCCCGTCGCATGCAAGTACTAGACCCACATCACAATTTCAGTTGCCTTAAAAATGTGGAATTTGAATGCAGATACTAACAGCGAAATGCTGTACATTTGTAATTGCTGGGCCGGGACCTTGTTAACAGTCAAACCCATGTGCCGTTTAACATCTGTGTCCTTTTCTGTCTGCAACTGCTCTGTAGGTCAGCCAGGTCAAGTCAACATAGCCCACGATTTCGGGGTTGGGGGGCGGGTGCTGAAGCCCAGTCAGCTCAATGGTGTTGCACCACTACTTGTGTTTAATGCCTTGATTACTTAGTGGTAATCTTCATTACTCCTAGCCCTATTCTTCCTCATCCCAGTCCTTACCTATGAGGCAAGGGACCACGTACGTAAGCACTGGGACAAGGAAGAGGGATGTGGAGGTCATTATGGGCCAATGAGCTGATTTTGGAGGTTGGGTAGGGGGTGAGAAGGAGGGGGGTTGGGTTTGTGCAATCAATCATAATGGTCTTCCATGTCCATGCTAGGCAGGCAATATATGTGGTAATAGTGACTAGAGAGGCATTTTGGTGCAGCCAGTCTAGTCATTCCTCAGTTCGGTATGACTTTTCTTAATTGGGCACTTCTGATAAAGCAGTCCTGCTAAGTGTAATTACCTGGCTAGACTGGCATTTGGGTTCTGCCAGTCTAGCCTTTTTTTGCTGTGGTACTGTATATTTGTCTGGGCATCTGTGATAAATTATAATGGTATGATAAGTAATATATAATGCGCCTGTACACAAGTGCTTTAGGGAAGAAAAACAGAGGGGGGGGCAAGACAAATGATCTTACTAAGCCTTGTGTCATTCAGATTGTGCAAGTGCGAGAACGAGAAGTGCAAGGGGAAAGGGAGAGGGGAAGTGCAAGGGAGAGGGGAGGGGAAAACAGGGCGGCAATGCTCTGAGTAAGTGCAGCCAGGGCAGCATGGTTCTGGGTAGTGCAAGGAGAACAAGGGACTGTAGGGTTCTTCCTCACCCCTGCTGAAGCACCTGACTGCTCCACTCACTGGTCACCTGGTCACTCTCTGAAATCGGGCGGAGGCTCCTGCATGTCCAGTTGCCCTTGCACTGCCTCTGGGCTCGCCAGCACTTAAGGGTCTGTATCTGCAACCCTACAGTCCCCTCTCTCTGCATTTATGAGCCACACGCTGGCTGCACTTGCGATTTAACTGCACTTCCCCCTTCCCCTCCCCCCTGGCACTTCTCCCCTTCCCTATTCCCTGCACTTGTGTGATCTGAATGACACAAGGCCTAGTAAGATTGTTATTTTGTCCTCCCTTGTTTCCCCCTCCTTGTCTTGGCGGGCCTCGAAACACTTGTGTACAGGCGCATTATAAATGCCACATCATATCATATCATATAATTAGACCTTAAACACATTAGAACACAATTCAATAAAGCAATGTAAGGTGTACAGTGAATAATATAGAAATTCAAAACGTATATCATACACCCTGACTTATATTTATAAGGCAGCCCCTAAGTTAAGCAGTTCTTCCCTATCAATAAGTGTTCCAGGCTCTAACAGGTTTCACTATGCAAGTAGGTACCCAAAAGAGGGTGGGAGGAGGAAGATCAAAGGTTCGCCTGCACATGTTTTGGCTAGAGCCAACAGGTAAGTAAGAAATATATTTGACCAGCTCGCTTTGGCGAAAACGGTGAAAGGACAAAATTAGCAGTACACTCCTAATGCCAAAATATTAAGGTTTACTTAGGGGGAATTCTGGGATCCAATGATCACAGCCAGGTAAGAGTAGTGTTAAAAGCAGACTGTGTGCCACGCAATCCCTGTGGGAGAGGGGGCACCAAAAGTACACTTCCACCCCTTAATGTAATATATCAAGTGACTACCCCTAGGGTACTCAAATCAGTGGGGACACTTACATCCGTTGTTGGTGCCCTTAGTAGGAATCAAGGAGTCGTGGATGCAGTGTCTGAAGAAGGTGCCAGGATGGGGTCTGGCTAGACTGCAGTTCTTTCTCCGGTTACACGACAGTTCCAGCAGACTTACAGAAGGATGGGCCAGACGCCACAGGACAGCATCCATAATGAAGTCCACGATGAGGAGGGACCCACAGTATATGACAGATGAAGTGCAGCAGCGGAGCAAACCTGGTCCACAGTCAACGGGCTCTGCTTGTGGCAGCAGCAAAGAACAGGCTCCAAGCACGACCCTCTTCATGCACGAGAGCAGCAGCAGCAAGTCACAGTGTCCTTTGGCCTCAAGTTGTGGATCTGCAGAGTCTCAGGCTCCAGCCTGAGATGGAGACTGTTTCAGCAGAGAGACCTGGTCAGTGAATGAGAGCCCACAGGAGGCCCATTCTTATGGGGAGCAAGTCCCCATACTCTCCTTCTAAGACCCTGCACTCATTCCCCAATCCCCAACCCTAATAGATAATTTAAAATATTCTTATAAACCCCCCAAAATATTCTCAAACCCTCCAACCCCTACAAAATAGCAAACAAATGTGTGTATGTGGACGTTTCACTAAATGCAGTGAAACAGCTGCAGTCGATTGGGCCAGTACCCATGTTACTGGTGCAGGACGCAGGACGTGTTGATCCCACCAGATCAAGGGAGGACTGCACCAGTGAGGGTTTTACCTGGTTGCAGTAGTGGTATCAGGGCTACACCGGCTGATAACTCAGGCAATGACGGTCCTCCATAGCAGCAGTCCCCCAGGCCTTCAGTGCAGTAGTCTCCTGTTCAGATTCGTGGCTCTATTGGGTGATCTTCAGAATGGCACAGGACTCCTCTTGTCCAAAATCAAGGCTCGTGTGCTGCCCCAGACCTGCAATGAAAAGGATCTGCACCAGTCCGCATTTGCCCAGCATCAGTGTTCTTCCCCTGCAGAAGTGTGGGTTGGTTCTGGATGGTCCCAAGCACAGTTTCAACCCGTTGAGTCACACAAAACACTTTACCCAGTATTCCAGGATGAACCCTGAAAAAGTGGACGTCCTTAGATAGGAGTTTCCAACCAGGGATAGCAGGAACACAGACACAATGCAAGATGACTAAAGGACACGACTTAAACCACATGGGGGAAGCCACTTTGTGTATACGTTCTCAGATATGTGTTATGCAGTAAAGAAAAAGATGGTGAAAAATAGTTAAAAGGCATGGGCACATTACAAAGGCATACAGAATGTTGCCAGACAAAAGGCAAATAGTATAGAAATTCCCCATAAACACTCCACTTAAGGTGGGGTATGTGTTAAAATTGAAACCACAAGAAAACATGAAACGGAAGAAACAGTCTTCCTGCACTGATAGAATTAGGGGATTGCATGCACCCCCAAAAGAAAGGAGATGAACATGTACATGAAGGTAAAAGCTTTTGCATACCTTAAAAGACAGCCTTGGTTGCCGGTTATAAACAAAATTCTGTCTCATTGACATAAAAAGAAGGAAAGTTGCAAATAATATTTTTTCCTAACAGACCTGATATGCCATTTCTCAGACAAACCTCAGCACTGTTGTGCAGTAGCACCTGGAGCGTACCAAGTGCTGGGCGGGATTACCACAATAAATGATTTCAGGCCCAAATAACCAGAAAGACTCAAAGAATATGGCAAAATACTACTTTATTATCATCTCAATAAAGTAGGGAAACCTGGTGAGCATAACAAATCGCAGCTCACACACTCGCACAGCATTTCTGTTGCACAAAAAACTTTACACCTTGATGTTCGTCAGCTATTACGTCATCCTACGTGGCAAACAGTAAAAACCTATTGGGCAGAGGGATTGCTTAAGGGAATATATCTACCTAACATCATTGACTGCCCCTTATCAAGTAGGCACGTCTTGAACTACCTCTAACTTCGTATAATACAGATAATCGTAGAATAACAGCGGATTGGCTTCTGCAGCAATGTATAATCCATCATCACATAGGCCAACCTGATAAGTTGGCACTCTCCTCCAACCTCAGACATTTGGCTCGTTAGCAGCACGTAAGCAGAACGAAACCCAGGTGCGGGAAAGGTCAGACAACTACCCAATTGGCCAATTAGCCTACCATCTCTCATCAGTTAGGCCTTAAGCGAAGGCTTCTTCTTTGTAGGTGACCTTGCTAACTGTTATCTTCCTCTGAATGTTTAAGGGAGTGAATGTATATTACTATCTTTATCTGGAGCCCTAATGAATAGGCCTTGTTTTCTGGTCTTGCACCATGTGTGAGGAGACCATGAATTTGTTCTTCTATCCTTCTATTTAGTGTTATTTGATTCAATTATATTGGGTGCTATTACTCTCTTCGGCCTCTGGAGACTTGGTTGCTCAGTTTTGCATATGCTTTCTGCATCTTTAATTGGGCAATACTTGGTATTTGAAAATGTTCACTCCTTTACTTAATCTAAGAGAAATATGTCCTACGTACATGGCTTATCTTCTTCGACTCCTTTCGTACCTTGCAGTTGCTTCTTGTTGTGGCGTCCTTGATCATGAGCCAAAAAATATCCTTTGTTCTTGCAGAATATTGTATTCCATCGCCTTTCAGCTATGTAGCCTTGTTTTTTCTCCTTGAGGCTTCTAGCTTACTATTATATGAAAGCGACGTCCATTTTCTCAACATGGCTGCTTTCCGCATTATATTTCCTAAGTTTAACAAGCTTCAACATGTCTCATCTACCTTGGGTTTATGCATATAAACATCTACTGCCTTTTTTCTCACTTATTTTTTCGGCATATTTGATTTCTTCGTACTTGCATATTTGTTTACTTTTTTACTTCAATGATATCTTCATTCTTTAAGTACTTGTATATCGTTTCAGTGCGCTCTTGTCTCTTCTCTTCATGGTGTCACTTTACACCTGTCAGACTTTACTTATAGTTCTTCTATGTCCAATGGTGTCTGCAGACTTCCTTCTACAACATCAGCTCAAGGATACATTCGGTACGGTTGGCTGAGCGCATAACATCTTTCATATCTTCGATGAGGTATTGGGATAATACCAGGTATCATGCACAGTGCTTTCTTGCTGTTCTTCCAATATGATGGAGGTGAGGGAGTGGGCTCAATGAGTGATGTGTACATCTGCTTCTCTACAGTGTTATACCTCTACAGTGTTGACTGTTGCAGAACAAACAATTCTTAACATAAAGTAAAAGTGAGGATCCCTAAGGTACTCCACAAATACAAGGATGCCACTGTGACGAACCCACGAGAAAAGATTGCACAGAAGCCATTGGTGATTCTGTCTGTCCTATTTACATACAACATTCATTCAACATAACGTAGTTGATGAAATCAAATGCCAATGCGAAATTGACCATGATCAGAGATGTGACAATGCTGTCATTAGTCCCCTGATTAAGGGTATTGCGTCACTCAAACCCTCTAATTGCAAAGGAGATTCTTTCCCCGCCAAACTAGTCAAGGACTGCGCTCCATCCTAGCTTTAACCATCACCAATTTTGTCAATGCCTCCTTCAGTACTACCACCATCCCTTCCAATATCAAAGAGGCCTGGGTCACCCCACTCTTCAGAAAACCCACCCTGGATCCTACCATCCCAACCAACTACTGCCCTATCACTACCGTCCCCTTTCGACTCAAAGTTATAGACAAAATCGCATACACCCAAGTCCAATCCCACCTTGAAAACAACCACCTGTTAGGAGAAAGACAGTCTGGGTTCCGCCCAGGCCACAGCACAGAGACAGCGTTGCTGGACTTACAAAACCAGATGGACGCGATTAGGGAATCAGGTCAACTATGCCTACTACTACTTGATCTATCCACGGCATTTGATCTAGTAGATAACCAAAAACTCTTCCAAACGCTGGAGAATAACTTCTGATTCTCCAAAGAAGCCACTTCCTGGATCAACTCATTCCTCTCAGATCGCACCTTCAGAGTCTCCATAGGAGATGTAGCATCTGACCCCATACCAGTCCCCAAATGTTCTTGCCTCTCCCCAACGCTATACAATGCATACACTAAACTACTTTTTGCTGCGTTAGATGCAATGAGAGTAATTTATACAAATTTTGCTGACGATACCCAAATACTTATTCCCATATCAGGGAATCTAGAACAAGACACTATCTAGATAAATAAAATCTATTCCATCATCCAGAATTGGATGGCAGCAAACAACTTATGTCTAAATGGAGAAAAAACTGAGATCCTTATTGTAGGCTCTCCCACTCAGCTAGCTAAGCTTCCCCCACATTATTCCACAATAAACATTGACGGCACCCCCATCGCCATCTCCAAACAAGTAAAAACATTAGGAGTCTATCTAGATTCCAGCCTTACCACAGCCAAACTCATCTAATTAAGCAGACCATTCCTTACACAACACAATTGTATCACTCTCGCCAGAGCCCTTATACTCTCCAAGATTGACTACTGCAATATGCTCCTATTACGCACTTCTAAACAAAACATAAACAAAATGCATTTTATCCAAAATAAAGCACTAAGAGCAGCCTTACATATCGCAACACCGAAGAGAAGCCCATTGGCTCCCTATAGAAGCAAGAATAATACACAAAACGTTCACCCTGGCTCAAAAGTGTATCGCTGGAACTGCACCAAGTTCCTGTAACAACTGCCTAAGCCATAAAATAACCACCCAAACACTCAGATCGAATACCCATTTACACCTATTCACGTCACGCTTCCAACTTCCCAGCAGCGGCCCCTAGAATTTGGAACACACTCCCCTCTAATATTAACAACGAGCCTACACTCAACAAATTTAAGAAACTATTGAAAACATGGCTCTTTAAAAAATTCCAACCACCTAACCACCCTTAACTTCTCTCCCTCCCATTCATGCCCCATCCTAACTACCTCTCCTCTACACACACGCCCCTCGACAACACTCTTGAGGCCTCCCCTTCCACCTGTCTCTCCCCTGCATCTAGTCTACCACTGCCCAATGTCAAAAACCTGCAAGTACTAAGATTATTATTGTTAGCTCGTTAAGAAATGTAACTCTTATATGTATCTGCAAACTTTACTCTACCAAGCCTGTAAAACCAAGTATTCTGTAATCTACGCTGTGGTACTTCCGGGTTTGGGCATAAAATAAATGCAATAAATAAATAAAATAAATAAAAATTGATTCATCTGTGACTTAGTTCTTCTATTCAGGCAGAAGCAATTTTGCGGTTATTTACTGGTCAATCTACTGAACCTCTAAGAAAAGTGTTCAACCAGCACACAATGCAAAACTGGGTGCAAAGCATTCATCACTGCCAAGGTAGGCACCCAATATCACTTACTGCATAATAGCACATTAGCTTTGCTTCCCAGCTCCACACTCACCAGCTCTCCCTGTCTAGGTGCATCCTACGCTTTAGCCATTTAGTGCGTTGTCACTCAATATCCCTTACTACCTGGGCAAAGCGTACCTGTCACACCCTACCCTTTCTGCCTGGATACACTCTAGCCCTGGTCAGGGCACACGCTGACCTTTAAAATCTGAAAACACACTAGCCCCTACTGTGTAAGTGCACACACTACCCACTTATTGGGCACACACACTACCTTCCACTGCATGGGCATACACTAAGCCACACTGCCTCAGAACAAACTTGCCCTCCGCCTCTGACCCTCTACTTCATGGGCACATACGACCCTTTAGTGACCATGTATACACTGAGCTAGGGATTACTATATCCGTCACTACCAGGGTGCACACTAGCTCTCTGTGTCAGGCCATGTATTAGCCCCCAATTAGTTAGCATACTCTACTCGCTCTGGCAGACGCAGGTACGGTAGTATCTGGCACGGCCATTCATTCCAGTGGAAACCAACTACCTGTGAGCTCCAGGTAGGTGCAAAGAGGTGCACCCATGCACCCACAAATACACATAAACACTGTACATAAGAGTATGGGGATTTGTTTTCTAGAGCACTTTAATCAAATCTTACTATTACCAAAAGTATTATTTGTATTGCTGATGGAGCACTGGGTTGGTTCCAGCAGAATTCAAACCTATGATCTTAATATAACACAAAGAGCAAGAACAACTCTGTAGATACTCGCCAGAAGCCAGTAACATGCCCCAGGATAGAGCATGACATATAAAGAGTAATTCAGGAAAGGGATGCACGGGGCCACATTGGCACCTGCTTCCTTATCCTTCACAAATAGCATGGGTTCTCACGGGAACCTTCCACCTGGCAACATAGGCAAGTAGCCAGAAAATGGTAACTTGCTCGCGATAGAACCTGTGCTGGGCATAATGGATGATTCTATAAAGTATTTACCGATAAAAATGACTGGGAAAGAAATTCTGAAACAAATCCGTGCCTTGCCAGCAAATCAGGTGCCATCAACTGCAGTCAACCGGCTTCCGTCTGCAGAATAGCAAGCAGCTGGCTTCATTAGCTTAAACCAGCCACAAGAGACCATGGTGCAGAAAAAGCAACTGAAACCGTAATGGCACCACACACTGAGGTCATTCACAAGCTGCTCTCCGTGCCTGCTGTTCCACAGAAAGGTCCGCTCCATAGAGCTGGCAGAGCCAGTCTTGGCATGGCTCATCGCATCATTACAGGGCAGCAGGGTTATAGCCGCTGCTCTGAAATGGGGCCTTACAGGACTTCAACACACCAGAGTAGCGTCATACATGGGCATTGATATTGATATTTTATTTTTATCGCGCTCGTACACCAGTGTTTCAGAGCGCGACAAGGCAAGGGAGGGGAACAGGGGAGAACAAAATAGCGATCTTACTAGGCCCAGTGACATTGAGAAAGTGCAAGTGCATGGGAGAGGGGGAGGGGGAAAAGTGCATGGAAGGGGGAGAAGTGGAAAGTGCGAAGCAGAGGAGAAACAGATAAATAACAATAAATAAATAATAAAGGGAACAAACAGTGGTAGTGACCAATTTAGTGCATAATTGCATCATACCCTGCCATCGCCCAATTGGGATAAATACTCACACAGGAAGATCCCAGGCCGTTACCCAAATGACATAGTACCTACCAATGCACTGCTCAACTGTCATCAAATGGAGGCCCTTCCCAACTCATGTTCTGAGCGTTGTTCTTCATTGAATACTGTTGGCAATGGGCAACTCAGTTCCACGAAGAAAGGATTGCTGCAAGAGGTAGGACGACATCAAGTGCAAGGTCCGCTCAGCCATTGCAAAGCATAGGAGGGAGTGCCCAGCCACAGGCAGAGGCACCATGGAGTGCCTACGACTCATGCCGTGGGAGGAGCGCCTGAGCAGCATCCTGCACTAGGAGGGAACTGAGAGCATCAGAGACACTGAGGATGGAGCAGGGACGCACAGAGAAGGTAGTAAGTACAAGTGCATGTACATGTGTGCCCTCCCTCTATTTTGCATGCCTCCACCATCAGGGCACCGACCATGTGCAAGCCAAGTGGCCTGACCCATGGCATGGAACACACTGCCCATCCTTCTATGGCTGTACCACCCCGATAGACACACAGGCATGCACATTCCACACATCATGCATGTCGCCCCCATTCATGAACCCCACCCATGCAAGGTCATCCACCTAAGCAACAAGACCCATGTGAGACACATGTCACCAACAACACTGTGGCCCACACTTCATGTGATATGTATAATGCATGACTGAGGACATGTGTGGCAAACAGCTGAAAACACATCACGGCTCCCCAACAGGTACCCACTACATGGACAACGATGAGGCAGGACCAGTGGATGCACCCACCCGGAGAGGCACCACACCTGCACAGGCCAGGCACACTACAGGCCGCAGCAGGCAGGATGGCAGTGGGGCGGGACCAGCGCAGCCACCAGTGGGAACATCATCAGGTGCCCAGCCACCACCAACCGAGGCAGTGTCACCCAGCCTCCACCGCCTGTGGCAGTGTCAGCCCAGCCTCCACCACCTGTGGCAGCATCAGCCCAGCCACCACCACCGTAGCCAGTGGCAGCCCAGCCTCCACCACCTGTGGCAGCATCAGGCCAGCCACCACCACGCCCCAGGCAGTGTCAACCCAGCCTCCACCACCTGTGGGAGCATCAGCCCAGCCACCACCACCCCAGGCAGCATCTTCCCAGCCACCACCTATGCAACCTGCACACACTGGTGTCGTGCCCTATAACAGCACAGGCAGTGACAGTGCACACGTGATGCAGGACAGTGCCCGTGCACACACTAGCACCCCCCTGCGCCATGGCCGCAGACAAATGCCGTATGTGGAGATTTCCAAAGAGTCTACCTCAAATGGTGAACAGGAAGTGGCCATGGAGTCCCATGAACAATATGAGAGGGACACCATACCTGTATTCAGTCCAGCCACACCCCAAGCCCACACAGCCCACAACCACTGCCAGATGGTAACCTGCGTGCAATAGGGGCATGGCTGGAACCATATTGAGCGCCAGCAGGTGGACATACACACAGTGGCTGGTGAGCAACCTCACAGAGATGCTTGAAATCCGCAATGCCATACAAGGGAGCACCCAATGCAAGGAATGCACACTCGGACAGGCAACATCTGCCATGGCAACACTTGGGCACTGGGTGGGCGAGCACACCGATAGATACCTCATCTGCGGCAGCAGAGGCCCTATCACAGGCCATGCAGTTGACATTACAGTACATCCGTGCCCAGGGTTCTGAGTCCTCAACCAGCAACATGCCCACTGAGGGCTCACTAGAAAGCACACCAAGGCGAAGGTCCATCCGCCTCCACAGCACAATGCTCCATGAGTCGGACCCTGAGGCCCAATGTGCCTGGAAGGAATGCATGGACATGGTGGTGACGCTGATGCATACTGTTGGGGATTTTCAGTGGGTAGCATATTTTGGGGGATTTACAGTGTGCAGGGTGTTTTGGGGGATATTGAGTGGGTAGGGTGTTTTTGGGGTGGGTGTTGGGATGGGATGTACACTAAATCTATATCCAGAATGGCACTTCACATCATAACAAGAAAATGCACACTTTCAACCTTGAATGGACATCAGTCATTGTGTGCATGCATTTATTGTATTCAATGAACAGTGACGTTAGCATTGCCCAGGTAAATGGCAGGCAGTATCAGAAGTTCTCTATCAGCTCTTGGTGGATGATGCAACCCAGCCTGGCCTATGCATGTACAGTATCCGCATGTGTGCCATTTGCATGCATGCCTTCATCATCCTCAGGGGGGGCATGTCCACATCTGGGAGCAGGGGCACCTTGCGCCAAATGCATATGTTGTGCAACATGCCAACACGATCTTGCCCACCTTGTCTGGCTTGTACATGAGGGCCCTCCAGTACAGTGTAGTCCTCGGAGGCGTGCCTTCCACACTCCAAATGTGCGCTCAATTGCCACCCTGGTCCTAATGTGTGCACGATTGTATGCCACCACCTGTGGTGTTTGTGGATTCCTGAAGGGGGACATCAACCATTGGGGCTGCGGAGATCCTGAGTCACCTGCAAGGAGGACAGACATAGGGCATGTCAGTGGATACGGTGTATGACTGTACCTTTAAGGCACTGTGACAATGGTCGGGTAAGTAGAGTGCCCATATGCAGAAGCACGTTACACGTTAATGCATGTGGATAATTGGTTGAGTGGTGTACATTCCTGTCAGGCATGTCAACTTGGTACTACGTTGCTACCATGTTGCTCCGATACTACAGGATGGTGTTTGCACACCTAACACGGACACATCAGGAACAGACAGGAGGTGCACAGTACTCACACCATGGTTCAGTTCATGTACATTTGTGGGCCCACTGGGCCTTGTGGCATTCCGACCTCCAGGTGTTGCAAGGGGACACATATGTGACAGGGGAGGAGGACAGATGGTTATGTGCAAGTCATCTTGCAGGCCTGGAAGTGGTTGCAGATGTGTTCCACGATGGGGGACACTGGCTGGTTGCTAGGCTGAGGTGGACACAAGTGTGGTGTGCACATGCACCATGTATGGTGCATGCTCGGGCAAAGGTGGGAAGGGGTGGGAGGGTGGTGGTGTAGAGTAGGCCTGGTGCCCTGTGAGTGGCATGTGGCCACAGGCCACATGTGTCAGTGGCAGAGGGGTGATTGTCAGGAGAGGGTGAGGAGGTAGGGAGTCTGTTAGGGGCAGGGGACCATTCCAGTGAGAGAACCCGCCTACGGGGGTATGGGAGAGCACCTTGTGAAAACAAAGAAATTGATATGAGGCTGGGAAGCCCAAAGGAAACACACCAACACAGGTTACAAAGGACATACAAAGTGCTTTATTTAAAAGCTACAACAGTTACCAAATAGTCAATTGACAAACGGATAGCTATTCGGCTCTCAGAGTAACATAACGAACTTCAACGAGAGTTCAATGCGTTAGTGAGAGAGAGCGTACATTGGAATATTCGTGCTTTTATACTCTTTATCCAGCTCTGGCCAACCCCCTCGTGGGTTAACCATTCTTAGGACCAGGCCTAGGGTTCCTTGCCAGGTCAATCCCATTATGTACGCAATTTGATCAGTTCCACTGATACAGTTGTTCATTTACACATAGGTCAGGGATAGGACAAGGTCTCAGTTCGCGACCCCGACAAGTGGCCTGCAGACATATTACTTATTCATGTGTGCGGAGGTCACAACGGCCAGAATCTCACTCGGAATGTCATTCGGCCTCCATTTTCATGTTCAGGGTGACTTCCACTTTACAAGAGAACCTAAGATGGCGGCTAAATCCAAGATGGCGACTTACACAGTTTTCGTTAAGGTCAAGACCTTGCCGCGGAATCTATTTACACAATATTTTAGACAACTTGGCGTAGGCCAACACACATTCAAATACTGCGATAGGAGGCATAATATTATTTCAATTCCAACAACCTCAATGATGTGCACACGCCATATGAATATGGGCCATGTTTGTGGGTGCACAGGACTGATCTGGCTAACATGCCATGTCTTTGCCTACTGAGGGGTCACCCCGTTGCTTGCCATCTGGTGCCCTTCTGTTAAATGGAAATGTACTGCACTGAGTACAGTGCGTGCCCTATTTGTCGGGCTTGCTGTGCCATGCTCTGGTTCTCTAGCTTGCATGTGCTTCGTTCAGGCCTGTAACTGTGGGCCCCAGAGCATTACCAGCAGTGGTAATGCCCTCTGCTCGGGGCCTATTGCATAAGCAGCGGTTGCTGTTTCTTCCATGAGGTAATTCATGCAACAGCGCTGTTTTGGGGAAACATTTCTAACCATGGGCTTGTATGGTTTCAATTTTAAGCCACACACTTGCGTGACTCTGCAGGTAACATAAAGGAGGGATAAGTGAACATGCTGTATCATGTAAATGTGTCTATCCAGGTTTATTTATGGTTATCCAAACACCTATGCATCTATGGATTGAGGCACGATATATAAATACATTGTACCTTGGTCACCAGTAGGTCATAGTTGTCTGTGCCTGAACCATTCCATTACCATCCATTATTTTCTATGGTTAAGAGTGGTCAAAATTACAGACAAACAATGGTCCTGCATGCGCTTTATTGGTGGTTGACCATCAGAAGTTCATGGAAAACCATGGCGTGTCTATGAAATTACAGTGTGCTTTGAATAAGCAAGTTTGTGGTTGAGTTTCATGTCATGGATCCTCTAATGACGTGCTTGGGTCCAGGAAGCAAGAGGGATAATACCCGGGATGTGGACCAAGAAGTGTGAGCAGATGCCAACAGTTGGGGAATCAGCCAGAAGAGAGTGGAGACACAACTCAGGAGGATGAAAAGGCAGCAGTGCGTTATTGGAGGGTAGCCCATGTCGTACCCAGAGGTTAAAGGATCCATGTATGTGAAAGTTAATGACATCTAGGATGCTTTGATGGGCGATTTAATAAAGCATGGGGCAAGAGAGACACATGATGCTAACCCAGTCCAAATTTAAAGTGCAATGAGTTGGAACTAGGTGCTAAGATCATCAGAAGATCAGTGAACTTAGTAAATGTGTGATGTGTAAAACGCACACATAACCAATGATACGTATTTTCGGAAGCTGGAAGAAGATCATGGTTTTGCTTGGGAGACACTGCCATTGGATATTAGGGTCCTTTCGTTTGATTTGAGATATAAATATATGTTGGTTGACTATTGCAGCAAGACATTAGAGTACAGAGAAGACCTTTGCCCCACGGCTGTTGATCCCGGGGCTGTTGCAGATCTTAATGGGCTTCACATGTTGGAGTCCTTTATTCTTTCTTCTTCAGGAGATCTAATGATTCGGTTCCATTATAAAACAAGGTCTGAGGAGATGTATGTCTGCCCACAGTGAATTCATAAACTGGGATATAGAAGTACAACTTAGTCCAGATCCAATCACCAGCCATAGTACATTCAGGTATCACACAAAAACCATGTCCCCTTCTGCTCTTCCAATGCCTCATCACGAAGGCTATCCTAGCTGCACTTGATCTGACCACCAACAGTGAATGAAGCAAGCAGAATTTCCTTTCTGGGATTCTTGGAGAAAAAACGGATGCACAGAGAGGAATTCCAATGCATTCCTTCCGACACTTCTGCACAGATAAAGGAACAGATAACAGGCCCTGGTTCCACCTGTAGCAATTCACAAATCGAACATGGGTGGATAGGTGGGGCAGTAACCTCAAACACCTCAGTGGATTGCTGATTTGGGTGGCTGGCAGCTGCCTGTCGAAGATACCGATCTGGCAATACTAACAACATTTTATTTCTAATAGCTCCCCACTCTGGGAAGATTTTTAAGCAGACCTTCACTGTGGGTAGTGATATAGGGCCATGACAGGAAGTCCTTTACCAAGTGGTGTCATCGTTCCGAGCGTGCACAATGCATGCTCCATGGTGCTGATCATGCTCCTCACAGCAGCTGTGTAGTCACTTCATAAAATGGCTTTCACATTCACTCGACAACACGCATGTCACAGGATACCTTTAGGACTTCACAGCAATCCCTCTTCCCACTTGCAGTCACATAGAGACCGCCACACTTGCAAACTTGATCCATTTTGGCTTGCTCTCTGGCCGGTCAGGTCACCACAGTGACAAAATCTCAAGCAGCAAAAATTACTCCATGGCAACCCAGTCACAGCATTCTATGGGACATTGCTCCCTTCTCACATTTGATAATGCATTTGGACTCTGTAAGGACCATGCAAGTACAATCAGCTAAAACCCCCTGCTCTGTCAAAATCTCCTGCTCCCTCGACCCTGACACCTAGAGGAATTAGTCTGTTTTGGAGATCTCCATTGGTGTGTGTGTCTGTGTATGGCTGCCAGGTCCCTGATCATATCGTACCACGTGGGCTCTTTCTTTCAGGGCTTCTGCAACATGGAAAACCCCACCCTTCAATTCAGCTCTGGTTTTTTGTTTGTTGTTAACTTTTAACCCGGATGAATGAGCCAGTAGCCTGAGTGTATCCCCTCACTCCCTGACCAACGCATCCAAACAAGGTGGCGTAATGTGGGTCCTGTGAGGCAGTCACGTGCAGTTGTCTAGGGTATGCAACATGGTTGACCCTTGGTTGTCTGGCAGCCATGTTCTAAATATAAAGAGTCGTATCTCTCTGAAAGACTGAAAGAAGCAAGTTCACAAGCACCACTCATGGATACTGCAATGAGTCCTTCCCACCTCAGACTGCGGGCCTGCAGTAGTTTTGAAGAAACCACATTCCATGCGGGGGAGTTAATTCAGCCATGGCTCTTCAGGGTGCCATTGTGGAGATACAGGCGGACTAGTTCCAAGATGGCAGATAGCCCCTTTCTAGCCTGGCTGTGTGGAGCCTCATGGTGGCCTTCCTCACATATTAGACCATCTCATGGAATCGTAGTTTGCCTGGGCTTTACCCCATCACCAAACCAATGTTGGGCTAATGCCTCTCGTGATTCCTCGTGAACCAACAATCGCAAAGAATTCCAAATGAAATGTCTCTCATGATTCCTCTTGCAGCTTCTTGTGGTCCGTCCTTATCAAAGTATGTTTTTCAACAAAGTCACAGTCTCTGCTGTCTGCGAATTTTGTGTCTAACCAAAAAAAGTGATGGGTGGAAGGTTTTGAAATAATTTGAACCACTGGCACTGCTCTGGGCACCTTCGACACCACTGTTTTTTAGCCCGTCTGCGCCATTGCACAACCTCTTCTTCTCCTCTACTACATTTCTCCTCCTCAGCTGTACTACCGTTCTCCTTCTCTTTCCATCTTCTGTTATGTCTTCACTCCACCTCCTTCTTTTGCTGCCTCTTAGTAGTGTTCCTTTTCACTTACCTTTTCTCACACTCCTCTTCTTCTCCCGCACACGTGGGAATGTTCATCTCCATCTCTCCTCTGTGGTAAGCCTCCTCTTTAGTCTCTCCCACCACATATTTCTTGAATTGTCTATCCCTGCTTAGCTATTTTTACCTGCTCCCCTTAGACAACTCTTCAGCCAGTGCCTCTTTCTCCATCACCTCCTCTTCTACGGCTCCTCTCATAACCCTTTCCTTCTTCATGGATCCTCTGAACACATCCTCCTTCTTCGTAGCCCCTCTGAGCACCATCTACTCCCATTTCCCAACTCCTCTGAGCTCCTCCTCCTTCTCTTCTGGGCACCCCCCATTCTCTCAGACATACCTCTGTCTGCTTCCCACACCCTAGCCTTGCCCTCAGGTCCCTCCGATCTTAAATGTATGAGTGTGGAATCCAAGTGCGGTGACTGGTCAATAGGCTTCAGTGAAGAGCGAGGAGGAGGGGCAGCAGCTATATTCTCAGATCCCTAAACATCCATGAGACTGCAATAGAAAGTCCAGATGGGTGTGAATTACTGCACCTAGAACTGACCCCTGTACCACTTGTAATCTTCTAATACTATATCACCCACCCAAATCAATGCCGTCCTTTGAGTCACAGATTACGACAACTCTCCCAACACTGTTGAAACCCACTTCCAGTGCCTCATTGGTTGGTGACTTTAATTACTGGCTTGGAGATCTGTCTGTTAGCACTGCTATGGCACTGGTCTAATCCCTCGACACTTGTGGGTTTACGTTTTCCCCCCAGCCCTTGGTCATACTCCTAGGCAGGGTAATACATATGACCAGATAGGAACACACAATGTTCACATTTCCACACCATCCATTACGTTCTGCCATTTGGTCTGACCATTCATGTGTTTCCTTTTCATTGCTTGTGAATAATATAAAGACCAGAACTTTAATGGTCAAATAATGTGTCACTACGCAATGTTTTCACAGATTTAGTATAACAACTATGATGCCACTCATTTCTACTCCGCCTCTTGAGCTAGCTTAACTGTCCATATCTCAGCAGCTTGCTGATCATTATCACCGCTTACTTGAGGGATGAAGGAATGTGCGAGTGAGTCAGCAGGAAGTCTGAAAAAGAGCCGAGTGTCATCTGCATAACACTGGAAGTTGGGGGAGAAGGAGGAGATGAGGCATGCAAGCTGAGCAAGCTAAATGTTAAAGAGCCAGGGGCAGAGGATAGCTCCCTGGGGGACACCACAGGTGGAGAAGAAAGTAGGAGAGGAGAAGGTGCCCAAGATGGCATGGGAAGAGCTGTCAGTTAGGAAAGAGGTCAGCCATTCCAGTGCCCGTTCCAAGATAGCAGGGGTATTGTGGAGCCCTTGTATGTGGATAGAATGGTTGACAGTGTCAAAGGCAGAAGAGAAATCAAGTAGAATGAGGGCAGCTGAGGAGTTTGAGTCCAGGGATGCAAGCAGTTCTTCACAGGTGTTCAGAAGAGGAGTTTATGTGCCTCTGGATACTTGATATCCAGATTGATGATCATGGAGACCAGCGACAAGTTCAGTGTGCGAGTTGAGTTGGGTCAAGGCCAGCTTCTCCAGCAGTTCCCCCAGGAAGGGGGCGATTGAAATAGGGTGGTAGTTGGATGGACAGGTAGGGTCTGCTGAATGCTTTTTCAATAGTGGACACACAAGGGAGTTCTTGAGGGGGAGGCGAATGAGCCAGTGGAGAAAGAGTGGTTGCAGAAATCAATGAGTGTGGGGGTAAGAGAGACAATGCTGTCCTTGAAGGATCTGGATTAGCAGGGGGGCACCTGTTTGGGAGACGCCTTCATAGAGCATAGAGCGGACAACTCTGGTAACTTCTTCAGGTGTGCAGTGCTTAATTTGTGGGGGTGGTTGCCAGTGCCCAACACCGGCACTCTTTTTTGGGCACCGGAACTCATCCGGGGCCAGCGCACGTGCCATTGTTTTGTTTGTTCTTCCACTTCACTTTGCTTCGATTATAAATCATTGGGATTTGTCATTCTGATCTCGATCTTTCTCATGCTTGCAGGTTGCAGGCCATAGCTGGCTGGCCTGGGAGGGGCCAGCAATAGCAATGAACAACAAACTGGTACAAACAGCCAATGAAAACTACCATTCTGTTGTTGCTATGCAGTATTTGATACATTCTGTATAGTAACACAGAATGTGCAGTTTTCATTGGCTGTTCTTCTGAGCCAGTGAAATTACATGGTGACGTGGTGTTGTTGCCACAGGAGGCAGCGCGGCGCCACCTTCATTTCACGAGTTACTGTGAAGTGAAGGTGTCGAGGCGTGGTGTCATCGGTCCTGACTTGTGAGAGAGAGAGCTTGCCCTGCTGCTGCTGCACTGCGTGGTGCAGCCTTGTTGCTTCCTGGGGCCCCCTCTGCCTGCTTTTTCATTTGTGCGGGTGCCACTATGCGCACCCGGCCCCCCACCCTGAGACCCCGACAGGAGACCAGGTCCCAGCTGGCAAAGCAGGTAAGTCACTTGTTTCTGCGTGCAGTGCAGCCGGAGGCTGTCATAGTCAAGTGATCAGGCAAGGAAGGCCCAGGTCGGGGCCTAGGCAGCGGCACGGTCCCCTGGTGGTGTCCTGACTGCGCAGGAGTCAGGACCCCACCAGGGGCCCATCCACGCCCGGGCTTTTGTCTGTGTGACCTTTGTGCAGTGTGCTGCTGACTGCAGTCAGTGCCAGGCCCAGGCCAATTTCTGTGACATGGGGCTGCCGGCTACCGCAGACTAAGTCGGATGACTCTGCCGCGGGCAGCCGGGCCCGTGGATTGTGCCCAAAAGTATGTTTTTTACTTTTTTCTTTGAAAACCTGACATTCCGTGGGGCCGGTGGCCGGGGCCCCGCCCCACGCAAGGTAGGTTTTAAAAGAAATAACTTATTTTGAGTGGTGACTGTGGCCCATCACTTCGAAAGTGATGGGCCCCATCCGCCCAAATATACGTTTTTTCTTTTAAAATCGTACCTTCCGTGGGGCCACTGTGCCGCGCACCTATTTTTGTCATCATCAGGCTCAGCATGGCCGTGGCGGTGGTGGCCCCACGGAAGGTAGCCTAAGTGATTGAGGCAAGGCAGGGCAAAGCTCAGGACCGGGCGGGGCACAGGTGGCAGCGTGGTCCCACTAGTGTCTGTCACAAAAGGAAAGAATTGTCGTTTGCAACTGTGGCCACTTTTTCATTGGTGCCGAGCCCGACTCGAGACAATTGTATGCCCCAGTCCGACCCTGGATAGCATTCATCTAAGCGAAACGTGAACTGTGAATTTTTGCCCGGGTGTTTCCGTTCTTCCTTTTAATGTTATTGGCCTCATTAGTTCACAAACGGGCTTCAGCGAGGGGACCCCGAACGGTGCACATACTGGGCCGAAACTGAACCGGCTGCACTTCGCGAGAAAAAAAAATGCAAAGACGAACTTCTGAAATGCCATTTCAGGCTTAAAGATACACACATGGAAACTAGACGGGGATAAACATGTTGCACGTGCCCACTAATCTGTCATCATAATAAAAGCACTAGTTGAGTATTCGTGTATAATTCTCAACAGTCTTTTGCTGTCATTTTTTTACATAATTCCAGCGCATGTTTTCTATCCAGATGTGTGGTTTATACACCAGATTTGGCCCCTTAACCTGGGTACAATACGCTCTGAGCATGTGCTCCGAATGAGAGCGCATGCAATCCTCAGATAGGAATCCTCAGATAGGGAGGTGGGTGTCTGTTACACCCCGCAGTTTAGTGAAGTATGTCAAGAACATGTCAGTGGGAAGGAGGTATCCGAGTATGCATTCTCCTCTGGCTCCTGAATATTGGGTGACAAACATTTCGTTTTTTAATATGTGTCAAGGTGGAAAGAGGCCCTAAAGCAGAAGTAGCACAGGCCGTTGATTTCACAACAATGTCTTGCAGAAATGACTTTTTCCAAGTTATACAACACCTTGCTCATGCTTGAAGAAAGGGTGAAAGGGGATGCATTTATGAGATGTGGTGACTGATAAGGGCTTGAGAGTTAATTGATTACACAAAACACCTGGATGAGGTGACTGAAGAACGGGCTGAGGGTGGGTGCTCTTCCTGGAGGTAACTGATTAACAATACTTGGTGTACTTTAACAGACTGTCAGATGGGGCAGAAGGGGTAGAGACAAATACAGTGCAACAGTGACTGAAACAGAATGCTTTTTTATGTATTTGCATTTTTAAAGCGCTCACACAGCCCGGGGGCATTGAGACGCAGTTACAGGAGGAGCATGTCTTAGTTGTGTATTTACTACTGGCCTGTGCAAGCAGTTGCTGCAGCGCCAAACACGTGACATGGAGCAGCAGCAGTGTGATGGGCTGATGCTGGGCTGATCTAGGTAGGTCTAGCACTGAAATTGCGCGGCCGGCACGTCCGCGCTGAGGGTGGCACCACGTCTGCACTGAGGGCGGTCCGCGCCCGTGCTGCGGATGGCACCGTGCCTGGCATTATAGTGCCAATATTTTTGGGCACTTATTTTTTTACAAATTAAGCACTGGATAAATCTATTGCCTGAGGATGTTTGGGGGTCAAGGGGACCCGCAATGTCGAACCCTACCCTCTCAAATGGTACACCGACAACAGGGAGTGGTACCAATGGAGCTTGGATTGTTGAGCCACTCTTACCATATAACTGGCAGGTGGCACAACTGCTGCAGTGACTTTCCACTTGCACCCCCATCTTGGGCCAGTAGAAGTGCATGGATAACCTTTGCTTGATTCTCTTGATTCCAAGGTGACCAGCAAAGGGCACTTTGTGCACCAGCTGCAGGAAGGGTCTTACAGCAAGGGGAACCACCAACCTCCTATGGTCTCCTTCTGTAGACTCTGTAGGCTCACTGTACAGGAGCCCACCTTCACAATAAATCCTATGGGTCCCAGGAGGTTAACTTTCAACTTGGGCACAGGCCTGTCTCCTTAGGCCTTCCAGAGATGGCCACTCACATTGGCCTTTACTTAATTCTTCTCTGTCAGGACCACCTTCTACTAATAAATCTTTTAGTTCAGGATGGTCATTTGGATCAAATACTTCATGCAACACCTCTACCTCATCAGGTTCTGGTGTTTGACCAACTACCTCCACTGCAGTGGTAGGTAAGTTAGGGGGAATATTTTCTTTCCCTCTTTTGTTTTTTCTGACTCCTTTAGACTCTGGTTTCCCCTTTGGCTTGGGCATTGCAGTGGTCTCGGCGAGTGCTGCCCTTGTTTGAGACCTTGTGCAGAGTCTTTCAGCTGTATCTCCCACAAGCCCTAAAGCTCTGAGATCATTTCCCAGCAAGACCTTTGGTGGGACATTGCTCTGAATGCTCACTGGAATCCTGACTACTGTACCATTGATAGTAAGATGTACAGGTATTACTGGGAACTGGAGAGGTGGGCCATGAGCCAACTTAGTGGGCATCAGAGGAGCTCTGGCAACTTCTTCTGGGTCTACCAAGGGAGAGTCCACTACAGTCCGACTACACCCGCTATCCCTAAGAGCTGGAGTATCTATTCCATTGATCAGCACACTGTCTTTAAAGTAGTGCTTGGTATTGTCTGGAATCCTAGCATAAGATTCTGAGAGTTTAGGCTCCCAGGAACCCGGGTAAACTAAAATGACCTCAGAATCTATCCCACTGGTGAAGGAATCTGAGGAGAATGATGCTCCTGTAATCTCTTCTTCCTCATAGGAGGAGATGGCCAGATTAGCAGAGTGGACCCCCAAGGTTTTGACCTTACATCTGGGATCCCCCTTCACATGGTCACTTGCTCCCCAAGCCACACAAGAGCCACTGGGTCTGGTGGCATAGGGAGGCTTATTGTAACATGATTTCTGTTTTGGAGGATACCCTCCACTACCCTGTGAGTTCTCTTGTGACTTACCCTTATTTTGTTTTGTGGCCCTTCTGGGAGGAAGTTTTATCAGACCCCCACCCTCCTTATCTTTGGGCTTTGCCCCTCCTCCGCTTACCAGGATGAGTCTTGTCCTTATGGGACACTCTATGTGACACCTACACATCTGCTGCAATGGCTCACTTCTTAGGATCTATCTCATTTGAATCTGCCAAATGCTGCTTAAACTCAGGGGAGCAAGATGCAAAAATATGTTCAAGCACGACAAGACATATCATACCCTCAAAGGTGGAGACCTTATAACCTTCAACCCAGACATCAAGTATTTTAAGGACTCAGTTACATAAGACACCCAAATACCTCCTTCTTTCTTTTTGTACTCTCTGAATGTCTTTAAGTATTGGGCAGGAGTCTTTCCAAACTTTAAAATGAGAGTTTGCTTCAACATTGCAAAATCTGCTCTCTCAGCTTTTGACATTTCAATAATGGCACTGCAGCCAGAATGGGGCAGTCTGCTAAGTAACCATGCAATTTTATCAGCATTGTCAAACTGTTGAACTTCACATGCATACTCAAACGTATTCAGCCAGTCCATAATGTCATTCTTTTCATCATACACACTGAGCAGATCTTTAGGAAACCTTGCATGAGAGGAGGACCCAGACCCATGTCCAGGACCCTTAGATCCATTGGAAACTTGAAGCTTGGCCAGTTCCAACTGGTGAACCCTGTCCTTCTGTTTTTCTGCCTGCTCTATCTTCAGCTTGCCCATGTTAAATTCAAGCTTCTTCTGCGTAAACATAATTTCTTGCTTCTTGAATTCAAGCATGGCCTCAGCATCAGCACTGGCAGAGGAAACATTGGACATCAAAACATCTAAATCCTCATGGGTCCCATTGATAAGTGCAGCGACAGACTTGTCAGTTCTGCCAGTGAGAGCAGCCCCACCACCTTCTGCACTTTTCTCTGGAGCTATGATTCTTTGACTCATTTCCATTTTTTTGCCTTGAGCAGGTAAACCCCTCTCAGCACACATCTTTCTTAATGGCCTTAATGCCTTCAAGTGGAGGCCCTCCTCGAATAGTGGGAATCTATTCTTCATCGCCTCACCCACCATCCTGAGCTGCTAGAGACCCCTGAAGAGACCCTGTTTTGCCCATTGGAACAACTGCGTGCGCCTGCACTACATGTACTATTGAGCATAAGACTCCTCTCTTCTTACGCTTAAGACTGCCTGTTAGTTAGGTGTGTTTTCGATGTTGAAGGGGACTAAAGACTACCTGCACTGCACTGCCTATTTTCCTTCCCCTCTAGGTTGTGAACCTATTTCGTGCTTTGAACCCTTTAGACCCCAATGGTCTTGTGTATATCTTGTATTGATTGTGTTGTGTTGATTTAGTAGGATTGCTGTGATCCTTTTACTGTGGGTTGAGTTACAAAGGCCTTGTAATAAATGTGTTTATATTTTTGATATATACACCTGCCTGGGAGTAATTTGTAAGTGTCCTTGCTCTGTATGCTCATCGAGGTCTTTCAGTCACCCTCACCCCTTCTGAGACCTAGTCTTGACCGCCTGCCATAGCTACCTTGATTGGTCTGGCTTGTCCAGAGGTTACCCTGTTCAAAGAAACTAGTCTTTCCTTCTGAACCTCTGCCCACCAGGTCAGAGTTCAGAAATCCATCTTAGCAATAACAAGATCAATTAACAGTTTGTATGTACTCAGCTAAAGATATGCAGAAAACTGTTCATTATTGTGCTTGCCTTGACCCTATCACACTTTATGTTACCAATGAGAATGACTTTGGGTCACTAAGCACAGCCATTACAGTTGATGATATTAAAACCGGCCAACGAAAGGTAGGTCACCCATTGACATGGACACCATGATCCTGGCCAAATGCTTAGTGATGAGTCTCAAATCTAAATTACCTAGAGTGATAAACCAAGATCCGAACAGCGTTATTAAAGGTAGGCACTCTGTGGTGTGTCTGTGTAGACTCATCAGCATTATTGTGTGTGCAGTTAGGGTTGACTGGTTCTCATTCTGTGCTTAAAAAACCTTTGTTCGGGGCCAACGGGATTTCCCCTTTAAGGTTCCAGGTCGTTTTTACAGCAGGGGCCTCTTTTTGATGTTACACAGAAACACTGTATAAAACCCCTACCCCAGCAGTCTTAAAAAAAGGTCGGCAACCCTCAACTTTAAGATTATTCCTTGGCACCAGTCAGGACTGTCCCTTTTTCGCTGCTCATGTATATTCGCTCCCTTGAACCGTTTGGGGGCGGGGGGGTGGAGCAAATGAGCTGCCAAACGCAATTAATTAAATGGAATACACTGGGTAGGATAGAGCATAAATATGTGTTTTTTGGGTTTTTTTGTATATACGATTTATAACAAACTTTTTGGCATTAAAACTTCAATAGAACCTTTGCATTTAATGTTTGTTAATAAAATCCTTCTAATATTCATTGTGTCTTTGTGTCTCGCCGATATCACCAATTTAGTTTAATTCATCATTACCCATCACAATACATAATACACAATGCAAATGACTATTCAAATTCATCGCTTACAACATATAGCATTGAAGTTCCCTGCATCACATAAATTCATCAAGACACCTTTTTACAATATTTTAAATCCAATCTAATACCAATCTATCACATTTTCACCTGGTCATTGGAGTACCCCCTGATAAAGTGCACTGGTGCTATTATGATATGTTTTTGTTCCCCGCAAAACAACAGTGCCCATATTGTTTCTGCTGGGTGAACTGTTGTGTGCGAGACAAGATCCTTAAGCCATCTATCTCTAAACAAGCTTACTGTATGACATTTCATAACTAAATGTTTCCAAGATTCGATATCACACATGCACAGACAACACCACTGCTCCTCGTGGGGAATCCCGTTCCTTGGCCCCGCAACATCTAAAGCACACAGAATATTAAAACGATATATCATGTATATTCCTCTTATTCTGCGATCCGGGAACAGTACCAGATAACCTGGTAACTTATTCCATTTTGGCATAGCTTGCTTGTAATGCTCATCAGCCTTATGCCCCGTACTCTGTCACACTGGTTACACCAATCCCCAATTTAAATGTTCCTTTTAACCAGATTAGGGTTCCTTAACAACTCATCAACAGTAGACCCTGCGTTCTCCAATGCCTGGGAGCACTCTGTGTAAAGCTCATCTATAGGATATCTCTTTATGCAGATAACAGTATTGTGTACCTGTCAGATCTAGCAGAGTCCATTCCCGGTCCTCTCAGATATCATCCAATGGAAGGCTACAGGGTCAACTGGGATCAATCAGAACGGATGTCTATACACACCAACAGCCTCTAGAAATCTCTGGTGACTGGCCGATTTCTAACACAATCCCACAAAATAAAATACTTTGGAGTTTGGATCCAGGATAAATTGGTTTATCAAAATGCAGTGAATGTTGCCCCAATCATACCTAAAAATCAAAGCAAACATCAAACAATCAGATGCCCGCCATATATATTGATCACTAGGTTTATGAAAGCTATTAAAGTGACCTCCACTCCCAAATTGATATACCATACACTGAGTCATTCAATGGAGATCCCTGCCAAAACCATAATACACCAGGTATGCCAGGTTAGTAGCTTAATAAAAACAAGCAGTGGTAAAGCCACAGTTTTGGCGTTGATGCAGATATCTGAAAGGTATTTGCCAGGCATTGCCGTGATAGTACTAACTGGCCATTAATGGTTGCACCTTGAAAATGGTGCATATATCTGGCCATATGATAGCCGTGCCTGGCAAATGTCTAGCAACTACCTACACATAAATCGAAACAGTTGGCTTTACTAATGCTTGTTTTTAACAGGACTTCAGTAAAGGACACGCATACTGTTTATAAATCAAGAGGCTAAAGTTAGACCAGGTTAAGACATTTTTATTTCATTTCGAGTGCAAATTTTGATTTTAAGGCTTGATAATGTTAGGTCATAGGGATCCCAGGAGGGTGTGTATTGGGTTTGGAGGGGCAGGAAATGTGTGGGAATGGCCATAGGGATTAGCATCGCCATGGGCAGTCAATGTTTGAGGAAATAACCAAATAACACCTACAAGCATTGTTTCCGTCCTCATATGCCATCGCTCCCTGGCTGTATTCCAATGCATTTGTTTCGGCTTATCAGTGGCACTAAAGTGCCACCTTATAGCCAAAACTAAAAAGACCCAAGGTAGCCAGGTCAGATACCAGAATTCTTAAAGGTGGCAAGCCCATTAGTGGCTTGTTATACCCGAATCAGAGAGCACACCAAGGGTAGCCCAGCTTGTTATTATAAAATGATGGACCGCAATCCTGGACAAACATGCTTGGAAAATCATTAAGGAGACAATGTCAGCCCCCCAAATGCTGAATATCTACTCTGCCTGCCGTGACCAGCAATCCCTTCTTGTGTGAAATCCTACCCTTTGTGATGGGGTATATGATCAAATGGTGATGAAATACTCATAAGAAACTGGGGCCTTTCTGATCATCCCTTAATGTTTAATACATTATTCCTGATCTTACATAATGAGGGTGAAGCCCCAGCTCATCCTCCATGAAACATGCTAGATAATGACAGGAATACAGACTTGTTTGAGCCTGACTCCCTTCCCTCCGCCGAGAGAGAACAGGATCCTTCCTGCAGCTGACTGGCTCAGACGCGACAGCGTGATCCGCCTCTTGAAGGCAAAATGACGTTGGAGAGTTATCTGCGAGGACGAGAGCTTCCAAGCTGGTAACGCCCGATCCTAAAATATAGCTGATCTATCGAATGCTGATAGTGCTGATCGCTAACCAAAATCATCCACAACAATGTTGATATAAAAACGAGACACTGACAAAGTCCTGGTCAGAGGTCCTGGGCATGGTGCTCACAGATACTGATATGTTATCATACTGGGACCTGAAGCCGGATGTCTTCAGCACCCTATGAAACAGTGAGATTCAAGATGAAGTTCAAGATAAGATAAATTAGGCACAGAGTAAGCTTTTTCGATTAGGGCTCATTGACTCCCCCAAATGTTGGAGAAAATGTCAACAGATAGATATCCTGGGTCTCTAAATTAGCCCTGCCCAATGAGTGTTGATTTTTGTTGTTGCTTCCATTACAATCTGGAATCAGCTTTGGCCAGTGGACTTCCCAATAATGCTGAGTCCTGCCTTTCCCATAATAGCCTCCTGACTCTAATGGACGCTACCCGTGCTGTGTTGCTCTCGACGAGAAAGGCAATCATTTCAATCCTCCCATATGCCTGACCCGCTATAGGCATCAAAAGGCTAAATCATGGACATAAAGCTAAGCAACAAGGCTGCCCATTGAACTGGAACTTAACTTCTCAATGCTAAAACGGGAGTGGGGAATGGAGGGAGGAAAGAAGACGGGATCTAAATGGAGCTCCTTTTTTGATTTTGTTGCATTTTCTTTCATTCTTTATGTGTTTATACATTGTTCGATATGTTTCTAGGCTATGCATACCATTGAGGGTTTACCTTCACAGTTCAGACCAAACCCAATAATCAATGATTTACTGTTTTATGCGTGCTGCTGCAGTAGGTAGAAGGGAAACAGGTCTCCGCATAGACCACAAAACCATAGGACTGACTCTGATGATGCCATCCAGACCACCAATGAGACTACCACCAACACTGTCATGAATCTTTGATGGGATGAGTGGGTGGAGAGACTTGTTTTTGTGAATCCTTCTTTGGTTTCACCGCAAGGGTGGGAAGGGACTGTATGTGACAGTGTTTGCTCTGTCCACCTTTCCATTTGTGTGTTCATATGATCCATGATGTACTCTATCTGGCAATGTATAGGTGTTTGTAATGTTTTGTACGTAATTTTCAAGAAATGTTTATAAAGAAAATACAAATAAAGAGTGACCACTGAGACTCCATAGAAGAGATCCAGACTCATAGACACAACCCAGCATCCGTATGTCAATTGCAGTGATGATATATACAACTGGAGTTGGTGCCAAACAGCCGTAGTCCCATTAGAACTACATTATGTTATGTTAAGAACCCATCTCAGAAGTAGCTCTAGACTAGAGGCTGGAAGATACCAAGATGGAAGTTTCTCAAGAAGGGTTTAATGGCTAGGTCGTCAGAGCCAGTGATTGGTCAGGTTTTGTTTGAAGAGCTGGTTCTACGTCTCTCTTCTGAAGTGGATGCGGGAGGGAGCCAGTCTGATGTGAGATGGTTTTCCATCATACCGTCCTATAGGGGAAACACATGTGATTGATTGTTTTCTCCTAATTGCATGTCCTTGTTTCTAACTTGGTGATGGTTTGATTCCCTCTACTTCATTTGCCTCCCTGCCTGGTGAGTTGTTCTGCCAAGTAGGATGGGGCATATGAGTAATGTCCTGGTAGGTTATGAAGGCTCTCTTGAAGGTGATGCCAACTTTGAAGGAGATTATTTTGTAAAACACAGAGAGAGTTTGTGCCATGTTGCTTGTGTTTTCTTCGTGATGTGTCCCTTGAGTGAGGGGCCACTGTCAAAGGTGAATCCTAAGGATTGTGTGTTGGTGACTAGAGGTGAGAATCCATTGAGGACCTATCCTGGCATTCCAGGCCTGTCATGGGCTCAGTTGGAGGAGTTCCCCAGGAGAACATTACTGGCTTGTATCCACCTGAGCGCAGAGGACTAGTGAGTGTTTAGGAAAAGGGGGTCTTCTGGTCTACCTGCAGTCATGTAGCTGTCAAGCTGATCCGTGTCTTCAGAACCGAGGTTCCCACCAAAGATGCGTGTTGAAAACTCCTTGAAAATTGTGTTTTTATTTATTTTATTTTTTACATTTATAAAGCACGCAAACAGCCTGAGGGCATTGAGGCGCTGTTACATGAAACAATGTCTCAGTTACATGAGGCTTACATAATGTGTTGCATATAGGGACATTGCATTACATTGAGTATTGTTATAATGCACATTACATTACAAGTGATCATTGTGAGCTTGATCAGCTCGCAGGTTCCGACAAATAGCAATGTCTTGATGGCGTTTTACAAAAAGCGAGGTGGGAAGGTTCAACTCTAAGGTGGAGTGGCAGTGAGTTCTATTGCCTTGCAGTAGTGAAAGGCAAGCTGGTGCCACCCTCTTTAGCTTGTTTCACTTTGGGTACTGTGAGTAGGTTTGTGTAAGGAGTTCTGGTAGGTCTGGAGGAGATGGATCTGTTTACTCTCTGCAACAGGTAGGGTGGAGAAGTATGGTTGATGCATTTTTGGGTTAGGGAAACTGTTTTGAAGAGGACGCGCTCTCTGGTGAGTAATGCAATGGGCATGCTTTCTTGCAGTGGAGATGTGATCCCTTCTAGAGGTGCCTATTGCAGCACAGAGAGCATTATTTTGGATGGTTTGGAGTTTCTGTACTTTTTTTTACTGACTTGCCTGCAAAGAGGATTTTGCAGTAGCCTAGTCTAGACCCAATTATGCCTCTAGCAATGGTAAGGCAGTTTTCGGTGGTGAGGAAAGGTCTGGCTGTGTTTAATACTTTTGTGTAGTAGGCAGCAGAAGATGCAATGGCGCTGACTTGCCTTGACATGGAGAGGTAGGAGTCCAGGTAAACTCAGAGTTTTTACAGCCTGAGAGACTGGGATTTGGGTGTTATCAATAGAGAAGGATGAGTATTGGTTATCCAGTTTCTTCAGAGTGTCAGTGGCTCCTATTAGTAGTAGTTCTGTCATGTCTCTGTTGAAGCATAATCCGTTCTCCGCCATCCACTTGTGGATGGTGGAGTAGGCAGACTAGAGGGTCTTAGTGTCTGCCTCGTAGTCGCCTGATAGTGTGGAGGACTTGTGTATCGTCAGCGTAATTAATGTAGGCAATGCCGAGCGAGTCCAGAATGTTGAAGAGTGGTCTAGTGAAAATGTTATATTGTGTGGGGGATATGCATGAGCCCTGCGGCACTCCACATCGGATATCAGGTTTAGCACAGGCATGGTCAGAGAAGACTCTCATGCCTCTACCCTGGAGGAATGAGGTGATACAGGTGGTTGCATTTGGGGATAAGTGTGCTGAGGAGGAGAGGTGGTGGCAGAGTATTTTGTGGTCTACCAGGTTGAAGGCCGCTGATAGGTCGAGAAGGAGGAGTAGGGCAGGTTTGCCTGGGTCCCTAACATCATCTATCTGATTTTTTTTGTCAAGCAAAGCTGTTTCAGTTCCATGGCCGGGGCGGAAGCTGGACTGTCGAAGTCTAAGGAGGCTGTTGGATTCAAGGAACTGTTGGACTTGTAGATAGGCTTCAAGATTTTTAGTAAGAAGGGTACTGTGGTTATGGATCTGTGTTATTGTGGGAGGTGGGATCAAGTGATGGTTTCTTTAGCAAGGGGCATACCCACGCTTCCTTGAGGCTAGCGGGAACAGACCCAACAGCGAAGGGTGCATTTATGAAGGCGGTATCTCTCCAGTACCTTTGAAACAATGGTAACTCAAATCCCTGGAGGACTCTCCAAAACAAAGAATTTCCTTGCAGAGGAAAATGGCAACAAAAACCTCTGTTTGAAAAACAGGCCTTCATTATAAGGGTGGAAACAAGTGCTGCAAGGGCTTCTTCATTTGTGAGGCAAAACACTGTTTTTGTTGCCGAAATCATTGTAACAGGCTGAAGAGGCTCTACTTGGACCTTCACTAAAGGTTTGATGGATTTTTAGCCTTGATTTTAATATGTGACAATTACCGTTGCCGCATTCAATGCATAATTATGAATTGAACCCTTGTATCTCTTTAATCTCATAAGAAACCTACAGTACTTCTGAAAAAACACTTCCAGCACTTCAAAAAATCAGCATGTTTCTATTTGTACATGTTTTATTAGTCTTGCTTTGGGATGGGATTTGATTGTGTAGAGTAGCAGATCCTGCCAGTACTGCAGCACATGAACTAATGCACAGAAGGATCAGCGGTGACCCCTGCGCGTGTTATGTTGCAAAGGAGGTGAGACAGTGGGCATCTGAGAGGCCCATGGAATCGCCTCACCGCTCACATGTCTGTTCCTCAAATAGAAGGGTTGCTCTAGGTAATCCCTTGTCTTAAAGGGCAGAAAGTTTTGTGATGCTTTTGTGTTTTTTTCAAACTTGACCTCCATATTTTCGGCAAAGGTAAAAACTGAAGGAATTCTATTGTGGAATTGAAGCGCATATGTCATGCAGGATTTCCTAGACTATCACGTGACACATTTACTTCATTAACTATAATATGGCGACCATTGAAAAGGAGAAATATTTGATATACGCCTGTTTTTAAGTTACCACCAAACTTGCAATGAGGGGCTTAGACTAATGTCAAAAATCACGCGCCTAGCGTCCGAGTGCAAACGTGTTTATAGGGCAGCCAGCATGGGGGCAAACAGGTTTCTCCCCTCTAAAATAGTGGTATTCAAACCTTTTGATGTTTATACCCCCTCCCCCTTGAGTAAAAATATTGTTGCCGAGCCCCCCTTGTGCAAAAACATTGACGTCAGGACCCGCAGATGCCATATCTGCTTGTATTGTCTATTAAATGCAATCAGTGAAAAGAATTGACCGCCCATCCCCGGCTTGGACATCTTTCAGGGCCACCTTATGGGTGCTTGCCCCACAGTTTGAAGACCACTGCACCTTGGCCTCGGGTGACCAGACATCTAATTCCCCAAGTCTGCAGAGCTCTTGTGTTGGAGACTTCTCCAGTGGGTGAGGGGGCCATCTATCCATCCCAGGTCCCTCTCTCGGTCACGGGACTGTAGCCGGCGCGCGTTCACGGCTGCATCCCTGCGCCTATCAGGGGATGGCTTCAGCCTGCGCTTTATTCTAAGCCAAACAGGTGGATTACTGCATAGGGACCCTATTAGAGGGTGTTCTATGTTTGCTGGCTGTGTGTTTCTTCTTTTCTCGCCTTGTCTTTCGAAGCTGGATGGCCTATTGTTTCCGCCTCAGATGTGTGCAGCCGGTACTGCACAGTGGCTGCCAGTCCGCTTCCGAGAGGAGTTCTGAGCAGAGTCAGGGCACGATGCGTTTGCTGCCTCTTTGCGCAGACTCACTCTGCGTGATGTGGCGGGAGTGCTGGCTTCCTGCCTTCGGCCCTCCCACTCACTGAAGGCTGTATAACGCCTCAAAGCTGAATTTCCACTGAGCATGACCCTTCCATCTGTCACAATTCACACAACATGTGGCCATCCTTTCCCTCTCTCGGTCCTGTGTTGTGCTGCGTTGTCCTGCTTCCAAGACAAACGCGTTGCACCTGAGCTATCCCCCCTCACCGATCTCACCCACTCCTCTTCTGTTGCTACTTTGCCCTACCCTTCCTCCTTCGCTCCCTCCCGCTGTACTTTTTCCACTATCCCTCGTTCACTTTTCTCACCTTCCTTTCTATCCCTCTCCTCCATTTCCTCTGCGCCTTCTTTGCCTTTTGCTTCTTTTCCCACACACCCCTAATACTTCCACCATTCGTACTCCCCTCCTTCTTTATTCCTCCTCTCCCTTCTTTCCTCTCGCCATCGACCTTCACCCTCTCCATTCTAACCCTTTGCCCCTCTCTACTCTTCGGGGTCCCCTTCGTTTCACGTCCTCACCGCCTCCTCGCCCTTGCCCTGTCCCTTCTCCCGAGCTCTTTGTCTCCCCTCTTCTCCCCTTCCTGCGCTCCTTACTCCCTGACCACCCTTCCCTTTTCTCGTTTTTCCCAACCCTCATTCCATTCCCCACTCACCCAGCCCCTTTCTCCGTTTCCTGTCTCCCTCTCTAGCGTTCCCACCTACCATATCTTTGTATCTCCCTCCCCACCTTTCACCCCCTCCTGTTCAACTGCAACGCCCATCCTCTTTTGGCTTTTCTGCATCCTTCAATTTTCAAGCGTGCCTTCACTCCTTTCCACTCGCCACTCTCCCCTGCCCCCTCGCAAACACCCCACCCCCGTTTCCTCCCGCTTCGTTATTCCCCGCTCTCCCTCTCATTTTTCCTTTATCTCCCTCTTTCATGCCCCTCTTTCTCTGCCCCCGCCTGCCCCTCCCCACCCCTTCCCTCCCTGGCTCTTTCTATAGGGCCTTTATATGCTCCGTGTTTGAAGTTTCGCTTTTTAACTGGGCCCTGAATCCGAGGGGAGCTTGTTTGGCAAGGAAGTAAAAAAAAAAAACCTCCAAGCTCAGTTAGAGAGTAGAAAGCAAAGTGCTCGTTTTCAGAGATAAGAGACTCCCAGGGAAGCAATCGTGTTGGCAGCAGCCGCCGCAGCTGCTGTGTGTCGGTGTGAGGAGAGGCAGATAAAGGCCGGCGCTACCCCCCGGAGGAATCACATACCCTGCAGACGGAGCCACTGCCAGCGCTGCATCTGTGTCAAATACAGCGCCTCGGGACAAATTCCCGTCGCGTCGAAGCACTATAAAAATAGGTGTCGTAAAGCGCTGACAGCAAAGCTGTTGTCACCTTTTGGAATTGTGGGTGCTAATTTTGTCCAGAGTATTTGAAGAGCCTTGTCTGAGTGTGATGAGTTCCAGCCTCCTTTCAATGCTTGCTTTTATATCTCATGTCCTGTGTTTTGTATGTATTATCTCTTGTTTTTCTTATTGTGTTCATGGCATTGATGTATGGAATACTCGCTGTGCCCTGTTTGACAGATGGTACAACCAGGTAGTTATTGGCTATCCCTTACAAAATGTCGATGCCCTAAAGAAGGCAGGGTCATTAGAATCCGAAGGGCCTTATGCAGCCGAAACTCGAGTAGTCAACTACCTTTCGAGGACATGCATTTTGTTTGAAGTCTATTAGAGGGGATAGAGGCTCATTAACCTGTGACATCTGATCTGCCCAAATACGGCATTGGTTAGGCACATTGATGTGCTGAGCTGACATACACATGCTTACGTTTGCAGCAAGGAATATATCATTTATTTATAAACAATTTTTCTGATTGCATTTCACGTTTGTGGTGGTGGTAGCACTTTGTCGGTGGCTTTTTCTTGTGAGGGATGGTCACGGCGTTGACGGATTATGGTTACTTACTTTTATCAATTTTACGCTGCTTTTTTCCAGAATACATCAAATTAGGTTTGTTTTAAGATGTATTGTGACTTTCAATACATTTTTCTATACATGTTTGAGATGTATTTTCTAACAATGCACTTAAAAATAGTTTTTTGATAAAATCATTGAATGTTCTTCTTTGAATGCCACAAACATTGTTTTTAAAATGTGCAGGGACCTCCAATTTCTTCTTTTAGCTTTTTGATCCCACTTATAGGCTCCTGTCTACAATAATTAATTATTATGGGTTACCTCGTGTGTCTTTATTGTTTATTTTTCATGTGGTCTAGGGATAAAGGTTGTGCAGGACTTTAAGTGGGGCAAGAAACTGAGGGGGGCCCCTCATTTGGGGGGGGGGGGGTGGCTTGCATGATGGGCGCAGCTTGAAAAGTACCCAAACTATGGTAAGGTACACAAACAAATATATAAATGTATGTAAGCATTTATATGTTTGTGTAACTTACTGTGGTTTGTATACTTTGCAAGCCATCTTTTAGAATTATACTAATGTTACATATTTCTATGTTTATAAAATATGGCTTGAAAAGTACACAAACCATAGTAAGGTATGCACATAAATATATAAATGCTTACATTTAAAATTGGTTTGAGTGCCTTACTATGGTTTGTGTACTTTTCAAGCCTTCTTTTTTAAACTTAGAAATCATATATCTATGTTTATAAAAGATTGCTTGAAAAGTACACAATTCAAGCCATCTTTTATAAAGCCTTGCCAATGGACAAAGCCTGAGGCATCTTTGTCCATCGGCAAAGCTTTATAAAAGATGGCTTCAATTGTGTACTTTTCAAGCCATCTTTTTAAAAACCTAGAAATATGCACAGATTCCACAGGTTCACCGAGAGTTAAAGACACCTCGGTGACACCTGATTGGGGAAGGGGGCAAAAGGACAGTAACTTCCTCTAGTGACCCCTCGTGTGAGGGCTCAGCAGAGGAAGTTACAGTGACTGACAGAAGTGGCTGGCTGGCACTTCTGTCATCTTGCCTGTCTTAATGGTGAGCGCATCTCCTATTGCGGCTGCGGCCGTGGTAGGATAATGTGTCTCGCTGTGGTGTGGTGTAACTGTGCACCCCAGTAGGGCCCCGGCTCAGCCCCACTTTTTGAAGACTGCCACGGCCCGGCCCACTTAAACCTCTGGGGTTGTTTCTTTTAAGTGTGATTTGTACATGCAGGGTGTCTCCAACAGCAGCATGCCCTTCATGGTATTTGGAGGTTATTTGAGATTTTTCCGTTCAGTCTACCGGATTTGTGGAAACTGGAAATGTCAAACTGGCAGTTTACTGGACATCTCAAACTTACTGGAAATGTGAAACTGGAACCTTCTAAGAATGCCAAGGTAGGAGAGAAGCTTGCTGGCAATGACAAAGCGTGAGCTTACTGGGGATTATATGATATGATAGTTTATTTATATAGCACCTATACCCAATGTGTTTCAAAGCGCTTCAAGGCAAGGGAGGGAACTCGGGAAAATACAATGACATTCTTATAGACCATGAACAGTAAGGATGTGAAATTAACTATCATACTCGGCCTGATGACATTTCAGTTAGTGCAAGAGCTAAGATGTAGATAAGGAAGGGAGGGTGAGAGTGGGAATGAAGTGGAAACAGACAGGCGACATTTCTGGTAGAGTCAGAGAAAAACAAAAGGTTAGGGAGAGGGGTGCAGAAAGAGAGGAGAGGAACAAAACAAGCGACTATCGTACTAGGCCTGATGACATTTCAGATAGTGCTGGAGAGAGGAGGGGGGATTAAGGAGAGGAGGGAGGAGACAGACGAGGTTGCTATCATACTAGGTCCAGGGACAATTCTGATAGAGTACGTGCATAGAAGAAAGTAAAGGGAGGAGCAGAAGAGATAGGAAAAGGGGGAAAGGGAGAGGGGGACAGAACAGAGAGTAAGCAGTCAAAAAGAGTGGAGAAGCAAGAGGGGAGAGCAAATACAATTGCAGAAGTCAGCAGTAACACATAATGTTGCAAGCCAGGATACAAGATAAGGATGTGAACAGTACGTTTCAGGGCCACCATGAGTACAAGATGCAAAGGAAGTCCAGCATGAGAGTTGAGAAAGGGTGATGCACCGTGAATCAATGAAGTCCATAATAGTCAAATCCAGCATTGGCCACAAGACGGTGATGGTGAATCCAGAATGTGTCAGGACAGACTCCTGCACGAGTAGGCTGGGGGGTGGGGCAGGGTAGCAGAATCAAGCAAAACAGGCAACACCTGGGTGCGAGAAGGGGTTGGGGGGTCAAGTTAACTGGGAAAGTCAAACAGTGAGCTTTCAGAAAAAGTCAACCGTTCCAGTAATGTCAGATTGTGGGCTTTCTGGGAACGTCAAGCTTACTGGAAATGTCACAGTGGGTTCTCAATTGGAACGTTAAACTATCATATTATGGGGAAGCAAGCACTGGTTATTTGGAAAGCCTTGTCTCAGGGGGGTGGTCCCGCACTTCACCTTTCTACGCTATTACCTTATTGGATAAGTGTTATGTCTTCCCAGTTAGTGCTGGACAAGCAGGGATTGTCCCGGGGCAGCTTGTTTTCTGTGCTATATGGTGCTGATATGGGATTTTCTGTGCAATAAAAATGAATTTGTAAGGTGGGAAGTAAGTGTGTCAAATGGTGTAAAGTGGGCGCTATTGTGAACTGCAAATTGGGAGGTTACAGGGAATGTGAAAATGGGCACTTAATAGGACTGTCAAACTGGGATTTTTATTGGGAATCCGAAAATGGGACCTCACTGGTGATGACAAGCATAACTGTTATGTGAAACTGGGAGCTCATTGGCCCTGTCAAGGAAGGAGCTTAATGGGAATGTTGTGCTTACTGGGAGCTCAATGGGCATGTCAAGATTACTAGCAATGTCAAACTGGGATCTTACTGGGAATGGTGAGCTTACAGTGAGCTCACTGGCAATGGTCAGTTTACTGTAAATGCAAAATTCAGAGCTAACCCGGGAATGTCAAATTTCCTGGGGATGTGAAACCGGGAGCATACTGAGAATGTTAAGCTTACTGGGGATGTCAAACTAGAACCTTGCTTGGCATGCCAAACTAGGAGGTTACTGGTATTGTCAAACTAGGACCTTACTAGGAATATCCGTCTTACAGAGAGCATTAAACAGGCAGTGTACTTGAAATGTCAAGCCTACTGGCAATGTCCAACTGAGCTAAATGGCAATATTAAACTGAATGCTTACCGGGAATGTCAAGCTTAATGGGAGACTCAAACAAGACATTTACTGAGAAGGTCACAGTGAAACCTTATTTGGAATGTCAAGCGTACTGGCAATGTCAAACTGTGGGTTTATCACGTGGGTCTCGTACTTAGACACTAAACATCAGTGAATAAACTTTGTATGTCAGGCCACGCTTTTTCATATCATACAATAAAATGGCATGCTACATCATGGCAAAATATGTCATCTGATGTATCCCAGACCCTCAAATATCATGATATGTCATGGAGTGATATGTCATAGCATGATAGATCATGGTGTGCTATTCAGGTGTGTACTTTCAGATGGGCGCATAGAGCGAACAGCATCTTGTTGAAACCAGAACTACCATGATGGGGAACTAAAAAGCGTCCAGCGGATGCTTCCATTAGTTTCATTCTATCCGTCTTTCTCGAGGCTGTAACTTGCAGCATCATTGCCAGTCATAGGCTGCCCAGCAGACAGCCATTGATGCAAAATCAGTCATGATGGCAGGTTCATCTCTAGAAAACCCACGTATGTGAAAAGTTCCAAATCTACCTGAAAAAACATCATTGGTTATCGGTTACAACTGCGAAAGGGCATATGCGTTCTATAGAGAAATCCCCATCAGAGCAGTTGTTGGTCGTGAAGGACAGGTAAACTAAATACGCGTTGTTCACACAATGCAAGATAAGAAGCAGTGGGCCTGTTGCAAACACAGAAAAAGGGAGGTGAACCTTTCTGGTAACCCGCTGGAGAGTATATTGACAATTCAAGTTTCCCCATCAATGCGAATAGCGCATCCGGCCCCGCCTCCTTTCCCTGCATCCCACCACTCGCATCCCTGCATGTATCTATCACGGAAAAGCACAACTAGAAGTGTGAGACTGCAGAGAAACAGACAGTTAAGGAGGATCACTTGCACGTGTCATGAGGGCAGTGGGTTCTCTTAAATGATTAAACTGCGGCACACCTCGTTATAAGTGTGCTCTGCACCGGTGTCATAGGCATGGTGTGGCATATGGGAGGCAAGAACCCTCTGATTGCCCCAAGGCCGTACATGCAGTTTTGGCCACACAGACGTTTTCTTTATACAAACATGATTCCAACAGCTTTTGAGTGTGCACATTTGCTAGTTTAGTACGTTTTGTTTGGAACTGCACATGTTATCAAAGATATCCATAATCAGCTGCAGCCAGCAAGACTACAAGCAAGTGTCTCCATCACAGAGGCTCTTCTGATGTGCGTCTAAGCAGCTGCGCCCATTGTGCCGGAATTCTAGCTGTCCAATGCAGGTCTATAATAATCAACCCTTCTTGGCACTTAGGCTCCCATCACCATCGCATTGCATTCTGGCACTGGCAGCTCTATTTTAATAGCCTTACAGTGATGTGAAAGGACTTGTATTAACAAGCCCAGGACTTGCAGACAGCGCCATAATGCAAAATGAAGGGTGAGGGCCACAGTGACCCCCCCCCTACAATTTGTACGTTTTTTTTTTTACTGACCACATGTGAAACGTAGGGTATCTTACTGATAGTTTGCACATCTTAAACACCATTGGGATTTAATTAAATGCATGGATTTCCATCACTCATTTCAAAATAATTAAACAACAGAGACTTATGCTGTCAAATGACTAGCAACATGTTGCAAATTCCTTTCAATTAAAACCAAACTGTTACTCCCATTCAGTAGCAGAAGTTAATATTAAGCACACTGGTCTTCCTTTCCTCAGGCTGAGCAATGGATTGAGGCAGATTCTGATGCTAGGGGGGACTGGGGGAGATGGGGCGGGGGGGTGGGTCAGCTGCTTAGAGGACACCGGCATGGTGTAAATCAACGGCAGTCTACGTTATGGAAAGGTAAGGTAGAGTAGCAGGGGCTTTCTGGAGTAATTGCTCTACACCCCACCCATGCCACACTTACAGTTTTTTGTTGGTGTCTGTTGACTGCTGGCTTCATTGGCTTCCCCTGCGGACACCTGCAGTCACGTCTTGGAGCTGCCAATGTAGAAGCCCCCATTGCCATGGGGTCCTTAGCTGCAGGGGCTGATGGGCAGAGGGCTGCCCTGGGTGGGTGTGCTAAGAAGGGGCGAATAACCAATCATGGTTGATTGGTGGGAGGAGAGGAGGGTACCGGCCAGGGCCGGTATGGGTTCTGTTTTGAGCTGGATGGGCCAATCATAGGGGGGCGGTGGGAGAGCTGGGAGGTGGGTCGAGGGAGGGGAGGGAAGCCAGGAAATGGGGCTGCAGGCCGGGGAAGGGGGCCCTAACCAAGCACCAAAATGGTGCATCCAGGAGCCCAGGAGGGTCTTCTCGTGCCCCCACTCATCTGCAGTGCCGGATGGAATGGCAGCTGCAGGGAGTGGGGCTCCATACAAGCCTAGCGAGGCTCAGTGTTAGGCTGCCCAATCAGGGATCAGGGGCTGGGCTGGAAGGCTAGTCGAGGGAGAGAAGGGAAGCCAGGAATCGGGGCTGCAGGCCGGGGCAGGGGGCCCCAACCAAGCACCAAAATGATGCGTCCAGAAGAGGGTCTTCTCGTGCCCCAACTCACCTACAACGCTGGGTGGAATGGCGGCTGCAGGGAGTGGGGCTCCATACGAGTTTAGCGAGGCTCAGTCCCAAGTCCTTGACCCTTTTTGTTAACAGCAATACTAATTTGAATCACGGGACAAGACAGTTTCTTTGAACCAAAATCTCATTAGAGAGCATTAATGGTGATACAACTGAACGGCTCGCTACTCCTATTAAAACAAAGCATAACTTATATGAAAACGATTGGTGTAGACCAATTGATGCAGCACATTCATACTCTCTGTACGCAGAATATGCAAACATTGTCAGATAAGGGGTGTTGCCCAAATATTTGGTTCTCTTCCCCTGCCAGAAATTTTAGATATTTATATCTGAAATTCAAACTCAATCTTTCACCGACTTTAGAAAGCGTGGGCCCTAGGCTGGGCATTTCGAGTACTTTAAGCATGCTTTGATGGTGTGGAGACAATTGGAAAAGTGAGACCTTAAAACAGCTAGTAGTTCATTATCCCCACTTTATTGGTGAAGGAATTATGCACTGCGATGATTGTATGTTCATGAATTATGATGAAGCTGGTGAAAGCCTGTGGAATAGACGTCTATGTGGGGATAATGTTTCATTGATTTTAAAACTTTTCTGGTTTTTAAACAACATCTTTGCTATTGCACGTTGATCACACTTTTTCTTAACTTGGCATCTTGATTTTATATAGCGTGATGTCATTGTTTTTCTGATTTTTATGTTCTTATCCATTTAAATGGATTTGTAAAAAAATGTTTTATGTATAAACCAATACACAATCAGTTCCCTAGGCTAACATATGAAAACATTCCATAGATTCCAGGTCACCAAGAGTGCACAGAAGGATTTGACATATTCGCCTAATGCCCTTGTTCACAATACATGCCAGCATTGCTACTGTGAATCACTTTTATGATGCTAATGCCCAAAATATGTGCCAACATTGCCACTTTAAATCACTTGCATAATGCTGCGCCACAATAGATGCCAGAATTGCTACTGTAAATCTCTTTCATGAAGCTGCGCCCACAATATATACCAGCAACCGCAGTGTAATTTACTTTCAAGAAGCTGTGCCCACACCATGATATATATGCCAGCAGTGATAGTGTAAATCACTTTCCTGATGCATGCTCACAATATATGACAGCATTGCCAGGGTAAATCAGTTCCATGGAGTTGGGCTCACAATATATGCCAGCAATGCCAGGGTAAATCGCTTTGATGAAACTGCACCCACAATATATGCCAGTAGTGCCTTGGTAAATCACTTTCATAAACCTACTGCCACAATATATGGTAGAAATGCAGGGTAAATAAGTATTATTTTGCTTACCTGTAACTCCTGGTCTCCAGCATTGGTATCTTTCATGTATTCACATGCTTTGAATAGATTGCCACAGCAGTTAACATTTTATAATAGCAGGTGTAAAGTGAGAAGGCATACCTTATTGAAACAAGCATTGTAGGATGGCTCTTCCGACCCTTGCTTCAGCCTCTCCTTGTCCCTCCATGCAGTAATGCTTGACATAGTTGTGCAGAACTGGCGAGGTCTCCGTGCGGCATATGTCCAACAGGGGGGACCCCTGCCCATACTGCTGCCGAAGACTCCACTGCTCTAGTGGAATTAGCATGAACGGATCCTTGTATCGGTCGCTTGGCCTGGGTATGCACCATAGAAATTGCGGTGGAAACCCATCTGTCAATATCTTGCTTTGAAATCAGACAACTTTTGTTAGGGGGGCCGAAAGCTACAAATAATTGAGACGTTAGTCGAAAGTCTTTGGTTCTGTCTATGTAGAACTTCAGGACTCTTTGCATGTCTACTTAATGTAACGCTTGTTCAGCTGGTGTGGATGGATGTGCGAAGAAAACCGGTAGGGTTACTTCAGTCTGCAGGTGGAAGTTGGACAACACCATGGGAACGAACATAGGGTTTGTTTTTAAGATGACCATGTTCTTTACAAACTGTAGATATGGAGGTTTAACCGATAGAGCATGTATTCTTGAGACCCATGATTGCTACTAGAAAAGCAGTCTTCCAGGACACAAACTTTATGTCTGCAGTCACCATAGGTTCGAACAGAGGTTTCATTAAGGCTGACAGCACAGTGTTTAAGCTCCATTGAGGTGGTACTTTCTTTTGAGGGGGATAGGTGTGGAATAGGCCTCTCATGAAGTGTTTTACAGTGCGTGCTCTGAAAATGGGAGCTTTTCCTTGCTTTCTGGTGTATCTAGAAATTGCTGCTAAATGCACTTTGATGGACAAGTGAGATAAACCATCTTTTTCTAATTGTAATAGGTATGGTAGGATTTGGTAAAGTTTGACATCTAACGGTACCAATTGTTGTTGAGAACATCAAGTGCAAA
The DNA here is from genome assembly GCF_040938575.1 of Ambystoma mexicanum. Lineage (NCBI taxonomy): Eukaryota > Metazoa > Chordata > Amphibia > Caudata > Ambystomatidae > Ambystoma > Ambystoma mexicanum. The sequence goes on along the minus strand of NC_090934.1, from coordinate 429,793,278 downwards.
GCAGATTACACTTGTATACATATGGCTTGTTCGTGGACTCCGTCCTAGCGGCCTTTAGGACGTTTCTGCATTCCTGTGTGAGTGGGACTTGTCCGAAGTCGTTGAAGTCAGGAGCCAGGCCTTTAAGTTGATCACCCCGGGGTTGTGGTGTCACACATGCTGGTTGCACATAGTTAGCAGGTCTGGGTCTTCACCCAGAGGAATTGGACTGTCCTGGGACAGGTGAAGAAGCTCTTAGAACCATGGTTGCCTCACCCATGTTGGTGCTATGAGAATGACCATGCACTTGTATGTCGCTATCAGTTGTAGGACCTTACGTGTGGCTGGCGTTGAAGGGAACACATAGGCAAATATTCCTTCCCATGATATTGCGAACGCATCACTGAGCGATCAATGGTCTGGATATCTACTCATAAATAGTGGGCATTTCTTGTTCTGCCATGTGGCAAACAAATTGATGGTTGGCATTCCACACTTGTTGAAGATTTGTGTAGCTTTCTGTCTGCCAGTTATCATTTGTGTGATTGGTCGTTGTCTCTGCTCAGATGATCTGCAGTTTCGTTTTCCTTCCCCGGAAGGTGAAGAGCTTATTGTCTGCTTTTCGATGGCTCAGTGCCACAGCTATAGTGCTTCTCTGGAGAGTGCCCTTGACCTCGTGCCCCCTGGTATTGCACATAATACATTGTAGTTGTGTTGTCCATTAACACTTGTATCACTTGTTATTTGCGCACTGGTTGGAATAAGTGAAGGGGATGTGCTACAGCCTTTAGATCCATTATGTTGTTGTGGAGTTGTGTTTCAGTTGGGAACCAGCAGCCTTTAACTGATAAATGGTTTGCGAGTGCGCCCTATCCTGTAAGTGAGGCATCCGTGATTAGAATTTCCTGAAAGGGTGGATCCCTGAATGGGACTCCTTTGGTGATGTGAGATGGTGTGAGCAACTACCACAGGCTAGGAATTATTGTAGCAGTCTCATCTGCAACCTGCAATGTTGTATTAGGTGAATGCAGCATAATATGGTGCCTACGATTTGCATGACAGTTCAGACTGTGATCCTCGTGCCCGGGTAGAATTTTTTGACTAGACAGGGTATGGACGCTGCTCTCTCTACGGAGGGATGTACCCGGCCCTCATTGGTGTTGAACTGTGCCGCAGGCACACTCACGTGTTCGATGGCTTGAAGCAGGATTTGCTTGACTTTATTGCAAAGCTGAGGCGTAAGAGGGTGTTGGACATGTGCTGCATTGCTATTTCTGCTGACTGGTGAGATGGTGCTCACACTAACCAGTCATGAGTTATGGATATACATGATATCCTTTTCTCCTGTACAACGTGGCTATTGGGGCTAGGCATTTTGTGAATGTTCTTGGAACTGAGTGAAGACCAAATGGCAGGACTTTGAATTGATAGTGATTTGTGCTCACAACAAATCTGAGGAACCTTCTGTGGCTTTTGCGAATGGGAAAGTGAAAATATGCATCTTTGAGACCCAGTGACGCTAGGTAGTTGCCCTCTTTTAATGACTTCATGACATCTGCCAAGGTGACCAGGATGAACTTTTGTTTCTTGACATATTTGTTCAGACTTCTTAGATCCAGAATTGGTCTCCATGAGTGATCTGTTTTTTTTTACCACAAAAAATCTTGAGTAGCTTCCATTACCTCTGCGATGCTTTGGGACGTTTTTGATTGCATTCTTTATGAGCAGTTTTTCCACTTCGCACTTGTGGCTGGTGTTGAAATGTTGGGGACGTCAGAGGGGGGGCTCCTTGGAATTCTATGATGTGCCCACTTTGTAAGATGTCTAACACTCATTTGTCTATGATTAATTGTTGCCACTGCTGTAGATAGTATTGCAAGTTTCACCCCACTTGCTGCAGTTGGACCGTGAGTGCAACTGTTTGGCGGGAGTCAGCCTTGTTTTGCTGCCTGCACCTAGAGGTGGATGTTGCTTGTCACCTTCTTGGGGCTTGCTTGTAGTCCTTTTGTTTGTGTGGGTACGCCCGGTGATACCCTGGTAGAACCTTTGTGAAAAATTAGGTTACCCACTGGTATCTGTTTCCGCATCTGTTTGTTGCTGTGGAACGACCTGAGCCTCCTCAGAAGTGCATCTCACCATTAGGGTAACAGGATTAACTGCAATAACTATGGCATACAATTTACAGGCACATGTGACGACAGCACAATACATTTACTAGACCTAACGATACATGTAGATGAATTTAATCTTGAGATATGGACCTTCAGAAAAGAAACCAAAGTGAACTCAACACTTCATGCAAGCAGTTGCCATCACAGACCAACTATACTCAACATTCCAATAGGTGAGTATATCAGAGCCAGGAGGAATTGCCAAACACAGGAGAAATTTGAAAAGGAATGCACAATACTTAGATCCAGATTTAATCAAAGAGGATGACTGTGTCAAAAGAGTATACCAGAGTCAGTAACCTCACACAAGAACAAACACTAGAAGAAGGCAGTAAGAAAATGACCATTGACAAACAACTACAAAAAATAGGTTTCATAACTAAATATAGTAGTAACAATCATACTATCACCGAGACTTTAAGAAAGCATTGGCACCTATTCAAATTAGACAAATTAGGGATTATGTGGATGACAAACCAAACATCATATTTAGAAGAGCAGAGACTGTCAGGAACAAACTAAGTCCATCTTTATTACCCAACATTCCAAACCTAACAGACAACACATGGCTACAATCTGAATACACTGGATTTAGAAAATGCGGCACATGCACCATCTGCCGGTTTGCTCATGAGAAAATCAATACATTCCATGACATGAATGGCAAAGAAGTTACAATCAAGCAAGGAATCAACTGTAGAACGAAATATGTGATGTATGTTATCATATGCAAGGTGCCAATGACTGTATATTGGTAGCACCATATGTGAACTTAGAAAACTAAACACAACTGTCACAGGTCTGAATTCGGATAGTGAAATGATAGCCTTCTTATAGTTTATATATTTGAAAGTGTATCACAAGAATAAGATAAGAAACCAGACGAGGAGACAATGACCAAGAAAATCACTAATATCATCGAAGTTTACGTGCTGATCCAGAATGTTCTAGCACAGCTCCTATCATGCTAAAAAATTAGCACGATTCTCCCAATGAATAAGGATCAATGTACAGATCTCACATTTTAGAGATGGGACTATTGGAGGCAATACATATATTTGTAAATATGTATTCTGTCAGAATTGCCAATATAAGGAGAGTTATTTTTGTATTATGTTAGAACTGTTAATCTAAGGAGAGTAATGTTTGATATGACAAAAATCGAGAGAGAACTGTGAATATGTATAGTATGAATTAATTACAGAATCTGTTTCTGTAGTTCTGTAGTTCTGTAGTTCTTAACAATGACACTAACAATTATTTATTATTTCGCACAAACACAAAAAACGCCAAATCCTCTGTTTTAGGAGGAATTTACAATTGACACAAAACAACTTGCAGAGAAACATTGAACCTACATCTAGGAATATAGTGCACGCCACACAAGTTAGTGGGGATTGGGTCAATCGCTTTCTAACCTAGAGGTAAATATGGTATGCAAACTATGCTTAAGATGGCGCCCAAATTTTACTCTCTGTCTTTCCCTCAACACGGCAGACAAACGTGAGCGATGACATAGAAAAAGGACACTTGCCTGATTGTTACCGCGGCAATGAATCACAACATATACTCGTAGGCACGGCAACCCGCGGCCTACTCACAAGCCAACGCAGGGAATAGGAACATTCAGCACATGTAAAAGACTGTCCAAATTTGTACGTTTTGGACGTTAAATGCTCATCTCATTATGAGACAGATAGCGATGAGCTACCAGTCATAACCCAGCACGAAGCGCTTGTTTTACAGTATGCGCGCTCGTAGAGATTTTTTAAATTAACATTTTAATTACCATTTGCCGGGATGACTAGTGCTACATTTATTGGTTATTTAGCACGACACATCTTTTCTATAAGATTTAATGCTCGATTGCTTTGAACATATTTATGAACCTTATGTATTTATTATAACCTTTGGGAATTGTTAAACACTGATTATACAACTAACTACAGACCTCTTTGAATACGAAGTGTTGTTAAAGAAAGACACATGCTTCTCAGTTATGCTCAGAACAGCGCAGCATAACTTCACAGATGCCTTTCTCTTTAGAAAGTGACATAGACATACTTGATAATATATTCATCCTCTACAGGGATATAACACTTGAAATTGAACCAAGAACTAACTTATAAGACAAGAACAATGGTAAGAAATTATCAACTATTAAGATACACCAACTACTCATAAGAACACCTTATTATCCATGGAACTGTAATTATACTAAGTAAGCCACACGGCATGTGATATCAATGTAATTATGTTGCACAGCAATATACAAGCATGAGTAGAACAAGCACTTTTGTTTTGGCCTACATTATTCTGTTTTCGATTCAGAAGTCCTTTTCCCTATCTTTGTTTTTCTTTTTCTCTCCTACCTCCTGACAATCCTCCCTTATACCCGCCCTTGATTTTCTGTCACACATACATAGCCAAATGTGTTTGACTCACAATTGTGGAATTTATACAGGACAGGAACTTTTGAGTTTTCATTGTTCTGACTAGACATGATACATGCCCTGATTTGAGAAAGGTGTAAGTCGAAACATGTGTCATCACTAAGGGTGCACTGGAACACTCTTCAATTAAACCTTTTTGATTTATAACTCAACTGGCGCAGATCTACATGAGAGTTTATTTTGTTTTGTTAACATATGTTACCAAGAAATATGTTGGTTTGTGCCTTTTTTCTTGAGGAGAGAAATCCTCAATGACTTGTCAGCATGATGTGCGGTTATAATATGAAGATGGCCTCCTGGGTGGAGCTTGTCACTCAATGTCCCATTGGCTGGGGCAGAATGCACCCAAAAGGACATAGTTGGGCTACTAAGTTAGCTTAAATGTGCTATTATAAGCTATAATAAAATTTTACGAGGATTCCCAACCTGTCAGCAGGGAAAATTCAAAGCATGTGAATCCATGAAAGATACCAATGCTGGATAACTATAATTAAGCTTCACCCACAATACATGCTATCAAAGCCAGGGTAAATCACTTTCATAAAGCTGTGCCCACAATACATTCTAGCAATGCCAGAGTAGATAACTTTAATGAAGCTGCACTACCAATGTATGCTAGCAATAATGCTTTAAACCACCTTGATAAAGTCATAACCATAATACATGGCAGCATTGTCACAGTTTTTCATTTTCATAATGCTGGTGCAGCCCCCCTCTCGCACAAAACAATGCACCTGCACCTATCACACTTTAACACACACTCAATCATTCATACTCACACATTCACACTGTTTTTGTTTGCCCTCATATCTCAGCATTGCATCCCTGCTGTATGCAACCTGGATATTCTCAAGTATGCGATCAAAATTTACATACTCCTCTCCTGTTGTCATAGACCCTGGGGATTGTTTTAACTATATTCATTTTTGTAGATCCTTTATTATTGAGAGGTTAAACAAAAAGCTGACCAATATGGCCAATGTTCTACTTTCGCATCTATGGACTGGTCCCGCTATATGATTATACTTTACATGACCATAGTATGGCGAGTGAGCACCTTTCGCTCCTCAAATGAAGGTCATCGCAAGCTCATCCAATAATTTACGATAAGACAATTAGTAGTCAATCATGTATGCAAAATAAACTTACTGATTAGCCATCAAGGTAATAGTGAATATGTTCTGTATTTACCTCCTATAGGTTCAAAAAATTAATCAATAAATGTAATCACAGCAAGCTAGTACTTCTTCAAATCTGTACCTTAACAGTACATATGAGCCACTAAAATTAACTGTTCCGCACTTCCTCCATTCGCATTTCACCTTGGGGAGTTACAGGCCACTGACATTTGATGCAGGCATGTAGCGGTATAAAAGGAAAGAAGAAGTACATGGCTTTGGCAGAGAATCTTGAAGCATTCAGAGATATGAAGTAGAGACAGAATATCCACAGCATAAGTGTGCTTCTGAATTGACATTTCGCCGAATAGGGTGCATAATTATTGAATTGACATTGATTGACCTTGTGGAGTATACTGATGCTACAAAGAGTGAATGCATCATATTAGTGTATTGCTTGTGCATTAAATCCTCCGCCAAGTTCCCTGTACTATGCACTGTGTGTATGTAATTGTTCACTGATCATGCATGCTGCCAGTAGTAAAGGCAAGAGTATCAATTTAAACTGGCTCTACACCATAAGACTTTCATTAAAATGTAATGAATCATTGGTTTACCATAGCATTATTGGTATTTCCATTATAGTCGTCATAAGAATGTAGCAACGTTCTCTATTCCATAAGTTAAAGATAAATGACCAATGTATATATGCGCTCTCCCTTAGAATTTCATTATATCTGTGCTACATTGATTATTTCAGATTTGGAATATTATCAAAGTCCATCTTGAATATACGATCCAATATGATGAGTTTATTATATAGAGCGCTCTTCTCCATCATTCATTTCAAAAGAATAGTGTGAACATTAATGATTTTAGTTCCATGTATTTATTTCTTCTCAAAAAGACAATATGAATTACTTTGCCAACTTCGACTGCATCCATTTCCTGAATTATGTTTCTATAAAACATTGATGTTGAGATATGGGATAATGGCATGAGGGGTCGGCAGATATCCTACATCTGTCCACTCTATAACATGGTATCATAACCCTCCTCTTATTAAAGACAGTGTGGAGAGCTTAATAAGTCATAGCCATTTGAATCAATAGGAAGTTCAGAGTGTGTTTGTTCTGCTTTCTGTGCGGAACACCTGATCCCAGGGATCCACCATCGCCCCCGCCCACCGGCACCGGAGAGGCTGCAGTTATGCTCATTGTCATTCAGGGTATGCCATTATCAATATTACTAGTTTTGGAATCTCATTATAATTACGCCTCCAAAGTTTCTAGTGTGACACCCTCAAGGTCACAAAAGACGCACTCTATGTTAAGTTAACTAAACTGTATATGTTCATACTTTGTCGGAATCGAAATGATAGTATGCCTCCTATCGCAGTAATTAGATGTGTATTGGCCTACGCCAAGTTGTCTAAAATATCATGCGAATAGACTCAGCGGCAAGGTCTTGACCTTAACGAAAAGTAATGTAAGTTGCCATCTTGGATTTAGCCGCCATTTTAGGTCCTCTTGTAAATGTGGAAGTCACCCTGAACATCAAAATGGAGGCTGAATGACATTCTGAGTGAGATTCTGGCCGTTGTGACCTCCGCACACACGAATAATTGATATGCCTGCAGGCCACTTGTCGGGGTCGCGAACTGAGACCTTGTCCTATTGCTGACCTATGTGTAAATGAACAACTATATCAGCGAAACTGATCAAAATGCATACATTATAGGATTGACGTGGCAAGGAACCCTAGGCCTGATCCCAAGAATGGTTAACCCGCGAGAGGGTTGGCCAAGGGCTGGACAAACCATAAAAAAGACCCACATATTCCAATGTACGGTCTCTCTACTAATGCATCGAACCCTCGTTGAAGTTCGTTACGTTACTCTGAGAGCCGAATAGCTATCCGTTTGTCAATTGACTTTGGTAACTGTTGTAGCTTTTAAATAAAGCACTTGTATGTCCTTTGTAACCTGTGTTGGTGTGTTTCCTTTGGGCTTCCCAGCCTCATATCAATTTTTATGTTTTCACAACTTGATATCATGTTCAGGATCGCACTTCGTCTTCTTTGTTGAATTTTTGCTGATCTGTTCTGGGTGTTGCCCAAGAGTATGTTGTATCAGGTGTTAGATTAGTATAACAACATGTATTGTGTTGGTTAAGTAGAAGACTCTAATACCCAGCATTGAAAAGGCTGATTGAGTGTCTCACTGATGCTCAGGGAGTAGAGAACTCCTATTAGCACCCTGGCAGGGGGAGCCAGCCAATCAGGTGGCTATAAATGCGACTTGAACCGCTAGTGCAAGCCTGCGTTCCATCCCACCTGATGGCCGGCTCCCCCACCACATCTCCCCCCACACTCCGTCCTGTTTTTTTCCCCCTTCCCTCTACCACTTACCCTATTTCTGTGGTGGCGGCACTGCCCGCTGCTGCCGTTCCTTTCTCTCTGGCATTGCAGGCCACCATGGAAAGGGAAGAAGGGCTCCGCTTTCCTTTCCATGGCGGCAATCTAGGAAAATGATTTTCCTTTCTTCAATGCAATGCCGCGTGTGTTCAGTTGAAGGAAGGAAATACTTTTTTTAGCAGCCCCGGGTTACTGCTTTGGTACAAAAAAGGTAGCAGGCGCCCCTCTCTCGAAAGAACAAGGCATGATAACCTGTTCAGTGGTTATTAACCACATTGCGAGTTTGCAGCCATTGCTTTTTGCTCACTGTACCTTCACAGATGGGAAATATCCATTTGCATATCAGTCTTTGTCCCGCCCAGAAGTGCAGTCCAGCACCGAAATGCTATGGCAATTCCTCTCTGAACAAGAGTACCATCAGCAACCCCATACACGTGTTTCAGCCTTGTTACTGCTTTGGTAGCCTGCCGTGCTAATGGCCTTAAGCCCCAGTTCCAAGCGCTGGAATGGGTAGGTAATGGCCCAGAGCAATCGTTAATGGCCCTCGCTTCATTTGACCCGTTAACTTGAGCTGGAACGGGAGCTCACCGCCACATTCTAAGCATGCAGTGTCTTTGTCAATTGTCCATATTTCAGCTGCTGAAGACATAGGGGACCCATACAGCCAGCAAGCAAACTTTATGTCAAGAGTCTTTTTGTCATATACTTATGGCGTAATGGTCTCTGATACTGTGCAGGCAATAGGCTTGTCAAATGTCTGCCTCATAATTACCTTTCCGCTTGTTCTTCTCTCACTCCACAGCAGTATTTGCTATGGCTCCTGCAGCACTTCACATTCGATTGCTAAGGTGGACCGTCTGAGTCTTGGATAGGGGTGTGCAAAAATGCTGTCCCCTGCATAATGGTGCAACTTTACTGACTTCACCTCTGCAAAGTTGTAAAGTTGACAATTTTTCTCTGCCTACCCAGACAGCAAAGGTGTTTAGACTGCGCAATTCGTTTAGCAAGTAACATTTCTCGCCAATTCCGGTTGCGGCTAAAAGTGAATGCTTACTTATATGCATTAGGAGAACTCAACAATACAATTGTACTTAACAACTGAGGTGCTAAATCCTAGTTGCAAAGCTTATAGTTTGCCCATCTATCATTTTCAGTGCACTCACCAGTGCATGTTGATTGTTATTCTACGCAACTCCCATCTGCACACTTAGTACACATTTGTTAAAATACATTTATAATCCATATCCTGCATCGCCTACATTCACTCCTGTGTTTATTCCTGACCCTTCTATAATTCATATTGCTCATAGTACCCTTTCACCTATTTTCAGTGTACAATTTCTCAGCACGTTTATTGCCAGACCTAAATATCTAAATATTGTCTGATATTCGGTGTTCTGCCAATGTGGTTTATGTGGTTAGCCAATTTGACCTCCCAATCTTAATTTCTAAATGTGCATGCTCACTGTTTCCGCACACAGTTTTTCCCATCTTGTTTTCAGTCTCTCACTTTCTCAACACTGTCCCTTTCACTCCTCTGGGTGCATGCGTCTTCCATGACGTTTCCTATTACAACGCATCAATGTCCTGCAGCTCCTGCCAAGGGGTTGCCTGCCCCACATCTGCCACAGGGGTGAACACAGGCTTGTATGGTTCCTCTGCATGTAGTACTTGCCCCTGTGCAAACTCCTCCTGTAATCCAGGAGTCAGTACCCTGTGATAGTTGCAACTGAAGTACCTCTCCTCGTGATATCTGCCCAAGGAATACTTGTGCCCAATATATTCCACCTGAGAACATCTGCCGATGTTCTATCTGCCCCGGAAATCCGTGCCGTGATACTATCTGTCAAAGGAGTCTTTGCCCTCAGACACCCCAAGAGGGAGTTACATACCCCTATAATCTGACCCCAGGCAACTCTTGTCCCTTCATTGCGCCAGCGAATATCTGCCCCCGCTCTTCGGTCTTGTGCAAAACCCGCCAATGGCACTGTCCAACCACATCAGGATCATCGGCCCCCATGCCAATTGCCCAGGACCTACCTATCCCAATCATATGCACGATCGAATGTTTTCAAAACAACCCTTTAGCCGCGTAGCCAAGACAATCTCGCAGCTGCAGCCCGTGCTTTTGACAAAGTGTAGTTTGTTTGTCGTCCTTTCATAGCCGAGTGCACCCTCTCCAGAGATTTCACGTTTACTCCTGCCATGCATGAAAAGGCCATTGCGGTGTTCTTGAGCGGATGAATAATGAAGAGTCACATCTTCAGATTTTTACTTTTTATATTTATTCTTGTTTTAACAAAGTGCAAGTAGCTGAAAGGTTAAATGCAGTATGTACGTTGTCTCTGCCACGGCATGGAGCATGACTTCTCTGGTCCGGAGCATGGGTCTTCACCTCTATCTGAATGCAGGGTTAATGCTCCCATGCACCTTCTCTCCTTTCCTGATCTCACTCAATTCCTCCCCCGTAGACTGTCCTCAAAGTCATATAGTTTAGTTAGTCTCTCTGAACCTGTTTGGGGGCCTCATCTCTCTGCAGGGTCATTTGTTACTACCGCCACTGCTTCATTCAGATATCCTTGTGAGTTCCCCTTCTAGAGCTCCCTCTCTGCCTCTCTCCTTCACTCTTTCTTCTTTTTCCTATCTTTTCTACTCTCTTGTTTCTACTCCTGCTTGCTTCATTAACGTTGTTGTCCCTTGTGCACGTGGTATCATCACTCCTGGGTCCATCACAGTCAACAAGTTCAGTGGGTTCTCTTTCATTTCTTCTGGCTATGCTGCAGCTCGTGAACGTGCTTAGGTTGCAATTGTGAACACATGTTTTAGTTGCAGTCATTGCTTTCATATGCATGATGGAACGTTTCCAGTTTCCAACTCAAAGAGCTCTCAAAGCACCAGTTACCTTGCATATCTGTTATAGTTAACGTTAGCAACACAAAGCATCCATTTAAAGACTATCTTGGGATGCGAAAAAATAAAGTCGCTTTATGTGACTAATAAAATGTTTTCAACATCATGATTAACAACGAGGCGGAGATTTGTGACAAAGAATCTGCATATCTATGTTTGTTTACTGGACAACTTCTTTTATTACATGTCTTAAAATCACTGATATTACAGTGGGCTTAAATACATTTTTCAGGTTGACATCTTGCATTCTGGAACTTTTAGTATACCATTCTGGAAGTAAAAATTAAAACCACAATGATATTGTTTTGAGTTAACATGTTGCTATAAGGATTTACATGTTGTCACGTGGCTTTATTAATGTTAATCAAAAACAGAACAAATGGGTAAAAATCACACAATATTTCTGTCCAATAGTAAGGCTGCCTGGTTCTCAGGAGCAGTAGTTTCTCTTGCACAAGATTGCAGTTACCTAACCTCCAGAGGGTCCTTCTGGTACAGCAATACAGTCGAGTGGAAAACCTGCCATAGCTTCAGGTGGGCATTTAGACCACCTTTAGGGCGATGGTTATGCTGTGGTATGCAGAGTATTTTGTAGATTGTGACAAAGCACAAAGGGCCTCATTACGACCCAGGTGGTAAGGGATTACCAGTACCGGTAAGGGCACTGGTGCCGGTAATCCCTTACCGCCCAATTTACGAGGTCCCTTTGCGGGTCCCTACCATAACGGAAGGGACCTTGGAGGTAATTACAGTACCGCAATTTGCAGTACCGTAATTACCGCCTTCCTCATTCCCATTGAGCCCTATGGGGCAAAAATGAGAATGGGGAAGGGCCAATGGTGAATGGGGAATTACCGCCCCTCCAACCTTGGAATGGGGCGGTAATTCCGCCATTCACCATGGCGGATTCCGACATCAACCATGGCGCTAATGGCGCCATTGTTTAAAGCCTGGGTCGTAATGACCCCCAAAGTCCTTTTTAATCAGGAAACTCCTTTACTTCTTGTTTTCCCTCGAATTGGGAATGTGTTGTTGGTGGTGGTTCTCCACCTTGCAACTGTACCTTCTGTTTAGCAGGCATGTCGTTCTCCCATCCTAGTCGTGTTGCTTTGCCTTTTGAGGGTTGCTCCACCCTGGATGATTATAGAGTGGTGGACTAGGGGCAGTGGTGGCTTACTGGAATGCAACTGGGATGCTATAATCTCCTTCTTACTTGACTTTAGTACATGCAGTACATGCTAGCCAATGTGTCCACTGTTCTGCACCACCCCCCTTGCACCAAGTTGGCGACTACATGCAAATGCGGTCATATAACTGCTGGTGATGTCACTTCTCTATATTTGGGGACACCCGGGAAATTCATAAGTCGGCTCCTCTGACTCCCGCACATAGTTAGGCTAGATGTAAAATATGGCTACTCCACATAATTTGGCTAAGTGCAGAGTACGGCTACCCCACACACTAAGTGAAATGGAGGGCACTAAGGGTGGGTGTGAGAGATAGGAGGGGCACTGCTTTCCACAGCAAAGACAGTGGAAGCTTAGTCCCTCATTGAGGTACAGTTCAATGAAATGCTTTCCTTTTCACCTCGTCCCACAGTGGAGTACCGATCCTCTCCTTCAAGATTTGAGAAGAATGTCAAAAACAAGAAGTGCAGGTACCAAGGCCGGATAGGACCTGCCCATTTAGAGCACTGCCCTCACCCCGCCTGCCTAAAAAATGCAGTGAACAACGCTGTGAAACAGCCGTTCACCAAATGCTGTGAAAGAACATTTTACTGCAGTGGCCTTTTCGTTCCATTGAATGGACCGACCTTTCTTCTTATCTAATTTACTTTAAATGTGACTGATTAATAAACTACACATTTTGTATTGTACCTGTTTCTCCCGTGTGATACCTGAAGAGGAACTGAAGGGGCGTTGCTCTCTTTACAGCCTATAAGAGGGCTCGCTCACCTTATCAGCTGACCCGGAATAAACGCGCCTAGAGTCCTGATCCAGCGCCACGGAGAGCACGGCTTTGGAGTGTCCCCGGAGAGTTCGGATAGGCTGGCAATGCCTCAGGTCCCACACCTTGATCTGGAAACACAAAACATGGACATCAGTTTACAAACCGGAACCAAAAAGACACTCAAAGTTGAGTCACTCAAGTAGAGTCGGATATATTTAAAGAAAGAGCATTTGGATTCGGCAATCACCACTACTCCACTGTTAAACCCACACCATAGTCCCTTTGTAGAACACACTGCAACCCTACCAATTGTGTTCGCCTCAAAAAACTGTGCATCATTGCAGTGAAAATAGGCATTTATCCACGTGGAGCATATGGAGCACACCGCCAGACTGCCTGCCTCCTCAGTAGTTCAGAGCACCTGCCTCCTACCCACGAGTCTTCACTCCAGAACAGAGAATGTCAAGCTGTGGGACTGGTACAATAACTGCTTTTAACAGAAAAAAAAAATTCGAGATGGCATCTGGAGGGAGGGGGGTCAAACATATTTTTACTCTGGGGGCTTTGGCAACAGTATTTGTACTCAAGTAGGAGCTCAGCATAAAAATGTTTGGATACTACTGCTCTGGAGCAAGACATGCACTTGTACATTTGCAGCCCCCACCAGCACATGGCACATCTCCCTTTCTCAACATAGCCATTACCAACTTGGCAATGGCCAGCATTACAGAATGTAAAACAACACGTGCAGAGGTTTAATACACAAAGCAAAGATGATTTATCATAAACGTGAACGACAAGGCTACAGAAAACCATGCATGCAAACAATGCACGCACCTCATGACACAGTTACATCTTGTGGGGGTTGTCCCGGAAACAATAATTGTATCCATGGGGGATGGGTGCGGGGGGTGATAGTATAGAAATAGTTTGCATACCACCGTCTTGGTAGATGTACTTTCACCCACTCTTGATTTGTATATGGTCCCCAAATCAGATGATGTGTCAACACTTCCTCCACCACATTGAATACTTTACATTAACATGTGCCACCCTCTGACTTCTTGTTCAGCTGAAAGGTGACCAAGGCCATCAGCAATAACATTCCACTTTGCAGCAACGTGTTTTAGCACAGCATACTCCTGCGGCATGGCTACTAATCCTGTCATGGCGTGGTTCCAACTTTTATGAGCTGGGCTTAATTGAAATGCTCATCTGGGACTTTTGGTCGGTGTGCAAATCAAATTCACCACTCTAGATGAGCTGCTTGACTCTTTTTTTACGCAGCCCAGATACAGGCAAAGGTTTCCTTTTCTATAATGGAGTAGTCCCATGCCTCCTGGCTCCGGGCTCTAGAGACAAAAGCCACATTAAATACACTTGCTCTCAGCATTTGCAACAGCACAGTTCCCTCCCCTTTAGAACTGGTCTCTAAAGTTGAAATACTCATGATCCTCGTGCCAAATGGCTCTAACTCCTTTGAACTAACAAAGTGTTGCTTTATATCCTGGAACTGTGATTCTTGCTCTTCCTCCACCTCAAATTTGACCATTTCTATGTTATAACTTGGAGAGATTGCTTTAACATGACAAACGTCTGCACAATCTTGGAAGAATTTTCACAGAGGCCTAGGCATTGTGGGATGTTTTTACCCATGCATCCGAGCCCTACCACAAAAACTGTGCAGTACTGGCATTGAAAACATCATGATGGCCAGAGCTTCCCAGAAAATGCCCAGGGAAATGCATGAAGAATAGGCTGCCACCCATTTTTGCCGATGTTATGGGCACAGAAGGGCACTGCCTAAAACCACCATTGGACTACCCACACAGTAGCCTGAAACCATTGGGAATGGCAATGCTGATTGCCAAAAGCAACCTAGAATTGTGGGGAATTCATTTTCTTAAATCCCAAAAATGGGTGCATTACCAGTACTCACCACTATCAGAAAGCCGGCGTTTTAAAACAACACCAGACTTTTTTGTGTAAAACTGAATAAATGAACCCAAAGCAGGCCAAAGAAAGACTTACTGAGAGGTGGATCCAATGTAAAGTTATATTCTGAAGTGACTTGAAGGTTTATAACAAGACTGGCTGAGCTGTGGATTTCAGCAGTTTAAGTAAATTTGGACTGAAAGACACTAAAAATCTAAATGTTTAAAAGAAATGAGTGACCTACTTTGAGTGTCACATAGGTTGCAATTGTTTAAATGTCATAGTTTTAAACTTAGAATCAGCATTCTAGCTGCATATGTAAAAATTGTTAGTTTTATTTGAATGCAGAAAACTGGGTAACTAAAAGTGACATTAGCTGGGGCCTGGGGTAAGGAACTGGATTCTGCTTGACAACTTCCCCCCAATTGGAGTGAAACTGGATCCACAGCAGTTCCCAGGCCTAGCTGCCTTTTGCTGTTCCCACCAAAAGGGATATGACACTTCTCTGATTGAATTACCTGGGCTCTGCAGGAAATTGAACAAAGCCCTGTCCTGACTCAGGCAAATGTTTTATTGGTGGGAGTCGTAAATGTGGCTTCCTCCTGGAAGGAAAGGGGAGGAGCACTGCCTGTGAGAGCAAGCTGGCTTGGCAGAACTGGAAAAAACAGAAATTCAACCTTGTGCTGGGGGGAAACCACACCCCTTTGGGGCCAGAACATAAATCTAAAAAGATGGATCATTCATAGAGCGGACTTGTGAAAATTTTATAAGTGATATAATTATTCTTGTAATTTTTCTGTGCACATTTGAAGACGTGTTAGGACCCGGTGGTATGTTCAGGGGGTTTTTAGCGGAAAAGAGGATATTACTCTAAATGTATATATGTTAAAAATCTGACACTCCACCACCTAATGCCCACATGCTTTGCGAACATTTGTGTAAATGCGGGGAAAAATCCAATATTGGTAACCCGACCAAAAAGTGAAATATGTGCCATTTTTGAACCCAAGCTCCGAGAAACGACAGAATTGGAACAGGGGCTACCATCAGTAAATGTGATGGGTGCATGTAATTTTAAACAAATGTGTACCTGTGCAAATATGCATTTGGGTCAAATATAGATTGTGTGTAATTTGACAGGGGAGTGTCCTCTCTGCAAGCCATTAAATGACATCGCTCTGACACTCCACTTCTTTTCCCCAATCAAGAGAGAAAGGAAAGCTTGACCAATCTGCAGTTGAGAGAGGGGCTGGCTAGTGATGCTGCACAGACACCCACTTTCAAAACACATAAAAGCAGACAGTCAGGACAGATAGGGACATGCTATTCCATCTGCTGCGGGACGCTCTGCCGGGAAAATCCATACTTTACCTCCATCAACCTCCAGAGAGCCAACATAGAGACTTCAATCTATCCACCTTCAAAGACCCAGACTTTACTTCAGAATTTGTAGCAGAGAGGTCAACTACAAGCTAAATCCCTCTTTAGCAGGCCTCAAATCATTGCCACTATACAAAGCCAGGCGAGTTGTTTGAATTCTTTGCAAGAACTCTTGCCATTTGCCAGAGAGCACTGTTGTATCCAGAGAGAGACCAGCTGAACCGGAGACCGCTGTATCCGGACCCACAGACCTGATCAGAACCAGAGACCCAGACCAGACCAGCAGAGTAGAGCTGACCCAGATCACTGTGAAGTGCCGAGACCAAAACCGGAGTCCAGTCCAAAACCTGACCAGATCCGTGGGAAGGCCTATTTCTAATATATTGTGAGTACCTAGCAGAACTGTGCAGAACCCAATCTCTTAGGTAAAATAATCTAATGCAAGCTATTTTAACTTGAGTAGAACTGTCTCCTAGAGATCCTGTCACCTGTCATTTGCAAAGCTGCCACCTGTCATTTTTAGCTGCAAGCTGTAACCTGTCGCTTTGAACTTTTAAAATTTCAAATCAAAAAAACAACCTTCACAAAATCGTTCATTACTCCGTAACCGTTTGGGCTAGAAACTTGGTTTAACTTTCCTCTGAAAGCTTAGAATCTTACCTTTCCAACAAGCCTAGAACCTACTCCTTATACTATCTCCGTAATCACGATTCTCGCACCCGCGAATTTTGCCGCGATTTGGCCCGATTTTTTTTGTCTGAACTGCTAAATTTCGTTTGCCTCTTAAGAACCATCCCTGAATCATTGCTAGAGTGAGCCTGGACTAATATTAACTAGATACCACTCACCCTGAACCTCTAGAGGGAATTAAAAGCATTTTAGCATATCTTTCACTTCATTGCCAGCACATATAAAAGCATTTTGGGCCTGTGTTTCAAACTTCTGTAGTCTAAGCTTGCTGGGGTGAACTGAATTACATTTGATTGCATTTCTGAGAACTGTGTGCTTTCCTTCCATTTCCTTGCATTGCATAAAGGGGGGGAGTGGATTGCCAGAGAAAAGTGATTACATTGTTTTGTTGAAATCATATTGAGTATTTTCTGTATTGCATTTTCATTCAACATTGCATCCATTTGAACTTATATAAAGCATTCTCTACCACCTTATTCTTCTGTTCCTATTCACAAGTGTGCCAGTGCCAGACTATCCATTATTGATTACTGCTCAGATTAAGTGTCATATTCAATTATTAATTTATTATAAAGTGTGATATATATATCTATTGTTTAAATTATCAAATAAACCTTTTAAACTTGCAAAACAGAACTACTTCGTGGCTCAGTGGGGTCAGGGGGATTCCAAGAGAGGGGTGTTATATAGGGGTAGTCATCCAGAACGCATGAACTGGACATAAAGATATATCAATAAGGGTTTTCATTCAGTATTCTAGTCTAGGCGTTGACTTAGCTGTAGTGTTGAATTGAATCCTCTTACAGCATATTGTCATATGTTCCTTATCCTTTGGCTTGGGATTACCCTCAATAGCGTGAAAGTGATACTCTTTGGGCTACACACGTTCTGAATTGGTATTCTCCCTCCCACATGAATAATGCACCCTTTATTTAATGGCCAGCCACTGCATTGCAGCAGAATCAGGTCTTCAATGAGGCTCTCATCAATGAATAAACTAAGAGATCATTTTGATAGCAGACCATGTGTGTCCCTCAACAAACAACGAAACCATCCTACATTGAGAAATTGGCACAGGAGAAACAAGCCCAAAAATCCATTGGCAACAGAAAGATACATCCTCAGAAGTACCCAATGTATTCCTTGTTGTATGAGGTGCTCGCTCTGACTCCCTCAAATATCCGCTGAACAGATGCGATGTTGAATTTACATGTAACTGATGAATATTGATTATGTAAACCCCTTGCACAAATCAGATCAAACAAACATACACTTGGTGGTCCAAATTACTGTATTTCAGGAAATAAGAATTCCAAATGTAAAGTAGTGGGCGATATGTGATTTTTTTGTAACAATTCCATTGGGTAGCTTTTCAAAATCAACTTGTAAGCACGAAAGTACTGGGCCAGCACTGCGAGATCACTCGCCAAGCGCCACAACATGTCCCATTTATCAAACTGAGTCCAGTATGATCTTAACATTAGATCTTCTCAGCCAATAGTTGAAGGATATCTTCTTAACATTACATCTTCTCAGCCAATAGGTGAATTAGGCAGCACGGGCACCTGACACAACAAAAAGGGAATTGGTAATTGGACTGTTTTACATCGAGTGAATGGTGGCCCACCCTACCTCCATGTGCCCAGGAACTGGTGGCACTTACGCCTTTCTTCTGAAGTCACCCAAGTTCTACATTATTAAACGATGCTTGATGCCTAATTCCAGAGGATCTAGTCTGGACCTATGCATAATATTCCAGCAAGCCATTGATGCAAACCCTCAAGAGCAAGAACTTTGATTAATTTTCTTTTAAAGCCCGTTAAAACCAGTGTCATCTGCTCACTCCAATCTTAGTTCAGGCTTTGGTTATTTCATGCATTGACACAGTGAATTATGTTCTTTCCGGTCTCCCACAAGCCACACTCGATCCCTGATGCACCCAAGCTGGTTTTGGGCCCGGAAGTTTGATCAAACTACTCTCCTTCTGAATAAGACGTCATTGACTTGCCTTGAAAGCTACAATAATGCCTGATGTCACATGTTTAGTCCATGGTCTAAGGTGGGGGTCAGCGGTGAATGGAGTCACGAAATTCTATATGCGGAGGCTCCCAGGTTGTTACCAATTTTCCACCTTGAATAGGTTTTTCAAAGGAGAAGCAGTTATGTGTTGAAATGCTTACACCGCCTGCATCCCACTCAATAGTAACCTTTCTAGATTTCAGAAACTGGTGAAGCTATGGATCTGGTATACAGTCTTCTGAATCGTAAGTCTTAAGGTAATTTTTTGGTTCTTTTGTAAATCTGTATGTTGCATTTTCTCTTGTACGTTTCTGTATAGTTATATAGAGGCTGTTTGTTATGTTTTGCATCAAATATTTTTTCTCTGTATTATAATTGTTAGCGGTTCCATGCGATCTTAATGCAAACTAAAATAACAACATTTTTGACGAACCTAAAATACCGAAATAATACTGAATATACTGAAATAATACTGAAAAGAAATAAAAAATTATTTTTTATTTGGGGGGTCTCCCCCAAGCTCCCTACTTCCCTGGTTCTATAACCACACCCTAACTCCCTCCCTGCCCGTTTTAATCTCTTACCCCATCCCCATTTATATTTTTAATAACACATTCTGTGTTTTTCGGTATTGTAGGTTTGTTAACAAAGTTATTCGTTATTTAAAATTCGTTAACATCACTGGATACCATTGTTACCTTGTGAAATGTTGTATTTGTCATTGTACTACAGTGTACTAGCACCTTTCAGTGCTTTGTAGGCACTTGATAATAATCTACGAATATATAAATAAAGAGGTTGAACCTGGTGCTATACAAAATGATGAACCAGGAAAGAACTGAAGGTCTTGCTGTTGAGGGCATCCTTCACATATCACTGATACATCGAGCACTTGACACACACCCTACATGAGGCCAACCCTGCCTATGTCTTTTCTTATGCATAATCTAACCCATTGTGCAGTGTTCTGTGTTTTACTAACTTGCTTTCAGCTTTAACAAACATCCACAAACATGCAGGCCCATCTTAAAGCTCAAAGTCAGCCCATAATTGGGACTGGACATATCCTGTCTGATCTTTTGTCTTCTTTTACTGGGCTCAGTACCCAGACTGTAGCTGCTGCCCAGATCCACATCTGTCATCACAGAAACACAGAAGGCAATATGCCTGCCCGAGATCTGAAATTGTGCAAGTGGTGAAGACTGTGCCCTCCGCAGCCATTAAGTTGCCCAGTGTCGGCATTCAGAAGGAGATATCCAAGCTACGATCACCCACAGAGGTTCTATCACTCCCGTGATCCCTCACCAGTGACTATGCTATCTAATGCTGAAGGCAGTTGGAGTTCAAAACATCTGGACAGCTAAAGGTTGCAGATTCCTGGCAGTGTCTTCCCATTAACCCTATCTAGGTATTGTTGGATAGAGCTTTAGCGCAGAGCCAGATCAAATGTATCAGAAAAAAATAAGGAAAGGCACAAAAGGTACAGCCACCTCAAGGAGAGTTGAATGAGTCTATGTGGGAGTCCATGTGGCAAAGCGGAAGGATTGGGGGGGACCAACAGCCATTGGCCGCCAGAGTGGCTTCCTGCTTTCTTCTGCCATTCCGTTGCAAGTTTGATCACCTGCATCCCACGTTGCCATGCCGAGAAACTCGCAAAACACATCCCACTGGCGGCAGCTCACATACCTCTCCTCTGAAGCAAATCCATTATGAGACATACATGGGGTATCTCTACCAATTGAGGTATAGTGCTTTCTGGGACATGTAGTCATGTGGAGGCCTGAGTGTGACTAAACTCTGGTCAATTAAATGTTATAAGGCCTCTTCCTAAGTGAAACCCTGGGCATTTTTTGACACCCTATTTTCGGAGGGCCTTATCTGAGGGAAGCAGAGAGCATTTTGTGAACTAGTTATGAGGGGCCTCTCTGCAAAGTGAGATCACAGTGTGTTCTGGAACATGAAGTCCTTCCTGGTGCAGTCTCAAGGTTGAGTGAGTCAGGGAAATGCTCGATCACGTGGTTCTGTCGAGGGCTCACCTGTGCTCACTGTGACAGTGGGTTCCGGGACATCTTCTCCTGTGGTGCATTTGGCTAGAACGAGCGAGTGTGCTTTTTGGGAAATAAAGTCCTGTAGGAGCATCTGCACTAGGTGGGGGAAGGGCCTTTCATCACATGTGAACTTGATGGGCGGTCTGTGTATTGGGTTATGCTGCGTGCATTCTGGGACATGTAGGCTTAGATGAGGTACTCAGAACTGAGTTTGCCTGAGTGCACACTACAGCATGCAGTTCTATGCTACGGGGTTAGTGGGCACTCTATGGTTTGAAGTTATGTGGCAGCATCGCCCTTAGGGAGACGCAGAGCGTTTTTGGACATTTATTCGGACTTGGACTTCTGCAATGAGTGAGACAAGGTGTGATCTGGGAAGCGCTGTCCTGGTGCATGTTCGGGTAATACACTGGGTATTTTTCGACATGTAGTATGGCAGCTACACCTGTCCTTGATGAGGCATTCTGGGGATACGGGGGTATCGTTCCTGTGTGGAGCAGAGTGGTTTGGCCGGCAGTCGTTTGGGATTTCTACTAAGTACATTATCTGATAAAGAGTTTTGTGTGTTGTGGGTGGGTGCATCTTCAGTGATTGAGGTGGTGTCAGCTGCGGTGTTGTGCAGGAGGTAGGGTGCAGCATAGGGCGCTCTGGGAGAGGGCAGTGGGAGAGGGCAGCGGGAAGAACTCCAAGAAAAAGAAAAGAAATATGACAAGGAAGCAACATCCAGTGGCTGGCATTTAAGAAGAGGGGAAGCCAAAAGGACAACATATGGCATTCTAGGAGAGCGTTTACTGAGCGGCAGGGAGTACAAGCGGCAGTTCACTGGCGGCATAAACACAAAGAACCACATGTCATGAGGGTGCGAGCTTTCAACATTTTCCCCATTTTCAACTTCTCTGAGGGCACAGAGGCGTAGACAGGGTAGGGCCTGAGTGGGCAGGGCCCACCCAAGATCTGTAAATGCCCACTCTGTGGCACTGTGTGAGCCTTTACAGATGTTCATGTCACTGCGGTGGGCCCAGCTGCATTCACTGCAGACCTCACTAGACAATCCTGGCTTGTGAGTGCATCCGATCGGTTTCAGGTACTCCTATAACTACTCTGCAAGGCCCATGATAAAGACACTGAAAAGGCTGTGCCTTGTGACGCTTCACTGGCCACTGCATCTGCCCAGTGCCGTGCTGTACATGGATCGGTCTTCATGGGTCCATAGTAATGCCACTTCTTATTTTGACAATATTGGGTACTGGGACTTCTCAATGCTTAAGGAGAGTATAAGCACTCAAGCATGAGGCGAGGTGTACATTAAAATATCAACTAAGCCATAGCGCGTCATTTGCTTTGGAAAGCTGTGCCGGCTCCCTCGTCCTCACCCCGCCTCCCTGCAGTGTCCCATCATAGCACCTCCCCGACCCACTCTACAAAACAAAAGGAGAGCCGAATGTGCACCTCAGAGGCGCCCGGGTGCTCACCAGGTGTGCAACACCGTTTGACTCATTGGGCGTTTCCACCAACTCATGGACCTCTCTCCCTTCAGGGCTTTCATGTGGAGGACAGATTGCTGATGACAAAGTGTCCAGGAAGCTTGGCTAGTGATAAGGTGTCAGGCACAGCCCTTTGGTGGCAAGCATTTTAAGGAAGGCTTGGCAATTACTTAGAACGCATATATTGGCTGTGAGCTCTGTCTTGTCTAAAGCATGAGGTTTTAGGTGACTGTATCACCATTGTGACTGCTGATTTGAAATATTGTTAAACACCTTTGTGGAACTCCACGCTGTATATACTATATATATATATATATATATATATATATATAATATAGATTAATAGATATATGGAGATGTTTCCCTGAAATTTATGGCCAATGTGTTATGGAATATGTGTTATTATTTATGCGCTTATTTTTCGATGATTCCCTCCCTTTCTTCTTTCTATCAATTGCTCACCATGATGTATACACATTGAAATTAGAATTTTATGTCTATTCATTTGTATCATCACAAAGAATATGGTGTTTTTAATGTTGTTAAACACCTTTGTTGAGTTCCATTATGTATATCATATATAAAATAAAACTTTTTAACCTTTTCAAGGTTTTCGGTGATTGGAACTGCTTTAGGACATTTCGAACTAAAAGCCAACACAGAGCACCAGTTAAGTACCAAATACCGTCTTCCAAAACAATAAAATTAGCACAAAATAAAACTCCCTCTTTAAGCTTAGTTTATATCTATAATGTATGCTAGTTTGGCAGGCAAAACAGAGTGGATATGCTTTTATGTGAATACTCAAAATTTCTGAACACCATTCATAAGAGCATGTTGAAAATGTGACCGTTGAGCAGGTGACCTCATCACGTGCTTTCACTTTGTGTGTGTCTTTAAGAGCTGAACGTATCTTGTTGTGAAAAGCTTGATTAACTCTGCATTCAGGGATTTGCAGTCTTCCTTTCAGGATGTGAAAATTAAAGCTGCAACGATACTCTTTTGGCGTAACATCTTTCTATAAGGTTTTATACATTGTTAGGTTGTCTCTCTATGTGATTCGTGTAGTTTTCAAAAGGTTGCATTTCTTGAAAGTCAAAGTAAGTTGTACTAGCAAGAGCTCAGAAGGTAAGGAGTCAAATGCATAAATTGCACAGTGGGTTAACATCCCGGTTTCATTGCTTAACCCAGGTAATCCTGGGCAAATAATTTAATCTCACTGTGATTTACATGCAAATATTGGGAGTCCTCAAAGCATGACAGTGTTTGAGCATCGCATTACTGGTGCCAAAACAAGGCAAAATCGCCCTGTGACTGATGAGAGATGGCTGCATTAAGCTGACAAAATGAAATGTCACGTGAAGAATTTAGCAGCAAAGCATTATGCAGAGCTTTAGACTGGGATCACGGAACAAAAATTCACTGTGCCACACTCCTAGGGTCCCCGCTTGGGAAAAAATAGGGACTTGAAGAGAGAGTGAGGACATGACTGGAACCGCGGGGTATGTGTAGGTGGGACAAATGGTAGGATATGATGGGTTATTTATAATGCGCTCAATACACAGAGGTTTATAAGCGTGGACCCAGGGATCGAACCTGTGTTGCTCTGTGTCGTCTTGCTTCCAAGGTGAGCACGTTGCCCCTGAGCTATCCCCCGACACAGAAATGGCAAGTGAGACAAAAAGAACGATACAAATGGAGAGGACACACAGATTGAGATATATAGAAATGGGCTGTGAGGCCCCACCAGTGTCCCAGCGTGACAGCAATATTAGAACCCTGCTGGAGCTGAGTCCCAGCCCACTGGAAACCAAGATTGGTGAGCACCTGCACTTCTTTTTTTCCATTTAAGTGTTGCGCCAAGGTGATCACCATCGCCTTGTATTCGTAATCTCTTGTAATTTTGCCAATTCTGAACCAGTTGACCATCCCGGCATCCACACTCAGACTCTCCGCCTTTGATAGGGTAGCAACATTCTCCATCTACTTAAAGGTTGCCATCAGCATCCTATGTGCCTTCCAGTGGGGCATTCTGTAGCCAAGGGGTGAGTGGCTCCCCGGGTGGGTCCCTTTGGATGTAGAGCAGGCTGGTGAGAGTCAGGTGAAGGGGCGACAGCCCTCCTCTAGAAAAGATCTACAGAGCACTTAGGTACAAGTAAAGATACCTTTCTGTTTTGGGTGGCCTGACACCGCTCAAAGGTGAGCTGCTATATCCCAGTACAGGAGGGTTACACCAGGGTGAGGAAGGGACGGATAAGTGGTTTGGGGAGGGAAGAAATGGCGGCCATCACAAAACCCTTTTCCATAATAAATGTACGGTCGTCTAGCATCATTGGAGAACAATCCCTACTAAGAACTGCTGTGCCACTGCCTACACTAACGACCAGGGCAGTGCAAACCACTACTTGATGAACTACCCAGGCTGGTGAAGTGTACAGCCGTTCATTAGAGACCTAGAGTGAAACCGAGTGGGGATTACAGCTGTTTGGAGCATAGTAAACTCTCTTCAATATCAGGATATCAGGCTAGAAATCCGAGTTCCCTGGCACTGTGCTTGTTGGCAAAAGAGTGGCGGATTCCAGCCCAACACTGGTGGTAACAAGTCAACAGTAAAGCACTGGGGGATAGTCATCTGTCAGCTGTGTTGATGAGGAGCCATAGAGGTGAAGAAATAGCTGCCACTGTACCAGCCATCCTTCATTAAACAGAACCTCCAGTGCAGACCCTAATGACTTTGACCCAGAGAGCCACTAGAGACGCACTACTTCCACTGCCCACAAGCAACCACAAGTCTCCATTTGCCATGCATCAGAGAAGTGTTTCCTCGAACACATACACCTGTGATCTGACCACTGTTTTCTGTGCCCTACCTGAGAGCACTTTTTTGGTGTGGATCCTGCAGCTGAGTATACTGCTGTGGCCTCTGGGTGGTACCGCTCTCTTCACCGAAGCCCTTCACTAATCTTCCTACGGTATCCCAGCTGTGTCCCGATCCCACCTATGTAGTTTAAAGGCGCAGCTTCCCCTGGTGACCCAGACACATTGGGTCTCATTACAAGTATGGAGTTTAGCCATTCCGCTATTAGCGGCATGGCTACCCCCATACCGGGTACCGGGTCCAGGTTCCCGGAATGGGAAAGTACCGGGCCATTCCGACCTTCCCGGGAACCCAGACCCGGTACATGCCCATTCCCATTCGAGCCCCCATAGAGCTCAATGGGAATGGGGAGGATGCAAACAATGGGCTCGTTAATGACGGGCCTGTTGTTTGCATCCTGGTCTGCTCGCGGGACCCGCTAAGGATGCCTGGTAAAGCCAGGCATCCTTAGCGGGTAAGGTCCCGCAAGGAGACCTCGTAATGGGGCGGTAGAGGGATAACGGGGCTGGCATCTCTACGGGCCCCGCTATCCCTCTACCGCATACCTCGTAATGAGGCCCATTGGGTCTCATTACGACCCTGGCGGTAAGGCAACAATGGTGGTAAGGCAACAATGGTGGTCAGACCAGACGTGCAGAGCAGCACCCGCAGCACCCGCTAGCAGAACAGGATGCTAACAACGGTCCTGTCACTAACAGGACCGTATTTAGCATCCTCCCCATTCCCACTGAGCCCTACGGGGGCTCAAATGGGAATGGGGCATACTGGATCCGGGTCCCGCAAATGGGAATTACTGGGCCCGCAAAGGTCGGAATGGCCTGGTAATTCCTATTTTTCAGGACCCGGACCCGAGTTTGGGGGTAGCAATGCCGCTAAAAACGACATGGCTACCTCCAAACTCGTAATGAGGCCCATTCTCTTGTTCAGGACCTGCCCCCAGTGCTTAAATATTTTCTAGCATGCCTGTTACACTTTGGGGTTGCCAACTCCCTGCTCACTGTTGACATTACACACGGCGGCTCCTTACGCTGTCAACATATTTTGGCTAAAGCTGCAACTATCCCCGGTTTATTGAGGGTGATGGATTCACTGTGCAATTTACAGATATCAATTAACATAACATATTAGTTGTGTCTTGAAATAAACTAAATGTTTAAGTGTTTAATTAAAACACATCATCAATAACATTTTGCTCTGATCCGATTGGTGGCAAATGGAACATGTTAACCATCTAACCACAGAAAAAAAGAGCAAGCATGCTGCGGTGTATTGATGGACAAATGCAGGCAAAATCAATACTTAAATGATGAACTTGCCCATCAAACACTGCATCAAGATTGTCTTATATAGGTTGTCACTCATTACAAGAACTCCTCTTCGATATTGGCCTTTTCACTGATTTTGCCCCTGTGTTGGGGCTGCTGATTGGTGATTGTGCAGTTGTTAGCAACCCACCCTGATGGTTATTATAGTAGCGAATGTACAGCAATGTCATGTGGGCTGAGTGGAGCAGTGTTCAAACATGGCCAACATCAGTGCCCATCATTGTCACCGTCCAACTCATTGTTGTTCATGAAAATGGAAAATAGCCCTGGGTCATCAGGTTCATGAATAACAATGAGCTAGCCCATGCATAGCCCTGGGATGTGCACACTGCAGGGCTCGAAATGAAGGTTCAAGGAGCAGGAGCTAAAACCAGCTCCAGCGTGTCAGTCATAACACAGTAAGCAGGAGCAGCACACCATACATTTGGTACGACGTTCATTCATCGCCACTTTTCACGGCACATTTGTCAAAAATTTTTTGCCAACAAATTTGGGGGGGGGACATATAAGATGTGGGGTGGTGTTTAGGGAATAAATAATAGGGTAGGGAGGGGATTAAGGGAGCCCCCCCAAATTTAAAAAAGTTCAATGATTTTTTTCACCAAAAAGTTTTCCACAAAAAGTGCTGCGAAAAGAAAACGGGTGTAGAATGAACATAGAACCACAAATCTAATTTCCACATGAGATGCAAAGTAACATTTTGGCTAGTCCAAATGATCCATTCCGTTTAAATTTATCCTAGATGTGTCCTATTTCTTTATCAACATTGTCCAGCATTCAGAGTTAATGTCACATATGCATGTTTATAAGGCACGTCCTGGACTTGGGAGGCAAAAGTAGTTCCTGGTAGCTGTTGGTTTCAAGGTAACCAGGCTCTCCTAGGGTAGAGGCAGGCGATAAATAGCTCCGAGCATTTTCGAACCTTGCACTGTTATTGTAATATCACTATGAATGACTTCCAGTTATAATAATAAAGTTGCCAAAACGCCACAACATAGCCAAGCTGGGATCAGTAATAAGTGCAGGGGCTCAGAAATAATTGTTGGGGCTAAGCCCTGGCAAGCCCCTCTCACAAATTAAGCACTGCCTGCCCCCCAACCCCTTCCTGGAGGTACACACTTTAAAACTCGCGTACCCCGAGGGAATGATCTGCAGATCAGTAATATTGTAAAGAATATGTTGGATCTTTTTCCATTTCTGGTCAAAAAGATTTTAACTACCCATGTCTGAATAGAGATTTAAAAACATATTTCACTGTAATACACTTTGTTTATTGTTAACTTCTATCAACTCCTGCTCCCCCAGCAGCTCTGGTGAAGTTGATTTCTAATCTTGGCCTGCACTACCAGAAAGTGAGTCAAAGGGTCTTTCAAGGTCACTTTTTACTACATATTTCTGTCTGTATGCTCATGAACAGGGGAATGTAGGAGCTCAGTCAGAGAGGGTCAAGTATCCAGCCTCACTTGCTCCGCGCCATCCCTGGGCAGAGTTGAGAGATGTGTGTGTGTGTGTGAGGAGTTAGACCGACAGCGTGTGTGGGACAAAGGTCTGATGTGTTTGAGAAGAGAGGGCGGGATAAGGGAAGGGGTGTGAGTGAGGGACAGTGTTTGTGAGGTGCCTCGAGCTGTGCCACCCTGCTGAGGGCTGGTTTCTCGACCCTGGTAGTGTGATAATGAGCACGACTGACTGCCTTGCGTTGCAGGCGGCTCTTCTGTCCGTGCCATTCCAAGGAAGGGCCTTGCTTCGTTAGTAAAAGGACTGCTGTCATATGGCATTTTTCTTCTCTGCTTCTTGCCACACACACCCCCTCATCCCCAAGGGCTTAACGCTGCTTGGCTGAAACCCATGCCAGTGATTTATTACTCCGACTGTTGGCCACTCTCAAAACCGAGGGTGTAAATGTTACTGAACGAGGGTATTAAATATTAAAAACCCACCTTTATAGTCCTCTCACCTGCTCTAAATCTTCCAGAATGAGATTCCTGCACAGTCGCCTCCAGCCCCTGGTGTTTTATGGGCTATAAAGCCCAGCCGTACATGCCCCTGGCCCATTAGTCCTGCTTTTGGGGATGGTATTTGTCGTATTGCAGGAGCGGGAACCGGGGGGGGGGGGGGGGGGGGGGGGGGGTTGGGGTGCGGCTCATTCTGAAAGCCTTCCTCTCCTGACCTCACATCATCGTCCACAGTGAAGGGAGCCTGCAGTCTGCAGGCATGTTTTTTGGCTCACCTTTTGAGTTACACATATAAGTATAGAGCATAGACTGAGGGTTTGCGTCGTTGAGACAGAACATGTTTTTGGTTGCTTATTTTCGGCTTATAGAAGTGCTTTAGCACTACCCAGTGAGTCGACATAGTTTTGTCACATAGGTGGTCCTTTATGCCACTATCACGTTTGGCGCACACGTAATGCACCGCCTAGTGAGACTAGTTTGGTTCAAATGTGTCACTTTTGCACCATCATTAGTTTATACTTGTATCTATCACTATAATTCAACTAGTGAAATTGCAGCATTTTGGCTCATAGGTGGTATTTTAGCAGCACCATTAGTTTAGGCTCATGTTTGGGGCTTCATTGATAAACAGTATCCAAGGAGAGATAGGGAGGTGGTTGGGCAGGAGTAGTGCAGGTCCGGGTTTGCTTTGTGACCATTACTGGCTGCCATCTTTGTCTCTGTTCCGGGTACTTGGGGGGAGGCCATCACAGTGAAAGGAGTTCCATTTCACGAAGAAACTTACTCCAGTCTCTCCCGACTGGGTGCACTTGGACTTCCCCCTCTCTGTGCAATTGCACGATCCGAATACACTTTGCTGAAGATTGTCTGCCCCGCTTGTCTTCACCACAAAATGCACTTGGTACAACTGCAGAAACGCTGTTCAGGCCTATCTCAAATGTTAAATGTATTATATGCACTTACTGTGTCTGTGCAGACTATTATTGTCTCAGGATGTCAAGGGCTCTGAGCGACCGTTGTTTTTCCCCATGTTCCCGCCCTCCTTGAGTGCTTTGAAACACTTGCCTGTGTATAGGCGCTTTATAAATAAACATTAACATCCCATACCAAAGATAAAACTGTTGGCTTTATCAATGGGCTCATTACATGTTTGACAGTCCGGGAATTACGGTACCGGTAAGCTTGCGGTATCGTAGTTCCGGGACCGGCAAACTATGAGTTTTTCTCGTGGGTGCCTTTCTGCCTGCCAGGTCGGACCTGGCGAGCAGAGCGGCACCCGCGAGCACAGCATGCCCCATGCACCGGCACCATTCACGAATGGTGCCGGTGAATGCGGCTTCCCCATTCCCATTGAGCCACATGGAGCTCGAATGGGAATGGGGAAGAATTTTTTCCGGCACCCTAGAATGGGCAATTGCCGGGTCCGCTGGGGTTGTAATACCCCTGTAATTCCAGGGTGCCGGAAACAAAATGACTCCGGCAGCAGCCGTGCCTGTACTGCAGGCACGGCTGTCCGTCAGGGTCGTAATGAGGCCCAATGTCTGTTTATGTTGGGGTGGGAATTGGGCAGGGTGGGGCACAAAACAGGAGATTGTGCAACACCAGTAAGTCATTTTCTTCTGCTGTTCACACCTGGGGACTTGAACCGGAGAGACCCCAGTGCCTCCTGGATAATAGGACACATGTGAGGTTCAGCAACTTAGCGGAGTAGCTAAATTAGCAACAGTTACAGAGGTAAAGGAAACTGTGGGTGCCATCATTAGAAAGGCCCACCTACCCCAAACACTTGAAGGCGTGGGGAGTGATGGAGATGGATGGGAAGTATATGTGTGGCTGGACTTCAAAATCTAAGACTTATTTCCTGATAAAAAGAATGCTCCCTAGTCCCTTACTCTTGGAACTCAAGCAGCCCAGAGGTCATAGCTGCTCAATTACACTCATACTTTATAAACATGCAAAAGTAAAGAAAGCACTCAACTTGCCCTTAGACAGATCTTATCTGGATGTTATGTTCATGTCATTCTATATTCTTGTTCTGTACTTGTAGTTTTATTTTCCG
Source organism: Ambystoma mexicanum (assembly GCF_040938575.1). NCBI lineage: Eukaryota > Metazoa > Chordata > Amphibia > Caudata > Ambystomatidae > Ambystoma > Ambystoma mexicanum. The sequence continues at coordinate 429,762,512 of NC_090934.1, read as the reverse complement.
ATTATTACGGCAGAACTACTAGTACCAGAATCCAAACTGATTGAATCCTTAAAGGTCGATAGCGCATGAGCATCTCCTACTTGACATGGGACAATTTGAGTTCTTATTTGTGTTTGATACATATGGCGGCTTGAACGAGCTTCTCTTAACTTAAACTGACACACTATAGCACGAACATCTATCAGAGAAGATTCGCCTATAACACAAGAATGGAACAGGATTCTGGGTGCAGGCGAATCCCTGACAAACTCGCGGCAGGCTACCAATGATGATTTGCATGATGATTTGTAGTCCAATCGGGAGCAGCAGATTTTATGGCGGATCTCATAACAGGCTTATGTATTGGCTTCTCCTCACCAATCAGGGCCCACTCTGGTAAGTCGTTGAGATTGTCTGAGTTTGTGCTGTCAATCGAAGTCTATGAATCTCCTGATGGTAGTTTGTAACCCTAGAAGAGGGTTCAGTTCACTTCATGAGCTTATGTGGTTTATGATAGGCTGCGAGGGAAGGTGCTACACAAGGAAGGCTCTGACGTGCAGGGCGGTTGGTGTTTGAGAAGTATTTTGATGAATTTGAATGAGTGTTTGTTGACTCTGAGTAATTTCTTGCTATTTAGTGTGTTTTTGAAGCCATATTTTTGTTTTCCTTTGACTAAGTGTTTTTTCAGTGTGTCATAGTGCCCGGTGTTTGTTTCACCTTACAAAAAAGTGTAACTTTCCCCTTTTTGGTCCCTTTATAAAAGTTAAAAAACGTTGTAAATATTTTGCGTACATGTCTGTATCCCAGAACACAAAAAAATCTACAATTCCCCAATGCATTTGTTGTGTATTTTTTGTATTCTATTGTAATTGTAGTAGTAGCATTGTATTATTGAAGTGGAGTAGGAGTGCTTGTTTTTTCCCTTGTTTGCCTACTTGGGGTTGTGCTGGTTTTCTCTGGTACTCAGGGAGCACACTTTTGGGTTCTCAGTGAGCACTGACAAACACAGTTCTCAGTGTTAGCTTTTGTGGCAGTCATTATGTGCCGTAAATGCCAGACGTAAAAGGGGAAGAAGGTTGGGTTGGAGGAAGAGAACGAGCTGCATTTCTCCTTTCAGGAGGAAGTGGATGCCCACATGATTGAGGAGAAGGGGGAAATGTATGCTCTTTGTGGACACTGGTTCACAGGCCAAGGCCACAGAGCATCGCTGATCCTGAGTCGGTGGGGGAGGTCGAGTCGCAATTGAGTGAGGCCTCAGGAGTGGGAGAGGAGGTATAGCTATTGGATGATGCCCCAGAAATGACAAGCACAGGGGCAGAGGAGGGAGGGCCTCATGTGGATGCCAAAGAGCCATTGGTGGAGTAGGCATACATCTCCATCATTTGGGAGGATGAGTTGGCCACAGCTAGCACCCTGCAGATTTGTTTTAGAAAGGGCCTTGTCTGGGTGGAGGCATATAGGAGGACGTTATCTCCACCCAGCCAGTCAAGCTTCCTGCTGTGGATGAGAGGAATGATTGTAAGGAGGAGTATCTGGGGAGCAGCCTCTGGAGGTGCCACAGCAGGAAGTATATAGGATGATTTAATCAGGCAAGACCTAATTCTAGGAACTTTCCGCCCACCCCAAACCAGGAACGCACAATTTTACTTGATGTAATAAAGTTTATTTTATGATTCTCGGACCCCCAATTTAATTACATGGAATCCTTACAACCTCCCTCCCTTTTTCCGGACAAGAAACACACAGGGTTGCACAGAAGGTCTGTTTGTTAACAAAACAAGAATGAAATCAATTTAGATAAGTTATACTTCCATTAGATACTAATGCAGTGATAAAAAGCAATCAGCATACTAATACCTCCGTTTCCAATGCTACAGTTATAGAAATGTAGACTTTTGCAAAACACACATCACTACTTATATGTTTTGTTTACCCTGGGTGCGCATGTGCCATTGATTAAAATGCATGAGGGGCCAGGATAAGAAAACAAGTTCATTTGAAACATACCAGCCTATCCAAGTCTCTACTTCCTCTTTATTGCAAATAGATGTCACCCCAATTGCTCAATAGACATGTCAGAATTTCAACAGCATTCTAAAAGCTCAATTGCAAAAAACAACTGGACCTTCATGTGGGTAAATGGCTTGCAGAAAGGAAAATGTATGCTCAACTTGTATGTCGACTATATTCACTTCAGTGAGGTGTCTATTTAATTACAGTATAAAAGTGTACCTTTCTCCCTTTCAATGGGCAACTTAAAAAGTAGGTAGCGAATAATCACCCTCTCCCTTTTGTCTTGAGCAACTCAGCGTTAGTAACAGTATTCTGCTTGATGGTGTGTCCAGGAAGTGACTTCAATTACTTTATTTGTCTAAGTATGCACACAGGGAGATGTCCTACGCTCTTGTGTGCCTGTGCATTGCACAGAATACGAGTCAAGGGATCTCCCCCTATACACACCATAGGATCTATTTAATCACATATATAATTTCAAAAGCACATACTCTCATGAAATATTTCATTATTTCTGAGGATGAACAGTCAATTTATATACCCCCACCCATCAGTACTTACAAATAACAGGGTCAGGATGTAATATAATTCCCTTTATAGTATTGTTCCCCTCTAGATTAATACCCCTTTACATTATACTCAAATATGAACTTCTTTTGGTTGTCTCATACACAAGTGAACTTGTTCAATGCATCCCTTCTAGAAATAGGTGGCCATCAGTCAGCAACATGGGATCAGCTTTCCCCCACATCCTGTCTCCTGTGTCTTCCTCTGAAGACGGCCAGGGATTTTAACTTCTATAAGGTCTCACTTGCAGGGCTCTGACAATAATCCAAAATGGGTCCAGAAGGAGAGCAATCTATTCCTTCTCCGTCCTGTTGTTATCAATTCTTCTTCTTCCTCTCCATCAGTGAGTGAATGAGTGAGTGAGTGATCCATAAGTGTGTGTTGGACCTTGTCTACAGAGTGTGTTTTTGACCTTTTGTTAGATGTGTGTGTATAATTTCTCCAATCTAATTGGTCAATGTATGTGACTAGGCAGTGTCCCAAAAGTGACATCACAGTAGACCTACCCCTTTGTGATCATTGGGCATATTAATGAAGGAGGCAGTCTTATGGGAGTAACTTCTAAGCCCAGTTTCTCTCCCATTTATTGTGATGACATCTCAGGGATTTCTTGCATTAAACATTGTACAAAATAGTACATTCCACACATATGACCACTCTACCAATCAGATCACCAGATTTCTCTCTCTGGCTCAAATCAAATGACACAATTTTCATCATGATGGCACAAATGGTTACAAATGTGTCCATTTAACTTATATCTACATTTATATACAAATTATTTACCCATCTCAAAGTAATGGGCTCATCACTTTGAATGGTACGATCTATGGATCTCTGGCATGCCCCATTTCTGTGTCACAATATGTAACTGTGCCTAATTTGCATAATTAGACATCACATTCAAAAATGTGGTTTTGGTCTTTTTTTGGGTATTTATTTATAGAGCACCACAGTAAGCAAGTCTAGAGGCATCAGATCGCTCACAACAACATACAAACAAAAACATGCATCCCTGATTCATAACTATCATTACCCATATATCCAGAAGTCAAAGCATGTAAAGCAACGGCTAAGCATTGAGCAAATTAAGTACACCTAAATATTGATAGAGAACTGCAACCCCTAATATCTGGTGGGAGGGTATTCCCCAACTTTGGTGCAGCACTAAAGAAAGCACACAGACTCACAGCTGATAATTTCACCAGCAAATTGGTGTGCTTGGAGCAGAGGGTCCTGCAAATTGGTAGCCAGGAAGGGCTGGTAGTAACACACATGTGCCTGTTTGGCAGTAGCCCAAGTTATCTTTCTGTCAGGATTCTGAATAAGATTCAAGCTTCCACTGGTAACCAGTGTAACCCCCTTCTGACCTCCGAGACATCTTTTCTTCTACCCAGCCCTTCAATTATGTGCAATATTTTGGACCTCTTGTAATTTCCTAATTTCTCCTTTGTTGATCTCAACTAGCAGGCTATTGCAATAGCCTACCTTGGCGCCAATTATGGCTCTGGCCACCACCATAGAGTGATTTTTGGTCAGAAAAAGACACAGATGCCTCAGAAGTTTAAGATGGTAACTAGCTGCCAAACCCATGTAGAGTAGCAGCTGCATGCTTCTGCAGGAAACAATGCCCCCTTCCTCCTAGATGTTGGAGACCTGAGATTGTGCCATGTTTGACACCAGCAGTTGTGCCAATACCACAGCCTAAGTTTGCAAGAAGATACCCATTGAGCCAACCCTACCAAATGTATCGCTGAAGTGATGACAAGGAACTCCCTGAAGTATGAGAAGGAGCAGAGAAAAGAAGCCCTTGACCTCATACAAAGTATGCATGACATCCCGAGATACTGACTGAAGAAAATGTATGGACTCTAAAGAAACTAATGACGAAGTAAAGAATTGAGTGAACTCTTAAATGTGAAAGAAGAAGAAGAAGATTACACGTGCACAAAGTGCTGTAGAAAATCAATGATTCAATAAATGTACAGATGCTGAAACGCAAGGTAGATTAAGCCTTCATAGAAGCTGGCTATACGTGAATAGAACGAAGGTGAAGCCGCCATTACATAGAATATGGACATCAGTATCATGCATTTAGTAAGCCGGGACCCATGAAGCGGGAAGGGAAGGCTGTGTCACTGCAAGAATACGCAGAATCATGGAAGCTGCAAGACAAGGCTATCTGGCCTGGAGTCAATACTGAAGCAGCCAAATTCAGCTATCTATTCTGGAAATGAGCTAACATGCCAAGGATGAATCATCCCTTGTTAAGGTGCAAAGAAAGAACACCAAGAGTGCCAAGTTTAATTCATTTAAAGCATTTGAAAGCTGCAAAGTAAACCAAATCATGGTCTCCTGTCATGTGATCCAAGGATGAAAATAGAGTTTGAACTTGGAGTCCCAGAACAAGATAGTGAGTGCTCTCACTCCCATGTATTCTAAGAGACAAGGATACTTTGTAAGGCCAAGTTCAAAGACAAACTTCATGGCAGAAGGGATGGGCAAAGAGAGATGTGGGCTAATTGGGTGGGGAGGTAGCATCATGCCCTGTCTCCTTGCACATGGGTCTGGGTTTATGTGCTGCTAAGTGAACCGAATGTTCCAGACCTGGCACAAGTGTGCCAACCAATTGCAGTAGTCTGTATAATGAAGGATCTTATAGTTTGAAAACCAACGAGAAACTGTGTTTCTAATGTTTTTGAAGATTACATGTTTTAGAGGTAGGCATTTGTTGTCCATGTGATGGTGGGTAGCCAATTACAATCTTTGTCCTTATAGAAAATTATACTTCAATGTTCCCTACAGCCAATCCTGACCCTTGATAGGTTTTTCATTATTGCCACGTGGTATGATGTCACCCCTGATGTATTTCTGACATAAAAGCTATGATTTGTGTGAAGATTGCTGAGAGAAACTTAGCGTACGTCCGTTGATGTTTGTTGTAAACTTCCCGTTTTAGATCATTGTTAATGAAACAGTACATTGCCATCTTCCTGAGTTGGTTCGGTTATTTGGACTCAGAATTAATCTGTGTGATCCCATCCATTACATATGCACATTCCTAAAGGGCCCTACGCTCAACCATATTATTAACCCTCAAGTTCATAGTTAGCTCTGAGCAAAGAACAAGGCCCAAGGTTTTAACTTTTCTTTGTGTCGCTATACTGCACCCAGCTACAATAAAGTTGTTATATTCAAGGCTACATTTTGCAAGTCTATTTGCTGTGCCAGCTACCATCAGCTCAGTTTTCATGTCATTAAGCACAATCCCATTGGTCACCATCCATTGTTGAATGTGGGAATATACTTTGTTGACCACTATAGTGTCCCCTCTAAAATCCCCAGAAATCGGAATGAGACACTGTGTGTCATAAACGTAGCTGGTGTACATTATTCCCCTTTTTTCCAGAAGCTCAAATAGGGGCCTGGTAAAGATGTTATACAGATTAGGGGAGAGGAATGACCCCTGTGTTACACTGTATGGCAGTTTTAACACCTCTGCAGCTGCAGTGCCACTAAAAACCCTAACAGCTTTTACCCCTGAGAAAGGAGAAAAGGAAACAAGTATTCAGATTGAGATAATCTTTTGACTAGTATTTCATGACGCTCTCTCTTCCCCCCTTCCTCTTGGCTTTGTCTCATATTTTCTGTGATGTCCCCCAGGGCTCTGCCTTGTTGCAAATGCTGTTTAACATGTATATGCTGCCTGTTCTGACCCTCATCCGCTCCTTCGGCTTCTGATACTATGCCTACACTGACGACATCCAGATCCTGGTCCGCCTAGATCTTGACCAGGCTGAGGTGTCGTCACATCTTAGACTCTGCCGTTGGGTATTGGATGAAGCAGAATTGGCTAAAGCTCAATGGCGACAAGACGGAGACGCTTGTGGTTGGCGCCCCTCCACTCCCTTACTGTGGACTCCGGCCTTCTGGCTCCCGGCACTAGGTGCCTTTCCGGTACCGGTGACGACTGTCAGGAACCTTGGTGTCATCTTCTCTGCCACACTTTCTATGAGTGCTCAGGTGGCAGCTGTCTGCAAAGCTGGACACTACCATCTGAGGATTCTCAGGAAGATCCTTCCTCTGCTCCCCCGAAGGTTATGCCGCTGGTGGTCGCCGCCCTGGTATTAAGCCGCATTGACTATTGTAATGCGCTCTATCTTGCACTGCCTAAGAGCCTGATCCATCGACTTCAGCTGGTGCAGAACTTGGCAGCTAGGGTAGCTATGAACATCCCCTATGGGAATTATATCACGCTGGTGCACTGTTCCCTTCACTGGCTGCTGGTGGCAAATCAAATTGAATTGCAGTCTCTTTGCCTGGTGCATCAGGCCTTTTATGGTCTCAGTGCTAGTTATCTTCAGGACAAATTTCTCCATTACTGGCCCACTCATTTTCTTCGCTCCTGCTCGACCTGCCTGATCACTGTTCCTTCCGCCTGATGCATTAGGATCGGAGACGGTGCTTTCTCAGTGGCAGAGGCGAAATTGTGGAACATGCTGCCTCCTTCTCTGAGATACACCGTTAACCACTTGGAATTTAGGCGCCTCTTGAAAATCCCCCTTATCTAATTAGTTTCCTCTGTGTTATCTCCACTTATCCCAGCGCAATGGGTGACAGTGCGCTCTACAAATTTTGTTAACATAATATAACATGAGCGATTGAGTCAAACACCGCCAACAGATCCAGAAGCATCAAAAGCACAATGATCCCTTGATCCATTGCCTGTAGTATGTTAGACTTGAGATCCATCCAACAAAGCTGTTTCTCTACCATGATATTGGCTGAATCCAGATTGACTCATTCCAAGAAATATATTCTTCTTTAAATGTTCCTGAATCTGCAAGTAAGCTGCTCGATTTAACATTTTTTGCAGAAAAGGCACATTTGTAATCGGCCTATAGTTATGACATTGGGGTCCAGGGAGGGTTTTTCTAAGAGAGGGGTCATCCAAGCCTGTTTTATTATGTCAGGTACCTGACCCTCCAAAAAGAGTCTCTTGATACATTTGGTGATGAGTGGTATTTGTGCCGGTGCAGATGCTTTTACCACAACCGCCCGGCGGTAGGTTTAAGCTGTGCTAAAATGCCTATGAATTCTTAATCTGACATTGGTCTGAAGGAAAAAAATGTGGGTAAATTACCTCTGTTGGTATCCACTACAGGTGTTTTAATTTGATTCTCGCCACTCCCACATACAGCATTATTTAATGCATTAAGCTTAGCCTTCGTACTCTCCCTGATCCGTTGTATTTTGCTTACCAACGCATCTTGAATGGCTACACACCATGCTCTGTCTTTATTTAAATTTTTGTCCACCTGTACTGGATTTTCCAGTTCCCTCAAGATTTTAAAGATTTCGCCTGTGCCTGATTTCGCATTTTGAATACATACCTCCTAGGCAGATTTCTCTGCCTCTATAATGGCCTGCTTGTGCTTTCTAGCTGCAATGGCATGCATTTCCCTATTTTCATGTGACTGTGACTTATCCCAGAGGTTATAGGCCTTTCGTTTAGTTTTCTTTAAGTAATGTATGAATCGCTGCAGAGTAGAAGAAGTTTTCATATGTAGTTTCTGGGTTTTTAACCCCTTTAAGTGCCAAGGACGAGTATGCTCTTCCTTTTTGCATAGACTTGCATAATAGCCTGGCCCTTAGGAGCAATTTGGTCCACAGTATTTGATAAAGATGTTTGATATACTGTGGCCAGTTCCTCTGCTGTACCATAATCATCCAAATCATGAGTGACTTGATTGATAATATGTAACATTGCTTCTGACATGAGCAAATGTGTGTTACATGAAACAACCATGTTCTTATATGGTTTCTTGTTTCTCAATTGAGGGCGTCCCTAAATGTGAAGTGGATAAAGAAAGTGTATGACCAGGGACATGGAAGCACACTGAGATCCATTATATTCGCATTACAATTAGATGCCCAGTCCAGGCTATTACCTTTTATATGGGTAGGCTCAAAATCACGTTGAACAAAGCCAAGACTTGCCAGCGTAGATTCAACTTACAGTGCAGCAGTGTCAGCATCATCCGCTAACCGAAGATTGAAATCTCCACACACTATACATTTTCCATTTCCTTTCAACAGTGGCAATAACATTGCAAAGAACTGATCATGAAAATCAATCATGGACACCAGAGGTTGGTTGATAGGGATCAAGTCCACGGTTGTATTAGGGTCCGTAAGAATTTTGATGTGAAAAATATCATAGCCCTGCCCACCCTCTAATCCTACCCCATGAATGTCTTATGAATTCCTGCAAATTAGGCCAACAGCCCCCATCTATTATCAATGTGATCTGCTCAAAAGAAGCCTAGCCTGAAGGTGTTGCCAAGGGCGATGCTGGCCCTGTGGCGCTATGCAACAAAGACTCAGTAATGGTATCTACTTTATGTGTTAAAATGTTTTCAGAAAGCTCTGTGGAGTGTCTTATAAATTAGTGTGTGTTTAATAATACACACTTTAATGATGGAAGCACACCAACCATCCCTCCGGGCATACGAATTATGTGTGATTTTTCACCCAAGCCATGGACATGCTCTATAGAAATATGAGTGATAGATGTATTCTCAGACTGGACATGATGAGTTACAGAAGAAATAGTGGATACACTATTGGTTTGTTCACATCGCGTTGAGATGACAGTGCTAGTTATACTTTTAACACTTGAGGTGCCAATATGACTTGTAAAATTCACTAAGTTAGTATTCTAGCGTGCTAGGTGCTCTATATCGGGACCAACCATCTCCTGTTTTATCGCAAGATGGTGGGTGTCCATCTGAGCAGCACTTCATTTAGCAAGTAAGTCAGCCTCTCCGCATTCTAAACCTTTACTCTCACCAGGGACACTGTTACCCTGTTCTTCATAGCATAACATAACATAACCCATATGCAAGTCATGAAGAAGCCCCCTTACAATGAATTGCAAATTTGGCCTCCCAATGACCTAGTTGCAGGACCATCATTATCTTTATGGCTCAACCTCTTCAAACAAAATCCAGTTCCTTCAGATCAGTCCTGGCTTCATTTTAATTTGTTCCCATTCACAATTGCAGCTTTAAAATATACATGCCCCTGTTCCCTTTGATTTTCCATTTTCACCCAACACAGCAGTTTAGCCACTGTTTTGGCTGTATTGGCTCATCACACTCCTATCAAAGATACACATTTTAATCATCTGTAGGTTTTCTAATCCTGATTCTTCATTTCAAGTAAAGCAAAATAAAACCAACAGCAGCAGAAAATGCAATTTCTTTTTTCTTCCGGTGACTGTACATTGGTGTTGCAGAATGCTTTCTAGTCCTTGAACATCTTTATCTCTGGCCATGTCACTATGTTGTGGTTTTAGGGGACTTGATAATATTGCACATTTTTAGTGAGTGTTTCTTTGAATTAGATTTCCCTGCAGGTAGACATACCCAACAGGGAGGAGTAGGAACAGGTATAATAAGAGGTGGTTGTGACAGAGCCTCTTCCAACTGTGCTGGAAAGGGAAAGCCAAGAGGCACACCAGGGAACAGTGACCTCAACCCCCGCAAAAGCCCCACAGGATATGGCGTGTTACACTATTTTGTCTTGCCACTGAGGAACACTGAGGGGGTTGAGCTTGAGATCCTCTGCATAGTGGAGGGCTATGGGAAGCAGGCTAAACTGAGGCAGAAGGCAATCATGTACTCAGTGACAAAAGTGGGTGTACCCAGCACATGTGTCCTCAGAGGCTAGAAACCATGCAAACACCAAAACCCCCTAAAGTGGTGGTGAAAAGGTGGATGAGCATGTCCCAGAGTCAGGGTGCAGCACTGCAGAGACATCGGGAATAGAGCAGCAAAACGCTGCCTCAATCTAGCCTGCCCAACCAGAGTCAGTAGCACAGTCAACTGTGACCAGTGGCATGCCCCTTTTGTTGCTGCCATCCGAAAAAGTAATTGAGGGTCTTGTGCCAGGATAGCACGCCATTTTTGGAGTGGACCCTTGGAACTAACTAATGCCACATGGTGGGACCTACTGCCTTCATTGCAGTGACTTGATGAGTGCTGGAGGAGATGGGCCATTTAGTGGTGGCAAGCAACTTGAGATGACATATGGAGCTCCACCATCTTTCCCTTCTGTAGGTCATTGTGAAAGAGGGAAGGAATGAGGGAGTTATGGTGAGAGACTGGCCTCGCAACGGGACTCCCCCAAATGCAGGAAGGGCAACGCTCTGTGGGATAGCTGGAAAAATGTAGTAAATGCTCATTGGGAGAGCTTGAGACCTTTAGTCGGTGGCTGGACACTGTTAAAAATCTAGAAAAGGTGAGTGGGCAGCTGCACCCTGTGAATAATCCCAGAACTTTAAGGGGTGGCTAAGCCTTGTGGGAGGACCTTGGAATGTTAGTGGCTGGCTGGACCCTGTGAAACATCCCAAACATTTAAGTGATAGCTGAGCTCTGTGGGAGAACCTGAGAACCTTCCTAACCGTGCACGCCACGAAAATACTCCACTCCACTTTTCAGTGTCTGATACATACTGGTTAACAAATCATCATCAGCTGAGTCGGTGAGTAAGGGGTCGATATCATCCTTTAGTATTCCACAATTAAGTGATTTTCTTTTTCATACATGCAAATTGGTCCACATGGGGCACTGTGACGTTGCCCCAATGGTTAGAGACAATAGTGCTAGCCACACTAAAAACTTTCTTGGACTGCACACTGGTGGAGGGGCAGCTTAACAATTCAATAGCAACTTACTAAAGTACCAGCCAGATGGACCTCTTGCTGTACCATTACTGTAATCTTCCCTTTGCGGGATATTTTGACCCATCCCAATGTGCCCCACCACATCACTGTACTAAAATGGTGAAGGAAACAGCCCAAAATGACCATGCTTGCTCCTGTGCGTGCCAAAATCTTCAAAACTGCGTTTGGGTCACAACCATAAAAAGGATGCACACCCTGTCACACACAGTCAGGGGGGGGTGAAAACACATTTCTCACTGCAGGAGCATGCCAGTGGGCTCTGCCACATTCAACATGGAGCCAAGGAAAGAACCAGCATCATTGGGCTGAAACCCGAAAATGCCTTTTAAAATGTTAGCAACCTTAAAAAGTGCTGTTTTTGGGCACCAGATCCATCAATTTCTACTGAATCATTGAGATTAAAAGAGACCTGCAATGCTCAGGACCCTCCAGTGTGGCTCAGAGGAACCGGGCCTCATTTAATGACAGCTGCTACAAAGCAACCCAGGAACCCTTGTTTTCATTTTCCACGGGGGGGAAAAAGCGGCTAAACTTTGCAATACGTATCAGAATCAGCTGTGCAAAGAGAAACTCTAAACAAAGACATGATACATGTATCCATGCTGCAAACAATCCCAGCACTCAAGGGAAGAACTAATGCTGACTAAAAGGTGTATTTGCTGCAGTGGAAAATCGGATTTAAAGAGATAAGTTTAATGTGCTTTTTCATGAATGAAAGGAAAATCACCTGTTTTAAAGTATGTTCTTGTTTAAAGGCTTAATTCTTTAAGAATGTCAAAGGATAAAGGATTGCTAATGTAAAAAAGAAATTCCACCTATAAACTGTGTTAATTTTATATGTTTAAATGAAAGATTTAGGTGAAACTGAAATCTAAGCCTAGTTTGGCTTAATCAACTATATAAAAAAAACCTGATCTGAGCCTGAGAAAGGTTGACACCTCCACTGCTGGCAGGAAAGGCTAATTGCTGCTGGGAGGCCTTGCATACTCATGACAAAGGACCTCATTAGACATTTGTCAGGGCCCCAGGCGAAGACAATGGCAGGCTTGGACACTCACCCTTCCAGGGGAGGGGCAGGAAGCTCCACTCTCCATGGAGAGGCCCCTTATTCAACTTCAAAGGATTTGCCATTTGCTCACACTTGGGAAGAAAGAAAAAAAACTGACATGTGATTTGTGGGTTAAAAATGCTTATTTTGCCAATGAACTTCAAGACATTTAACTTGGCAACAAGATTAAGAAAAAGAGTGAAAAGTACATACATCTAAATTTAAATTTCTGCTACTCATTTGAAAACTTGGTAGAATGTCTTACTGCGTAAGGAACAGAAGTTACAAAGAATGACCAATTGTGCAGAAACTATTAATGTTGCAAATGTAATGTTGTGTACCCATGTTCTAGGGGGAATTGTGCATATATGTACAGAATTGGGAAAAGTTAAGTCAAACCTTTTAGGGTGAAAATTGCCAAAATTCAACAGAAAGATTAAACCAGGTCCCACCGACTTGGGAGCTGGATTAGAATGTGACCCACAAAATATGTAATTTATGTATCGATTTTCTTAGAAGGCATAACTACATAAGTATGTATTTGTGGAAAAGTTAGATTTTGATCGCAATAACTATGGGAGGTTATCAGATCACATCATAAAACATGACAGCCTTTCTGTCATCCAACCAGCAAAGAGCAAGGCGGGAACTGTGCTCTTGCCCAATCATAGCCTTGTGGGTGGGGGTAGTAAGTCTGCCCCTACCATAAACTCAGTGATGTCATTTAGCATTATAAATAAGGGAACTTCACAACACACAGGACACACTGTTTCCTGACTCCATCCTGATTTCCGTGTGGCGCCCTGTTCCTGAATTCTCCATCGTGTTCCTAATTCCAGATTTCTTTACAAAGCCAAGGCCTCCGCATTGCTGATATTCTTTTCAACTAGGCCCAAATCCTGAAACAATCCCAAAACGTAAGGGAAGCAATTTGATCCAGTTTGGCTTGCTACCACTAAATGCTTGCCTGCTCCAAACTCGCCATCTCACTGCTCTCCGGTCACCAGTAACCAGTGCAGTCCAGTGCAGTCCACTCCGAGGTGCCAGTCCGGGGACCACAACTGCCCACCTGATCCTGTTCCGCCAGATGTGCCCTACTGCCCGTTGTTAGACCAGAACCCTTGACGGTCCAAAATCTTAAAATAAAGTGGACTGTAAGTATCAATAGGAATCATAGTAAACCATAGCATATTTTGCCTTGCCTTGTCCTATCCCAATCTATAAACCATCCTATCTTTACCTTAAGAACCTATAATATTGTGAGAACCATTCTTGCAACCCTGTCTGTGATTCTTAGTGTTAGCACCAATCTAATCTTCATTTTTGTTTTACTAGACCATAAGCCGTTAGTGATTTTGATTAAATAAAGTAATTCCCATAAAGAAAATGGAGTATCCGCCACGTGAAGGGTTACAAGCGGCCGTGCAACTGTGGAGATTAACGGGTGGCATTCTCTTTTTCTTAGCCATTAAATCTAGTTTAAGTAAAATCAATCTGTCATTTTAAACCGATTTCCTGTTTTTCTCTACTCTATTTTTCTAAAAACACCTCTCATTCAACTTTTCATAATTTCTTCAATAGCTAGAGACTTCATTTCAACTCTGACTTAAACATAAGACCTGTAGCTACATCCCAACACAACAACCGCATCCCAAAACAGTGTATTTCATCCGTTTTTCTTGAAAACCATTTAGGGAATTTTAGGTGGGAATTCGCAATTCTGCAAAGATTACACGTGTGATTTTCCAAACTTCCATTCTGATTCAAAGTGTGCACTGTTGCTCATACTAAAGCTTATGATTGTTATCATCTTTTCAGTGTTGCTCCCAAAAGAATTACTATTGATTTCAGGACTTTTGCAACTTTTCATTGTTTTTCTAAGCCATTTCTAAGCCATTTTCGAATGTCATTTTAAAAGTGTAAGATTTCCAAAACTGTTTTTCTCTCTTGTTTGCGGAGGGACGGTTAGATTTGAATTCTATTTTCTGTTCTTTATTCCTGGATACCTGTGGCTCCTTTACATCTGTGTAGAATTGCTTATTTGTGAGTTGAGAAATTTGCAGGGGAAAATCTTAACTTAAATGCCATCTCTCCAAAGAAGGCAAAACTGTTATTTTCTCTGTGTTTTATATTCTGTGATGCTATAAGTGAATTCAACTGCCTTACCTACTTTCTTATTTGTATTGTCTCCACATTGGTAATTGCTGCCCCATATATTAAACCATGTTTGATTTGTTTGAATTTTAAATAAAAAAATAAATATTAGCTTTACCAACCAGCCTGCTTCCTGTCCATTGTAACCTTGGGGTATTTCCAGAAGGGGTGTGATATGAGTGGTATATCACTCAGACTATTGAACCTATAGACACAATAAAATAAGTATTTCATTTGCTCACTGCATACTAGGCTGAGACCAGGGTGTATTGCCTGATTGAAATCCTTAACACCTTCCCACGGGTGAAATGTCCAGTAGATAGGCAGATATCTGTGGGTGATGGCTTGTTGTCTGTTCCTGTTTAAGACCCATCTGTATTCAAGATGCTCGAGTCACCACAGAGGAGGTCCCACAGAAACTCTTTCCCACAGACTGTGCCCACACTAATCACAAAACATTCAATAGGTGTCAGTAATGTAGTTCCTGCTGATGTCACCACCAACTGTTAGATTGCCATGCCTAGTGTAATTGGTAAACTTTTAGCTGGTTGATTTTCTTTCCGCTGCTTGCATTCTTGCACCAATTGATGTCTGCTGCAACTGTGAGTTCTCATCCCCTGAGACATTCAATGAAAGAGGCCACGTTTATTTGAAACACGGGACCAGAAAGATAACCTGCAGATACTTAATGTTACTTTTAAATCCAACTACCTGTGGATCACCACGCAAGGTTAGGTCCCTCCCCAGCCGTGCTGCACTGGCATCACCTGCCACAGCACAGGCCCTCTCCATGTTGGTAAGGATGAGCTCAAGCAAGTACACCAGAAGGAGAACGTATCTCAGGGTTGTGCTGTGTGATGGCTTGCTTGTTTAGTGCCTCCTGGAAAGGTTGCAAGAGAAAAAACAGCAATCAAGAAATTTCCAGCAGTATTCGTCTTTTCTGAGAAGCACCCAAATCCAGCGTTTTCCACAAATCAGTGGGCCAAGAGATCTATTGGCAGTATTATGCAGAGGTGCGCACTGAGCAGGCGCTGATTGTGATGGGAAAAATGATTCCATAGCACTACCCAGATGCACTGGGGGGGTCACTGACATGCATCACAGGGAGAGAGGGGATAATGCTTGGTGTCCTACCCAAGTCGCAGGTACTGGTACAGCTGAAGTCTTTTTAGGGAGGATTCTGTTGACTGGTGGAAGTAAGCTATGGAAGGGTGAGGGTGAGAGATGCAGCTCAGATCCTTGACTCCCTCCCATGTCTGTGCTTTGTGAATGTACATTTCAGACAGTGTAGATGAGGTACTCGAGTTGATCCCTGCCTTCACTTGGGACACATTTTCTAGCAGAGTGTGCATGTTGACAGGTTCGGTTCCTGTTTATTCTCTGGGAAGTGCTGCCATACTTTTGACTTTTTTTACTAGTGGTCTAGCAGTACAGTGGCTAGGTTCACACTGCTGTGATGGTTCTGGATGTCACATAATGATGTGGTGTGCTTTCTGATTTGTAATGGGAGGTCTGCTTTATAAAAGACACTCTATACAGTTGGGTGGCGAGCATCTATTAATACTACACCCTCTTCACCTAAAATGTATCACTGATTTCCAACAGCAATGCTTGTTCATGTCTGTATCTTAATCATCGTCCATCTCATCATCATTACTGTCTCACCCAATGGATATGGGTGGTGGAGATAGAGTCCTCCTCCCATTGTTCAAGTACTCCATCTGTTGTTCTTCCCTGATCTTTGTTAGATAAAATCTGCACAACTCCCCTTCTGCCCTTCTGCCCCCGATATGCTCACAGGAATTAAAAGTGAAAACTTATGCGTTGGTCTTGGTGGATGTTCATTGTCGTGGTGCGATAGCTGTGCATTTTCTTGTAATGGCACATGGACCACTGATAGACTTGTTTTAGGGGTGTAGAAATTGAATTGGATAATACCTTTAATTGACCATGTGCAATTCTGGCCTCCTCATTGCACACAGAAGGTGCTTATATAGGAGCAAAAAGGTCATGAACAGCACATCTACATTTGCCTCTCGCTTGTTTGGGTGCTGACATGTTATTGCAGATGTGGCAGGTGTGTGTTACCTGCTGCCACCATGAATCTCTAATGCTCCCTGCCAGAAAAATCAGTGGAGCATGCCGTCCCACAAGCTGCCTTTAGGGATTCCAGGCTCCCCCCAGTCCTCCTCCTATGTGTCACCCGATAGCATTCACTTCAAGAAATGGACAATGACTGGTGGGTGACCCACCACCACTCTGCTGCTCCCTCCCAGCAAAATCAGTTGAGCGCAATACTCCTGCATGCTCACCCCAGACATGTCCAGCTGTTCCTGCTCCTCCTCCAATGTAGCACCCAATGGCACATGTCTCATTCACTGACTTCAGGAGAGGGACACTGACCGGTGTCACCCACCACCCCCCAAATTTCTGCTGCTCCCTAACAGAAAAATACAGCAAGCAGGCCTCTCTCACAAGTTGCCCTCAGGGATTCATGCCTCCTCCCACCCCGTCACCCGATGGCATGTGTCTCCTTCACTTGCTCCAAGAGCTGGACACTAACAGAAGTTTCACCCACCGCCCTAAATCTCTGGTGATGGCACTTGGGTTGTTCACACACTCTAATTCTGTAAAAGTGTCACAAAGTGCTGAATGAACAAAATCAACCCTAAATCTTACTCTCTGACTTAGTCCCAGTCACTCCCTGCTCCCTACTCTTCTTCCTACAAATTCTCTAATGATTCTAAACCTACCTCCAGCAATGGCCTCTCAAAGGCGACACGAGATTGAATCAAAGCGCCATCCATGTATGTCCCATTAAGCCATGTGAACAAACTTCAGAGGATCCTTTCCAAGCGTTCAATCAAGTTTCGTCATTGAGGAAACACCCAAAATGTAAGTGATTCGGATTTTGTTGTGGGAAAGTTCATCCTGGCCTATACATGTGTATCTTGTTGTGCATAATGCAAATACAATTACACTCACACAAAAAACCTTCATAGACAAGGACCTGACGGCACTGCACTAATGCTTTTTTCAACTGACCTGTGAAGGAAGCTCCAGCTATTTCGCAAACGAGAGACCTGTTATTTTCAACATTAAAGAAACTGTGTCCACTCCTGCAGGTCAGTCAGCTCGACAGAGGCTTTGCTATTGTAACCTCTCCCAAGAAGAAAACAGCTATTAACCTCGACATGAGGTCAATGCAAAATAATTGATTTGTTTTAAGAGAGACTCCATTCAAGATGCATCTACTTTTGTTCATTAATGACGAAAGTTGTAGATCAATAATTGATGCCTTTACCTACAATTATTCCCTGAGGAAGGCGGGGCTGCATTCCTGGTGTGAATTGGGACCCACACAGCCGAAACGCAAGTAGCTTGAGTCGATGTCCTTTTGTGTTGTTTAGCATGATTTTTTTGTTATTTGCTGTTCTCCCACCGAAATTGTCTTGTTGTTTGGATCACACTCTATTGTTGAGTGTTGTCTGAATGTTTATGTCCATGTCTCTTTTGCTTATCAGTGATATACTATTCCAGATGAAATAGCAGAATGTTTTGTTTTTATCTTTGTCTTTTTAAATTTTCTTATTGGGTGTACAACTGAGTCCCTTGTGGGCAGCAGTGCGATATCTGTTTTTCAACTGCACTTAAGTTGTGCTAATAGTAGGCTCTGTGTTGCATGTGTATTTTGTATGTGATTAAATCCTTTATTTTCTCTTCACATTGTTCATCATGTAACAGATTCTATATATGTTCTCTCCTCCTGAGTATTGTCTTAAGCAGGGGGGCTCCTTTTTCTCTGTTGTACTTAAAAAACAAAAAGACAAAGGACATAATCAGGAGTTGGGTGGTATCCCAGCAGTAAATTCACCCGAATACCGCCCAATGCAATTACCATTACCGCCACTTGGTCCGGCAGTATTGCTGCTGGATCACAAGTGGCGGTGTAAGTCCACATTTATTTGACTCAATTACTGCAGTGATAATTGCGCCAGGTTAATTGCACCGAAAAATTGGTGGAAAGTCGGCACGTTCACCTCCAGCTAAAAGCTGGAGGTCAGTCCTCCGACTTTCCCCCAAACTCGTGATTGGGAGGTACAGTAATGCAGCGGTAACGCTTTTACCACCACATTCATACCGCACCACCCAACTTCTGATGAGGCCCAAAGTGATTTCAGTTTTTTTTTTTTTGTGAGCACAAAAACTTCATCAGAACGCTGGTTGAGAGCACTGAGGAAGGAGGGGGAATACAGAAGAGTGCATCGCCCAAAACCTCCCTACAGAGAAACGCGTACTGCGTGCTCTGGAGGGCCCCCCTTTTCGGAGACTAACGTACCCATCCCAGTAGGGTGTACAAACAATCCAAACCAGCACTGCCCCCTGTGATTGATGGTTTACCACACTTGACACCCCCCCCCCCCCCCCCCACCAAGTCACCAGGCATTTCAAAGACTGAACTGTCGAAATGCAACCCCTTCCTTTTCTTTCCCGCTACTGAAGACTAGTAGCAAACACACAAAGCTATTACCAGGAATGAAACACAGTGCCTGTAGTACTCTGGGCCCCTCCCGACCCTAATCTCAGCAGCACAGGACCACCCGCCCCCTGGCACCAACACTTCAAAGATGGCATGGTCACCAGTAAAGAGCGACTTCGATTTTCTAAGGGCGGGTAGCCGCTCCCTCCCAGGTCCGTGACTCAAAACCTGTGCCAATCCTCAGCAGCCTGCCAGGGAAAATCGCTGCATCCGATATGGCTAGTCAAGCACTGCTCCTATCTGTGTGAGAGATGGGGATAGGGAGACGTGCGTGGGATGGAGAGGAGGGGATTCTGTGGGCAAGCCTGTTGTGGGCGTGCGGGGGCGAGCCGTGAGAAACCTGCTCTATGCAAGATGATGATGGAGACAGAGATGCAGGGGCGGGGGATGGGGGTCTTGTGTGTTTGACGTTGCGGGGAAGGGAGGAGTGTGTGTGTGAGAGCGATGAGAGAGGTCGCAAGTGGGGCGGGGATGCCTTGAGATTGTGTCAGATGGGGAGTGAGGGAGGCAGGGGAAGAGCAGTGTGTGTGTGTGTGATGAAAAGGAAACACGATGTGGGGAACTAAGGGATGCCTGGGAAGACTCTTTCACTCTCCCTCTAAATAAATTAAACACACGCCAGGTCGTGTCCTCTGCCCCCTCTCCCTCCATCTCTCTCTCTCACACACACAGCAGGGTGTCTCTTCCCCACTAGCGCCCTACCTCCCTATCTCTCTCACACACACAGCGCAGGCGTTCTCTCCCCTGGCACCTGCCTCCTTCTCTTCCTATCTCTCACACAGCAGGCTTTCTCTTCCCCACTGCCTCCGTCTCTACCATTCTCTCTCACACGCAGCAGATTTTCTCAGGCACACAGCAGGCTATCTCTCCCCCCTGACTCCCTCTCTCCTCATCTCTCACACACATGGCAGGCTTTCTCTACCCCACTGCCTCCCTCCCTTCTCATCTTTCACAAACATCAGACTCTCTTCACCACTGCCACCCTCTCTCCTCATCTCACTCACACACAGCATACTTTATTCCCCCGCTTCCTCACAGTCTCCCCATCTGTCACACAGACAGCAGGCTTCCTCTTTACCACTTCCTCCCTCGTGCCCCATCTCTCATATACATACAGCGGAGCAGGATTTCTTGCCCTCCTCTCCGTGCGTCTCTCTCACACAGCATGTTTTCTTTTACCCACTGTCTGTCTCTCTCACTCTCGCTCTCTCATCTCTCACACAGAGCAGGCTGTCTCTTTGACACTGCCTTCCTGTCTCCGCATCTCTCACACACAGAGTATGGTTTTCTCTTCCCTGCTGTCTCCCTCTCTCCTCATCTCTCAAAAACAGCAATCTTTCTCTTCCATACTGTCTCCCTCTTTCCCCACCTATGTCACACACAGGAGGCATTCTCCGCCCATTGTCTCCATCTCTCCCCACATTTCACACACATTAGACTTTCTCTTCCCCACCGCCTCCCTCTCTCCCCAACTCTCACACACAGAGCAGGCTCTCTCTTCACCTGTGCTTTCATCCCTCCCCATCATTGGCACAAACAGCAGGCTTTCTCCTCCCCACTGTCTCCCTCGTGCCACATCTCTCACACACACACACAGCAGGCTCTCATTTCCCCACTGCCGCAGTCTGTGAGGAATTTGACCATCCGTATGGGTAGATTGCGCTCGCATGGGCTTTTTGATTTTTTAATAATGAGAAGAAATGATGGGAGATTAGCCTAAAAAATGTGTGCGGCCATTCCCTATCCATTTTATCTGCTCACTGCACAAAACACATAGTCACATGTACTCGAGGAAGACACAGCCTACAGGCCCCATCTTCCCCTGTCATATTCAGCTGACAGCTGCAGGCACATCAAAGCATCTCAAGTAGGGGGAAGGCACACCTTCCTCCAGCCATGGACAGCCTAATTTAAATATCAAAGGCTCCATGTATCTGCATTCCTTTTGTCTAATCCGGCTGGTGGCAGTGCATAGTAATGAGATAATTGAAGAAAGCCTAGAGGAGGGGCTTGGTTCCCAGACAGACAACAGAAAAGGTGAGCTAACACCCCATTGGTATGCAATGTGTCAACTTGAAGCTAGTTTCCACCTATGTGTATGAAAGGCAGTGAATGACCTGTCTGGGTCCAGCAGTTTCTGCAGGAGTCAATGCAGAGCAGACACCTCTCAGAGGGGAGAAGAATGTGATTTGGAGGAGACAAGAAGTCCGCTATCGCCACATACTTCAAGGGATACCTGTGCTTTAATCAAGAGTCACATGGGGCTCAGTTAACTAGACAGACACTTTGATCTACAACAGCCATTGTTGGTGGGGACGCAGGATTGGTTCATTAAGGTAGGCCTAGCCTGCACCAATCACTGGGGCCAATCTGGCTTTAAAAGAGGGCTGAACCCCTCACTTAGTAGATCATTTGATGACTTCAAAAGGAGCAAGAAGGACTCATTTGTACCTGGGCTGAAGGTACAGTCTATCTTACATCTTCCATGAGTGCAGGAAGGCCAGGAGTTTCAAGAGGGAAGCAAGATCCCTCCCCTAAACATCTACCAGGGAACAGAGGAAGATACCAGACTTAGAGGACCAGTCCAGCAGCTTCAGAACTGGTACCTGTAAAGATACTGGTGGGGGGTATCTGTACGTCTGCTCTCTATATGTTAGAGGAGAGGCACAGAGGACCCCAGCCAAGATTCTCTATGCGGAAGCTATGGTCGAGCAATCAAGGCCTAGCTTCTCAGGAGGTGATGCAGGCTGGTTCTTAAGTATAGTGTAGTCCCCGAACTCCCACAAAGGAATGTCCACACACTGTATTACTGAAAACACAGTCTTTATATAATTAATATTCAAAGGTATGTACACTATCACAATAACACCCTTTGTACTTGGAAATCAACAATGGCAAATATATACAATTCTAAAGTGGTACCACCAATATTAGCAGATCTCATTAAAGTGCATCAACTATACTGTTAGAATGCCACACAGATCAATAACAAGGAAACCAGCAATAGAGATAGGAGGAAAAGCAAGATGGTTGACACAATTGGGAGAATACTGGCCCTGTTACCTAGACACAGTTCTGTGTGGAGATCCCCCCACCTGTGCAACCTGTAAAATAAAGATATAGCACAAGCCCAGTCCAATAGTCTTATTCTTTCGTATAATGTTTTTACCCCCCAATGTACCTGGTGGAGTAGAGTTCTTCAAAGAAGCGTCAACGGATCCCTCTTGAGTGACTCCCTTTAAAGCAGGAGCCACGGATCGTCGAGAGGCGTTGAAGAGGGTGAACTTGGCGTTGATGAGAAGTTTGAGGGTGCCGAGACTATGGCATCGATCCAGCCGGTGCTCGTCGGCGACGTCCTGCGAGGATGAGGTGTGCGGGGCACCTCGGCGATTGATTGTTCAGGACTGCAAATAGTTTCTGAAGAACTGTGGCCCAGCAAGGGCGTTGAGTCGTCGAAGTCTTTGTGGCCTTTAGGTGGCGGGAAACCCACCAGCAGATTCTCCTCGGCGCGTCTGCGGCCTTGACTTTCTCCGGCAGGACAAAGCGGTCGACGTTGCGGACAAGAGAGTCCTTTGATTCAAATGTTCTTAGGCAAAGGAGCGGGTGGCTCCAGTCATCGGCGGCACGACGTCAATCGGTCCCCTCTTCTGGGGCAACACAACTTTGACGGGCCTCCAGCGGTTACACAAACCTGCAAACCCTGGTCGACGGCAATGGACTTTGACAGCGGCGAGGCCCTGGTGCTTCACTTCATTCTCCTCAGCGGTCCCGTCTCGGGTCAGCAGCCTTTCGAGGGTCTGACTTCCAGGGAGCTTCGGCGAAGGTTAGCGGTGCTCAATGGTCCCTCGGAGCATGGGAAGAGGGCGCCTTACCAGGCCCTCTCTCGGATCAGTCTTCGACAAATTCGGCAGCTTTCAGATCAGGTCGAATCAAATGCAACAGCAAGTCTTCTTCTTCCAGCTGGGCGTCGAAGATCAGCAGTTCCAGTTACTCTTCAAGTGTAGACACAGCTTCTGAACAATGTCCAGTGGTGAGAGGTGCCCAGATATACTATCCTGTCTCTCATCCACAGTGCTGGGTCACTCTCAGCAGCCAATCATACAGAAGGGCATTCATGCAGTCAATCAGCCAATCAGGCATACAGTGCATTCAGGCCATCCTCCTCCCTCTCAGACACTCACAACAAGGAATGTGGATTGGGACAAGTACCCAGCCATTCAACACTACACACTGCATTCAGGCCAGTTTCGGGCAGGGCTGTCTCAGTCTTTGTCTCTCATACCAGAAACCAGACAGCCACAACAAGAAGTGCATATTGGTCACACACTCCATTCACCCAGGTCCCACCCACAGGGTGTACCCACAACATACAGTCACTGGGAAGGCTCCAGCCAGTCTGGACTGGACTTCACAACAACACTATATATGGAACTTCCACCCAACAGCCAGTCAGGGGGAAGGGACAGAGTCAGGGCTTCCCAGGACTTTGGGAAAACAAGGTAACAGGCAATAGAAAGCAAGAGGCCACAGGGGCCATCTTGCTTTCCTTCAGGAATCAACTGATTCCAATGGCAGGGCCTGGGTATCCCAAAATGAAGGATACTCAGCGCACCTGTCAAATTCAGCATGGAGCTGCCACCAGCCCATACCCTGCTCTGTGGGCCACCCACAGGAGCCCAAAAACATACACTAGGGGCACAGGGTTGTACCCCCACCCATGGGTGCTGTAAGGGTATCCCATGGTTCTGTTCACCAAACCAAAAGAGAGAGAGCTGCACCGCCAGGAGTCCCACATGAACTCCTGCGTGGAAAGCATGACAAAACACACAATAAAAAGGCAGTTAAGGACAAGGATACGAAGGCCCTGTCCCTCCAATGTATTTCCAGCATCACAGTCGCCCCCCCCAGACTGAGGTGGAGGGTGCCTAATCTCCCACGGGATAGACACCCTCATCCAGACGGTCATCATACCTTCTGGAAAGGCCATCTGCACTATCGTGACTCTTCCCTGGTCTGTGCTCTAAGGTGAAATCTAGCCCTTGCAGGCTAATGGACCACCTGAGTAGTTTTGGGTTTTCACCCTTCATCTGCATAAGCCACTTCAGGGGCTTATGAAATGTTTGGACCTTGAAGGTAGACCCAGTAAGGTAGGGCCTAAAACGCCTAAGGCTCCAAACTATACTGAAACATTCCTTCTCAACAGTAGCCCACCTAAGTTCTCTACCCTTGAGTTGTCTACTGATGAAGATGATAGGATGTTCCCTCCCTTTTTCATCTAACTGGGACAAGACAGCTCCAATTCCGGTGTCGCAGGCATCCGTCTGGACGATAAAGGGTCGGCTGTAGTCAGGCACACACAACACCGGTGCCCTACACAGCCTTTCTCTCAAGCCATCAAAGGCCCTCTGACAGTCTTCAGTCCAATTAACCTTCCTCGGTTGTTTGGGTGAAGTCAGAGCTGTCAGGGGTGCAGCTATGGTTCCATAGTTCACCATGAAATTGCGATAATACCCAGTGAGGCCCAAAAAGGCTTTCACCTGGGTTTGAGTAATGGGAGTCCCCCAGTCCTGTACATCCTGTACCTTACTGGGGAGAGGTTGGATTTTACCCCCTCCTACCTCATGGCCAGGATATGTGACTTTCCCCTGAGCTATCTGGCATTTGGTGGCCTTGATAGTGAGGTTAGCCCTTTTCAAGGCCTGCAACACCTTACCCAGATGTGTCAAATGCTCTTCCCAAGTGGAACTGTAGACGGCAATGTCGTCTAAGTAAGCCACATAAAAGGCTTCCAGCCCACTGAGCGCATGGTTGACCAATCTCTGGAAGGTGGCAGGGGCATTCTTCAACCCAAAAGGCATGACTCTAAACTGGTAGAGTCCCTCTGGTGTTGAGAACGCAGTCTTTTCCTTGGCATGGTCCGTCAGAGCCATTTGCAATAGCCTGAGGTGAGGTCAAAGGTGCTTACAAATTTGGCAGCACCCATGGTGTCCACGAGCTCATCAGCCCTGGGCAATGGGTACGCGTCAGTCTTGGTGACGGCATTGACTCCTCTGTAGTCCACACAGAACCTCAAATCCTTGATACCTGCCTGGGAACTTGCCTTGGGGACAAGGACCACGGGACTGGACCAGGGACTGGTTGAGGGTTCAATAACACCCAGATCCAACATCTTAGCGATCTCAGCCTGGATGGGGTTTTTGACAGTATCTGACATACGGTAGCTCCTGCTTTTGACAGGCAGGCTATCACCAGTGTCAATCTCGTGTTTACACCACGGTGTAAGACCTGGCGTCAGTGAAAACAGAGAGGCATACTGCTGGAGCAAAGCCCTGCAGGCCCTCTGCTGCTCTGTTGTCAAATCGGGAGAGAGATGGACTCCCTCCACTGAGCCATCCTGAGGGTCACTATGCAGCAAATCAGGAAGGGGCTCACTCTCATCCTCTTCTTGCTCTGAAGCTAGCAAGAGACATGAGACTTCTGCTCGCCTGTGGCAAGGCTTAAGCCTATTAACATGGAATACCTGAGGGGCTACCCCTGGGATTCCCATGTCAACCAGATAATTGACCTCGCCCATCTTGGAGATTATCCTGAAGGGTCCAGTACATTTATCTGCCAATGCCCGAGGCTTGGTAGGCTCCATCACAAGGACCTCCTGTCCCGGAGTCCAATCCACTTGCGATGCTTTAAGGTCATGCCAGTATTTATTCAATTCCTGGATGGCCTTGAGATTTGCTGTTGCCTGACCCATCATCTGCGTCATCCTCCGTCTGAGGACTAACACATAGTCCCCCACTTGCTTGGCGGAACCTGGAGGGGTGGCTTCCAAACCTTCTCGGATGAAGGCAAGGGGCCCCCTCACGGGATGTCCAAAGAGTAACTCAAAGGGGCTGAAACCAACATCCTCTTGAGGTACCTCTCTGTAAGCAAACAGCAGGCATTGCAGGAGGAGATCCCATTTCCTCATTAGGGGCTCTTCCAAAGCACCTACCATGCCCTTGGGAGTTTTATTAAATCTCTCAACCAGACCATTGGTCTGGGGATAGTAAGAGGTGGAGAACTTGTAGGTTACTCTGCACTTTTTCCACATGGTTTTCATGTAACTAGACATGAAGTTGGATCCTCTGTCAGAGACAACCTCCTTAGGGAATCCAACACGGGTGAAAATGCCCAGGAGAGCCCTGGCAACCACCTTGGCAATTACAGTCTGAAGGGGTATAGCCTCGGGGTACCGGGTGGCATGATCTACCAAGACCAGGATGAACCGATGTCCACCTGAAGTGGGAGGGTCCAGGGGACCGACGATGTTGATGCCCACCCTCTCAAATAGTGTGCCAACCACTGGCAATGGCTGCAGTGGGGCAATGACACTGCCTCCAGTCTTGCCAGACAACTGACAAGTTGGGCAGGTCCTGCAGTGGGACTCCCTCCACTTCTACTCCCATCCGTGGCCAGTAGAAATGGGCAGAGAGCCTCTGCTTAGTCTTCTTGGTACCAAGATGACCAGCTAAAGGCACCTCATGCGCCAACTGCAGTAGGAAGGGCCTGTAAACCTGGGGTACCACCAACTTTTTGAGGGCACCAGGTTCAGGTTTAGTGGGCTCATTAACAAGGAGCTCACCCTCCCAATAAATCCGGAAGGTCCTAGGCACTTCTCCTTGTGCCTGGGACAGGCCTGTTTTCTCAGACCCTCGAGAGAGTGGCACTCTCTCTGTCCCTTACAGAAGTCTGCCCGGGAGGGTCCCCCTTCAGCTAACAAGCATTGAAGATTGGGATGATCATCCGGGTTGAGAACCTCTCCCACAGGCGACTCTTCTGGCTCTTCTACCACAGGAGTTGAGACGGGGTTTACCACTGGATCCAGCCCGTCTAGAGCATGGATCCCAATGGGTACTGTAGGAACAGCAGGAAGAGAAGGGGCCCCCGACACAGAGGTTGCCTTCTTGTTCTTCCTTCGTCTTGCCTTAGGCCTCGCCTTTGGCTCAGGTACCTGACTCGTAGCCAGACCCTGTGTCACCTGTGACCTAGGGACCGCAGCAGCAGTCATGGGAAGACCATCCGAGATCAATCCCAACTCTACTAGATCATTACCTAACAGAATGTTAGCAGGGACATTGTCCTGAACCAGGACAGGAAGCTTTGCTGTCTTGTCTTCAATTACGAGTGTGACTAAGACTACAGGCGATAATTTGGGAGGCCCCCCAGCTAACCTGGCGGTTCTCAGAGGAGCAACTACATAGTCCTCTGGCTTGAGCAGGGTCCTGTCCACCAATATCATGCTTGCCCCAGTGTCTCTCAAACCAGTAGAAGGCTGGCCGTTCAAGAGGACACTTCTAAAAAATCTACGGGTGTTCTGTGGGATAGTCGCCAGTACTTCCGCGTACTGGTCCCAGGCCCCAAGGGACACTAAGGAAATCTCTACAGGAGAACCAAATGTGATCCCTGTAGAGGAGGGGAGGACAGTGGCCTACACCTCAGACATGGGGTAAGGGTAGGTCAGGCTAACAGCCTGTACTCCAAGTGCCTTACCTTTACACTTGGAGTCACCCCTCTTGTGATCCAGAGCCCCACAATCCCAACAAGTGCCAGGAGTGCGGGGTACGGTACTGGAACCACTGGGAGCCTGCTTTGCAGCAGGTGGACCACTACTCTTATTCCCATCCACAGATGACTTATCCCCACTAGATTTTTGGGTCTTCACATGGTTTTCATGTAACTAGACATGAAGTTGGATCCTCTGTCAGAGACAACCTCCTTAGGGAATCCAACACGGGTGAAAATGCCCAGGAGAGCCCTGGCAACCACCTTGGCAATTACAGTCTGAAGGGGTATAGCCTCGGGGTACCGGGTGGCATGATCTACCACGACCAGGATGAACCGATGTCCACCTGAAGTGGGAGGGTCCAGGGGACCGACGATGTCGATGCCCACCCTCTCAAATGGTGTGCCAACCACTGGCAATGGCTGCAGTGGGGCAATGACACTGCCTCCAGTCTTGCCAGACAACTGACAAGTTGGGCAGGTCCTGCAGTGGGACTCCACTTCTACTCCCATCTGTGGCCAGTAGAAATGGGCAGAGAGCCTCTGCTTAGTCTTTTTGGTACCAAGATGACCAGCTAAAGGCACCTCATGCGCCAACTGCAGTAGGAAGGGCCTGTAAACCTGGGGTACCACCAACTTCTTGAGGGCACCAGGTTCAGGCTTAGTGGGCTCATTAACAAGGAGCTCACCCTCCCAATAAATCCGGAAGGTCCTAGGCACTTCTCCTTGTGCCTGGGACAGGCCTTTTTTCTCAGACCCACGAGAGAGTGGCACTCTCTCTGTCCCTTACAGAAGTCTTCCCGGGAGGGTCCCCCTTCAGCTAACAAGCATTGAAGATTGGGATGATCATCCGGGTTGAGAACCTCTCCCACAGGCGACTCTTCTGGCTCTTCTCCCACAGGAGTTGAGACAGGGTTTACCACTGGATCCAGCCCGTCTGGAGCATGGATCCCAATGGGTGTTGTAGGAACAGCAGGAAGAGAAGGGGCCCCCGGCACAGAGGTTGCCTTCTTGTTCTTCCTTCGTCTTGCCTTAGGCCTCGCCTTTGGCTCAGGTACCTGACTCGTAGCCAGACCCTGTGTCACTTGTGACCTAGGGACCGCAGCAGCAGTCATGGGAAGACCATCCGAGATCAATCCCAACTCTACTAGATCATTACCTAACAAAATGTTAGCAGGGACATTGTCCTGAACCAGGACAGGAAGCTTTGCTGTCTTGTCTTCAATTACGAGTATGACTAAGGCTACAGGCGATAATTTGGGAGGCCCCCCAGCTAACCTGGTGGTTCTCAGAGGAGCAACTACATAGTCCTCTGGCTTGAGCAGGGTCCTGTCCACCAATATCATGCTTGCCCCAGTGTCTCTCAAACCAGTAGAAGGCTGGCCGTTCAAGAGGACACTTCTAAAAAATCTACGGGTGTTCTGTGGGATAGTCGCCAGTACTTCCGCGTACTGGTCCCAGGCCCCAAGGGACACTAAGGAAATCTCTACAGGAGAACCAATTGTGATCCCTGTAGAGGAGGGGAGGACAGTGGCCTCCACCTCAGATATGGGGTAAGGGTAGGTCAGGCTGACAGCCTGTACTCCATGTGCCTTACCTTTACACTTGGAGTCACCCCTCTTGTGATCCAGAGCCCCACAATCCCAACAAGTGCCAGGAGTGCGGGGTACGGTACTGGAACCACTGGGAGCCTGCTTTGCAGCAGGTGGACCACTACTCTTATTCCCATCCACAGATGACTTATCCCCACTAGATTTCTGGATCTTAGGAGAGGAAGGTTTAGGTTTACCCGACTGGGACTTCTTTTGGGACTCCTCAGCTTTCTGAGAGGCCCCCTATTCTTTGTCCTTGTCCTTCCCACTGGAGTCCTTAGGGGACACCCGTTGGGAGACCCACTTGTCAGCCAACCTAGCCAGCTTAAAGGGATCCAAAATGTTCTGGTCAGCAACATACTGATGCAGCTCTGGTGAACAGGCTTCAGAAAAATGCTAAAAAAACAACAGGTGGGACAATTCAACAAACGTTTTCACTTTGTATCCATCAATCCACCCCATCATGTTCATGTGTGCAGCACTCACCCAGTCAACCCAAGACACATTTTCTCTTTTCTTAAATTCCCTGAACCTTTTAAGGTATTGGGTAGGTGTCTTGCCAAACTTGCCAATCAAAGCAGATTTCATACACTCATACTGACCCCTGTCTTCCACATTCAGCTTCAGAATACAGTCATACCCAGTCTGAGGCACTCTGCTTAACAAACACTTAGCCCAATCTCTTTTGTCAACATCATGAATTGCACAAGCCATTTCAAATGCTTCAATCAATTGGAGGATATCAGAACCCTCCACAAACACACCAACCAAATCTTAAACTTGGTGGCTGGGGACCTGCCACTCTCAACTGGTTTTGCTGAAGTCTCCACTCTAGCTTTCTCTAGCTGGATTCTCTGACATTCAGTGTCCT
Source organism: Ambystoma mexicanum (assembly GCF_040938575.1). Classification (NCBI taxonomy): domain Eukaryota; kingdom Metazoa; phylum Chordata; class Amphibia; order Caudata; family Ambystomatidae; genus Ambystoma; species Ambystoma mexicanum. The sequence continues at coordinate 429,732,461 of NC_090934.1, read as the reverse complement.
TGTCTTTGAGTTCAAGATACCTATTCTTGAGTTCCAATTGCTGTGCCAGCTCCTCTTTCTTAAGCTCATCTTCTATCTCCAACTTGCGGTATTCAAAGGCCAATTTCATCCTTAATAACTCAAGTTCTATGGAATTGCTGGGGTTCGGAACAGAGGCAGCAGGAATGGTGGCATTCCCAGAAACAGATTCAGCAGAAACCCTAGGGGAAGAGTCCTCATTGGTTGCATTCCCTCCCTCATTAAGAGCTTCACCATCAGTCTGGTAGTCCACCAGGGCAGCTATCAGCTCAGCCCTAGACTTATCCACATAGTCTAACTGCCTGGCTTCACAAGCACTCTGGAGAGCCTCTAAGGTCATCCTAGTCAATTTACCATTTGCAATAGACTCCTTTGCTTGTAATGCAGTTATTTTGTACACAACTAAACCTTAATTTAATAAAGTGCAGATATTTTGAAAGTGGCACGGTTATACACTGATTCTTAAAACCATAAGCATCCCACCACTGCCACCAGTGTAAAGATACCGGTGGGGGTGTCTGTACGTCTGCTCTCTATATGGTAGAGGAGAGGCACAGAGGACCCCAGCCAAGATTCTCTCTGCGGTAGCTATGGTCGAGCAATCAAGGCCTAGCTTCTCAGGAGGTGATACAGGCTGGTTCTTAAGTACAGTGTAGTCCCCGAACCCCCACAAAGGAATGTCCACACACTGTATTATTGAAAACACAGTCTTTATATAATTAATATTCAAAGGTATGTACACTATCACAATAACACACTTTGTACTCGGAAATCAACAATGGTAAATATCTACAATTCTAAAGTGGTACCACCAATATTATCAGATCTCATTAAAGTGCATCAACTATACTGTTAGAATGTCACACAGATCAATAACAAGGAAACCAGCAATAGAGATAAGAGGGAAAGCACGATGGTTGACACAATTGGGAGAATACTGGCCCCGTTACCTAGACACAGTTCTGTGTTGAGATCCCCCCACCTGGGCAACCTGTAAAATAAAGATATAGCACAAGCCCAGTCCAATAGTCTTATTCTCTCCTGTAATGTTTTTACCCCCCAATGTACCTGGTGGAGTAGAGTTCTTCGAAGAATCGTCGAGGGATCCTTCTTGAGTGACTCCCTTTGAAGCAGGAGCCACGGATCATCGAGAGGCGTCGAAGAGGGTGAACTTGGCGGCGATGGCGTCGATGAGAAGTTCGAGGGTGCCAAGACCACGGCGTCGATCCAGGCGGTGCTCATCGGCGACGTCCTGCAAGGATGAGGTGTGCGGGGCACCTCGGCGATTGATTGTTCAGGACCGCAAAGAGTTTCTGAAGAACTGTGGCCCAGCAAGGGCGTCGAGTCGCCGAAGTCTTTGTGGCCTTCAGGTGGCAGGAAACCCACTGGCAGATTCACCTCGGTGCGTCAGCGGCCTTGAATTTTTCCGGCAGGACAAAGCGTTCGACGTTGCGGACAAGGGAGTCCTTCGATTCAAATGTTCTTAGGCAAAGGAGCGGGCGGCACCGGTCATCGACGGCACGGCGTCAAGTGGTCCCCTCTTCTGGGGCAACACAACTTCGACGGGCCTCTAGCGGTTACACAAACCTGTGAACCCTGGTCGACGGCAATGGACTTCGACAGCGGTGAGGCCCTGGTGCTTCACTTTGTTCTCCTCAGCGGTCTCGGGTCGGCAGCCTTTCGAGGGTCTGACTTCCAGGGAGCTTCGGCGAAGGTTAGCGGTGCTCGATGGTCCCTCGGAGCATGGGAAGAGGGCGCCTTACCAGGTCCTCTCTCGGATCAGTCTTCGACGAATTCAGCAGCTTTCAGATCAGGTCGAAGCAAATGCAACAGCAAGTCTTCTTCTTCCAGGTCGGTGTCGAGGATCAGCAGTTCCAGTTACTCTTCAAGTGTAGACACAGCTTCTGAACAATTTCCAGTTTTGAGAGGTCCCCAGATATACTTTCCTGTCTCTCATCCACACTGCTGGGTCACTCTCAGTAGCCAATCATACAGAAGGGCATTCATGCAGTCAACCAGCCAATCAGGCATACAGTGCATTCAGGCCATTCTCCTCCCTCTCAGACACTCACAACAAGGAATGTGGATTGGGACAAGTACCCAGCCATTCAACACTACACACTGCATTCAGGCCAGTTTCGGGCAGGGCTGTCTCAGTCTTTGTCTCTCATACCAGAAACCAGACAGCCACAACAAGAAGTGCATATTGGTCACACACTCCATTCACCCAGGTGCCACCCACAGGGTGTACCCACAACATACAGTCACTGGGAAGGCTCCAGCCAGTCTTGACTGGACTTCACAACAACACCATGTATGGAACTTCCACCCAACAGCCAGTCAGGAGGAAGGAACAGAGTCAGGGCTTCCCAGGACTTTGGAAAAACAAGGTAACAGGCAATAGAAAGCAAGAGGCCACAGGGGCCATCTTGTTTTCCATCAGGAATCAACTGATTCCAATGGCAGGGCCTGGGTATCCCAAAATGGAGGATACTCAGCGCACCTGTCAAATTCAGCATGGAGCTGCCACCAGCCAATACCCTGCTCTGTGGGCCACCCACAGGTGCCCAAAAACATACACTAGGGGCACAGGGTTGTACCCCCACCCATGGGTGCCGTAAGGGTATCCCATGGGTCTGTTCACCAAACCAAAAGAGAGAGAGCTGCACCACCAGGAGTCCCACATGAACTCCTGCGCGGAAAGCACGACAGAACACACGATAAAAACGCAGTAAAGGACAAGGATACGGAGGCCCTGTCCCTCCGATGCATTTCCAGCATCACATTCGCCCCCTCCAGAAAGAAGTGGAGGGTGCCTAATCTCCCACGGGATAGACACCCTCATCCAGACGGTCATCATAACTTCTGGAAAGGCCATCTGCATTATCGTGACTCTTCCCTGGTCTGTGCTCTATGGTGAAGTCTAGTCCTTGCAGGCTAATGGACCACCTGAGCAGTTTCGGGTTTTCACCCTTCATCTGCATAAGCCACTTCAGGGGCTTATGAAATGTTTGGACCTTGAAGGTAGACCCAGTAAGGTAGGGCCTAAAACTTCTAAGGCTCCAAACTATACTGAAACATTCCTTCTCAACAGTAGCCCACCTAAGTTCTCTACCCTTGAGTTGTCTACTGATGAAGATGATAGGATGTTTCCTCCCTTTGTCATCTAATTGGGACAAGACAGCTCCAATTCCGGTGTCGCAGGCATCCGTCTGGACGATAAAGGGTCGGCTGTAGTCAGGCGCACACATGCATTTCCAGCATCACAGTACCCAGCCAGCACAGAGCGTGCCCTGCTAGGTTCTGCCAGCAAGCTTCCAAGGTGGGCAGTGCTGGAGAGTCCCTGGACAAAGGACAAAGCTGTTGCCTGCAATCACTCTCCTGAGCTTTGGGACGTCTGCCTTGAAAGGACACAAGCCCTAAGACGAAGCGTTGAGGAGTGACACACAAGCATCATCCAACGTCCATCTTTTAAGGACATTTTTTCGAGACAGTCAAGTCCTCGAACGGCATTCGGCTGCACCACTGACTTACTTTCGGCACACTGGAGTTACAAGAGCCCTCCAAGCCGCCTTGTGGGATGTTTTTACCCATGCATCCGAGCCCTACCTCAAAAACTGTGCAGTACTGACATGGAAAACATCATGATGGCCAGAGCTTCCCAGAAAATGCACAGGGAAGTGCATGAAGAATAGGCTGCCACCCATTTTTGCCGATGTTATGGGCACAGAAGGGCACTGCCTAAAACCACCATTGGACTACCCACACAGTAGCCTGAAACCATTGGGAATGGCAATGCTGATTGCCAAAAGCAACCTAGAATTGTGGGGAATTACTTTTCTTAAATCCCAAAAATGGGTGCATTACCAGTACTCACCACTATCAGAAAGCCGGCGTTTTAAAACAACACCAGACTTTTTTGTGTAAAACTGAATAAATGAACCCAAAGCAGGCCAAAGAAAGACTTACTGAGAGGTGGATACAATGTAAAGTTATTTCTGAAGTGACTTGAAGGTGTATAACAAGACTGGCTGAGCTGTGGATTTCAGCAGTTTAAGTAAATTTGGACTGAAAGACACTAAAAATCTAAATGTTTAAAAGAAATGAGTGACCTACTTTTGAGTGCCACATAGGTTGCAATTGTTTAAATGTCATAGTTTTAAACTTAGAATCAGCATTCTAGCTGCATTTGTAAAACATTGTTAGTTTATTTGAATGCAGAAAACTGGGGAACAGAAATGACATGTAGCTAAAAACTGGCTTAAAGAGATTCCAATTTTGCGTGGCAACTACCCCCATCAGGAGCGAAACTTGATTCACAAGTAACTTCCCAGGCCTGGCTGTTTCCTGCTGGCCACACTAAGGATATGCCATCTCTCTGATAATTGAATTAAGGGGAGCCCCCACAGAATACAGGAGCTCTGAACAATGCAACCCCCTTCACTCAGGCAAATGTTTTATTGGCGGGAGTCGTAAATGGAGCTTCCTCCTGAAAGGAAAGGGGAGGGGCACTGCCTGTGAGAGCAAGCTGGCTTGGCAGGACTGGAAAAACCAGAAATTCAACCTTGTGCTGGGGGGAAACCACACCCCTTTGGGGCCAGAACATAACTCTAAAAAGATGGATCATTCATAGAGCGGACTTGTGAAACTTTTATAAATGATACCATAATTCTTGTGATTTTTCTGCCCACATTGTAAGATGTGTTAGGACCCGGTGGTATGTTCAGGGGGGTTTTAGCGGAAAAGAGGATATTACTCTAAATGTATGCATGTTAAAAATCTGACACTTCATCAATTAATGTCCATACTCCTTGCGCACATGTGTGTAAATTTGGGTTAATGTCCGAAATTGCAAAATCAGTTAAAAAGTGCAAATGTTGCCATTTCTGAATGCAAGCTCTCAGGAAGAACAGATTTGGACAGGGTATACCTCCTGTGATATGTGAGGGGTGCATGTAATTTTAAACAGATGTGTACCTGTGCAAATATGTCTTTTTTTATCAAATATAGATTGTGTGCAATTTGACAGGGGAGTGTCCTCTCTGCAAGCCATCAAATGACATCGCTCTGACTCACAGTTCCTTCCCCAATCATGGGAGAGGGGAGAATTGGGCCAATGGCAAGTGGAGAGGGGTAGGGTCTAGTGATGCTGCACACACACCCATTTTAAAAACAGATAAAAGCAGACAGACAGGACAGATAGGGACATTCATTTCCATCTGCTGCAGGACGCTCTGCCGGAAAAATCCATACTTTACCTCCATTAAACCTCCAGAGAGCCAACATAGAGAATTCAATCTATCCACCTTCAGAGACCCAGACCAGACCAGCAGAGTAGAGCTGACCCAGACCGCTGTTAGCAGAACGAGAGAGCTGAACCGGAGTCCAGTCCAAAACCTGACCAGATCCGTGGCGAGGCATATTTTAAAATATATTGTGAGTACCTAGTAGAACTGTGCAGAACCAATCTCTTAGTTAAAATAATATAATTCAATCTATTTTAATCTAAACAGAACTGTCTCCTAGAAGTTGTACCTTGTCATTTTGCAAAACTGTCACTTGTCACTTTGAACTTTAAAATTTCAAATCCGAAAAACAACCTTCACAAAATCGCTCATATCTCCGCGACCGTTTGTCGTAGAGACTTGCAGTAACTTTCATCTGGAAACTGAGATCCTAGGCTGTCCTAGGACCCCAAAACGATAGTGCTAGTCCCTGTATTTCCTCTGTAATCGCGCCCGGCGCACTCGCCAATTTTACAGCGATTTGCAAATTTCTCCACGTGTAAAAACAGCAGCTTCCGTGCTTCCATTTGCCAGAAATTCGTTTAACCTGCCAATCATTCCTAGTACCTTGCTAGTGTGAGCCTGGACTAATATTAACTAGATACCACTCACCCTGAACCTCTAGAGGGAATTAAAAGCAATTTAGCATATTTTTCACTTCATTGTCAGCACATATAAAAGCATTTTGGACCTGTGTTTCAAACTTCTGTAGTCTAACCTTGCTGGGGTGAACTGAATCCCATTTGATTGCATTTCTGAGAACTGTGTGCCTTCCTTCCATTTCCTTGCATTGCATAAAAGGGGGGGGGTGAATTGTCCAAGAAAGTGATTACATTGTCTTTTGCTGAAATCCTATCAAGTTATTTTCTGTACTGCATTTCATTCCACATTGCATCCATTTGAAACCATAAAAGTATTGTTGCTATCTTATCCATTTCATGTCAACTCCTTAGTGATTATAAAGAAGTGTGCTAGTGCCAGATTCTCCGTTGTTAATCTTTATCATATCAGATTAAGTGTGATATTCAATTATTAATTTATTATAAAGTGTGATATATATATCTATTGTTTAAATTATCAATTAAACTTGCAAAACAGTACTACTTCTTGGCTCAGTGGGGCCAGGGGGATTCCAAAAGAGGGGTGTTATATAGGGGTAGTCATCCAGAACGCAAGAACTGGACATAAAGATATATCAATAAGGGTTTCCATTCAGTATCCCAGACTAGGCATTGACTTAGCTGTAGTGCGGGATTGAATCTTCTTACAAATTGGGGGCTCGGGCCGGACGATTGGGTTAGATTTACCATTTGTGCAGATTAATACAGCGTGCCAGCTGACCAGATACACATATCCGGTCGGATCACCACGCTGTGTTACGCTGTAAAGCACTCCTCAAAGGAACGCTCTAAGGAAAAGTTCTGTTTTTCAAAAATAAAATACAAACTTCTGTAAGTCAGGACAGAGACCAATCTCTAGAATGACGACCTTAGTAGACATGAAAATAGCCAGAGAGCACTTCTTACATAAGTTATTTGTGAGAGGTGAGTAGACTCACCAGGACCAAACAGTCTGGTTGCAGGCCATCACGCAACAGGTCACTGAAACAGGGTCAGATATATATAGAGATCAGGGTCCCTTACATGTGGCCCTGAGTGAACTATATATGGCCTCTAAGGCCAAAGATGAACACGACAAGATTGTTAGGATAGTGGCATACCTGTACCTATATATGGGAGACATGCAGGATAGATGTACTGAAAGCCAAAATCTGGCAAATAGGCAACAGATGGCGTTAGAGAAGGTCCAATCTGACCTGGTCTCTTCTGAGCAGAGGCTGCAGAGGAGCCAGGAGTCAGAAGATGATAGTAGGCAGTACATCATTAAAATAAAAGAGGATATGGACATCCTGCAACAGGAAAAGGCAGAACAGGATACCAGATTTCTGGCCTTGCAGAAGGAGTACCAAGAAGGTTTGGACTCCCTACTGCAGAGCCAGAAAAAGCTGGAGCAACAGCTAGACTTCAATAGGGCATGTGCTGAGCAGGTAGTCACCCTGCAAAGCCACCTAGATAGGGAGAAGGCAGAGAGCAATAAACTGATTTTGAAAGACCTGGATACCCAGACAGAGTTTGACCAGGAGCGCCAAAAAGCTGGTGCCTTTCAACGGCAGAGGGACGACCTGGCAGCACAGATGCAGGCTCTCAGTCAGGAAAGAGACACTTTAGGCCAGGAAGTCTGCCACTTAAAAAAGGAAATTGAAGAAAATCACCTGGCCCTCCAGGGGCTGGGTGATCTCCAAAAAGAAAACCAGAACTTGGTAGAGCACACCAGAAGGGTGGAAGAGGCTCTGGCAAGAAAGGAGCAGGCCAGTAGGGATGGGACTCAGGAGGTAAACCTCCTGCAGCAAAGACTGGCCCAGTTCTCCAGGACCAACCAGGAAGCACAGAGGGAAAATGAGGCCCTCTGTCAACACAATGATAAGCTCCAACAACAGGTAGCGATGCAGGAGAGACTGACAGAGTCTAGTAAGGCCTTAACTGAGGAACTGCAGGCACAAATGCAGGCTCTTGCATTGCAACAGGGAGCAGGGGCGGATAGAGATGAGGTTCGCTGGGAAAGGGAAACTCCGGAGCATAACCTCAGGAGCCCTAGTACCAGAGGCCCTCATACCTCTCAGTCCCTGGACTCTGCCACCCCCATGTTCCCCGGCGCACATGAGCACCGGGCCACAGGGATGGCAGACTACTATCCAGACAAAAGTATGGGGCTCATAGGCCAGTACCGCCCAGGTATGGAGGGGCGGGCACCCGGGTATGGGCACCCAAGCGCAGTGCAATTTAGTGGGGAACCCCAGGAGAGTGGGCCCTTTAAGGGCATTCTGAAAATCTCTGCCCAGTTAGGTCAGAGGGGGGGGTACCCAGCAAATCCTGGCCGCAAGGAGGGATCTGAAGACTCCTCTGAGCACCACAGGAAACAGGAGACCAGGTCCCCACATTCTGCCAGCCATTCCCAGGCTCGCAGAATCCGGGAAAACCTGGAAGATCTGACGGGAACCTCTGGGAGCAGTGCCTCTGAGTCAGAAGATGAATGGACCAGGGTTACCCGAACCAAAAGGGCCAGTAAGGCAAAAAGGGCCTTGCTTAAGGACCCCTTAAAGCAGATTAAGGCGATCAGGAGCGTCATCACGCCTTACCATAAGAACGCTAAGTATTCTGTTTGGGAGCATTTAGAGTTGTTTGAGCAAATGATGGAGACTTTCCATTTGAAGGACAGCCAAAGCTGTATTCAATATGTAAAGTGGACCTTCTCCCCGGAATACTCCAGTTTCTTTGCGGGGCTGGAGGACCAAAATCATTTAAGATGGTCCACCTATAAGGCGGCCATCTTGAAACATTTTTCTGTTCACAGAAATCCTCAAGAGGCTCGCAAGGCAGCCTACAATTTGTAATGTGGGGAGGATCAGGCCCCACAAGAATTTGTGCAAGAACTGAAACGTGCTTTTGCGCAGACCACCAGAAGGGTGCGCACAGACAGTAGAGAATTCATTAATACATTTTTTCATGCCTTGCCCAAATACATAATGACCCAGCTCGTGAGGGATTTTCATGAGAAAAGATCTTTAGACTGGGTCATTGAACAGGCTACCCGGATCTATGAGGTGCAGAAACCGGTAGATAGCAAAAGTAATGCCCAGAAAAACCCCAAAGCCAACAGCACCCCTGCTGCTGCCAAGGTGGCAGAGGTAAAGGTCACCCCCGTTTTGGATTTGGAGATGGGGGGGCCTAAAAACCTACCTGCACCTAATAATGCTAGGCCCAGGAGGTCCTCGGGCCAGTCACAGCCAGGGAGTGAAAGAGGTGGTCCCCCCAATGGGGTCCCTCGCTCTCCTGACTATGTAAGTCCTCGCTACAAAGGTAACAGTCCAATCCTGGGTTATGTGTGGACTCCCCCAGCCCAAGGGGGGGGATCCAACCGAGCACCGAACCCAGGGAACTTCCCTCCAAACTTCCCATAGGAGGGCAGAAATTTACCAAACCCTGGGCAGAACTTTTTCCCCAGATATCCACCCGACTTTCAGCCCCAAAACCATCCATCCTTCTTTCCCCAATTCCCTGAGCCCAGACCACTGAATCCGGGAGAGGGGAGGCCAAGGGTGGAGGGGTACCCAAATCTTCCCAACCAGGGGTACTACCAAAGAAGGGATAGCTACCCTTCCCGGGATCAGCCCAGGGGAGAAAACAGGGCCCCATATCAGCCTGAGCGGGTTTCCCAGTTAGAGCGCCAGGTTCAAAACATGGCGCGGGATATGGGTCACATACTGAGGGCTCAGCAGAACCCTCAGATCAGCATGCCGGCGCAGAACGCACCCAACTCTGGACCTGGTGCTCCAGAACAATGACGGGGGCAGCACCCCGATAACTCACCGGTTCCCAGGGAGGAGGCACAAAGGGAAGGGGGGTGTAAAGCCTTGGAGGAAGCTTCCTTCCTCACTTGTAAACAGCCCCTGGAAACCCAGGAACCGGAAACAAAATCTCTTGCCCCTGAAAGTCTGCCTCCTAAGGAGCAGAGGGGGGGTAGGAGAAACAAAAGACCCAAACAGACTCAGTTTGAGGAGGAGGTACAGATCTTCCAATTTGAGGGAGAGGGATCCTCAGAGGATCCAGGGAAAAGGATCTTCTCCTTCAGAGAGGGGGGAACTCCTCCCAAAGAAAAATGGGTCCCTAGGGATGCAAATCCAGACTGGGGAGATGTGGAGACTGAGCTACCGCCGCCAACCATCTCATCCCAGAACCAACAGCAAGAAAATCCCCTGGTTCAAACCCATCCTGGGGACTGCCTCCAAAAAGGGGGGGGCGGCCCAGAACTGGAACCAGGGGAACCCACAATGGCTCTGATCTCCAGTTGTCAACTTTTTCTTTCAGATTCCCAAGACTCTCCACAGAATTCTGCCCAAATCTCTTCTCTCGCCATGTCCAAAACCAGAAAATTAGCCCACCAGTTGTCCAAAAATGTACATTATCTGTGCCCCCTTGAGGAGAAGGAGGGAAGATATTATGCCCCGGTACAAGTACAGGGGCAGGGTACAATCTCAGCGCTGGTGGACACTGGATCTCAAGCTACCCTTCTGTCCAGAAGGGCCTTTGATGAACTGAATGCAGGAAGGGGGGAGAATTATCGTATTCCTCTCACCTCTCTTCCTGGACAACTCCAGAACTTCGACGGGAAGGAAATTCCCTTTGAGAGGACGGCAGATTTGGACATAAAAATTGGGCGACATAAGTTGAAACACCCGGTCATAGTTGTGACCCCAGAGGGCACCCCTTGTTTACTAGGGAATGACCTCCTGAGAAGGTTGTCACCCCTAATAGATTGCGTAAACAAGGTCCTCTGGACCCAGACTAGCCGACCAATAAAATTAAAACAGAGTGTCAACCATGTTAGTTTAAACGGCACCTGCCACATGGTTGAACAAAAATCTGACCAAGTAGAATTTCACTTCCAGAACAACCAAATTCCAGACGTGACAGTAATAGCAGTAGGACAACAGACTGGTGATGGGGGGTCCTCTCTATTTCTGAAAATCAACCTTCCTTCCAGTTTAAGGTGGTATTCCACACTGGAAGGAAACACCCTGAAATTCTTTACTAATCCACAATCAGAAACTCCCACTCCTAGAGTCCAGAAAGATGTGAAATCAGCTCAGAACCTGGCTGATATTCAGCAAACTGGAGAGCAGTTGTTCATCCCTGTTCAGTTAAATGAGGGGAAGGACTCTGTTCTCGCTCGAGTGTGTGTGAGCAACGGTAAGAGCTTCATCAGCGAAGCCATGTTCCGCCAACTCCCAAAAGATCCAGCCATTCCCACCTTCAAACTGATAGACAAATGGGAAATGGACCTGGAAGCACCTAATTCCAAACATCTCCTGCCAAGCAGGTGTATGCTCAAAATCTCCATTGGCAACAAGAGCATAGTCCACAATTGTTGGGTCGTGCGAGACGTCCCTGCCGCCTTTTACTTAGGCAGTGACATTCTCAATCGCTTTGCCATGAGTTTGGACCTAATAAACTTCAAAGCTTGGTCCCGATTAGCGGATAATCCCATGGGCTTTGATGATCCAGAAAAAGCATTTAGGTCAGCTCAATTGCTACCTTATGCAGTTGAAATTCAGATCAAAGAGGAGGTCACCATCCCAGAAAGGACCCGACAATTCTCCCTGGAAGTGAAAGCTAAAAGGGGACAAGAGTTGAAAAACCCTGATGCTTACATACATCTAAATGCTTCTCTCCAACAGCAAGGGTTGGGGGTAAACCCAACTCCATTAGTCAACATAGAACATGACACCATTCTAATAGAGGTGGATAACAGCGACTTAAAGAGTATTACTCTAGCCGCAGGCACCATTATTGGAATGGCGGTTGATGACCGACATTTTTCCATGGATTTAGGTAATGAACTGTTAGGGCCAATCCCCAAGGACTGCGTTGACAGTGACAGTGAGGACAATACAACACCAGACAGGATTTTTACCCGGCATGGGGGGAACTTCCTGGTATACACTTCCTGCCCCTATGGTAAGGAAGATGTGACTTGTGACTTCAGGAGGGATGAGGTGATTTTCCAGGTCCATGAGGGCTGCCTTTCCCACCTGAAGCCTCCGGTCCAAATCAGCACTCTGACCAGGGACTTCTCCACCCAGCTGGAGGAGGCCGCGAAGATAGCCAAACCAGAAGTCTTTCCAGGCTTCAGGCAGATGGTGGAAGAGAGAGTCAACCTAGCTGATGCCTGTGTGACTCTGGAACAAAAGCAAAAGTTGAAACAAGTTTTCTTGGATTTCCAAGATCTCTTTGCGGTAGACTCATATGACTGTGGTCGCACTGACATCCACACAACAACAATCCCCACGGACCCTGGCATGACTCCTGTGTTTGTGAAGCAATATCGCTTGCCTCTCGCATCAATGGAGTCCCTTACTGAAATAATTAAGAACCTTGAGTCCCGGGGAATAATCCGTCCAGTCCACAGCACCTTCAATAATCCGGTGCTGGGAATATTGAAGCCAAACGGCCAGTGGAGACACTGCGCCGACCTCAGGGAGCTCAACAAACGGGTCCATACTTCCCGATGGCCTCTGCCCTACATTGACCAAGGGCTGGCCCAGATCCAGGGGTCACAGGTATTCACTGCAATAGACCTGACCAATGGATACTGGACTGTGCCTGTCAGTAGGGAGGACCAATACAAGCTGGCTTTTACCTTTGGGGGCCAGCAGTACACATGGACCCGGACTCCCTTCGGATACCTCAACTCCGGCAATGAATTCAACATTTTCCTACATAAGGCCATGCCCGACCTGGGTGCAAGGGGTAACCTGGCTTATGTAGATGATGTCCTCATCAAAAGTTCATCTGTGGAGGAACACATAGCGGAGATCCGTTATGTTCTGACGCAGTTGAGGGCCGCCGGAGCAAAACTTTCCTTTCAGAAAGCACAGTGGTGTAGAACCAGTGTTAATTTCTTGGGGCATGAGATTACTCCTCAGGGTCTCTGTCCCCAGGAAAAGAAAGTGGAAGCACTTCAGAATCTGAAAGACCCCACAACTCTGCGGGAACTAAGGAGCCTCCTTGGACTGACTAATTACAGCTGAAAGTTCATTGAGGGCTACGCAGAGATCACCAGACCCCTGATTCATCTCCTGAAGGGGGGGGTCAAGTGGGAATGGGGTCCAGAACAAGCCGAGGCGGTAAAACAACTCAAAAGAAGCCTCTCACAAGCGCCTTGCCTAGCTTACCCTGTCAGAAACAAGGAGTTCTTCCTGGAGACGGGGTTCTCTAATACGTGCTTGATGGCAATATTATACCAAAAGCATGACAAGGTCAATAAAGTAATCTCCTATGCGAGCAAAACTTTATCCTCTGTGGAGGAAAAATTCAACGATTGTGAGAAGGCACTCCTGGCAACGGTGTGGGCATTGAAGAATTACCGCCCGTTTATCCAGGGGGAACACATCATAGTGGAGACTCCACACCAGCCTCTGCAATATCTCCAAAGTGACAGAATCCGGGCCGGAAATGTGAGTAATTCCCGAATTACTTCCTGGATTCTGTCAATGCAAGGCTTTCCTGTGGAGGTCAGATATGGCCAAAACAAGAAGAGTCCCCTCGCGCAAGGTCTGGCTGACTTGCATGATTGTGCCAGAGAAAACTGTCTCGAGGACGAAAGTCTGAAAATCAAGGACAACATGGAGGCATACCTTAATTCCCCACACAAAGTCTTTGAAGAAGACAAGTGTGAGGGAATGCCCACTGTATATGTGGATGGATGCTCATACCATGTTGACAACAACGGGGAGAAAGAACTGGTGGCCGGCGTAGGGAATGCATGGGTGAATGAGTCCCCAGAACCCTCCGCTGGATACAAAATTGGTCCCCGAAGTAGTCAGGTGGTAGAATTGATGGCTGTGCATCAGGCCATCCTCACTGCTGTCCAGCATCAACTCCACGAACTGGTCATAATCACAGATTCGGATTATGTACGGAACGGGTTCGTGGAGCACCTGGTTAATTGGAAAACCAGAGGCATGTTATGTGCTAGCAACAAACCCTTGAAACATGGGAAGTTGATCCAAAACATTGATGATCTGCTCACATCGAATGGGATGACCATCTACTGGAAAAAGATCAAGGGTCATTCCAAAGTAGAGGGACCAGACAAAACTGGAAATGACTTAGCTGATCAGCTGGCCAAAACCGGGGCCATCCAAGGGGATCTAATTGAGATTGAGTCCCTGTTGGGGGAAATCCAGGTCACTGCTATCACTAGGTCCCAGACAAATGCTCACAACAACCTTTCAATTGCACAATGGAGTAAGGAGACCCCTGATGCTGATTTGATTACTGCTCAGAAGGGGGATCCAGTAATTGGTAAATTTTACCAGCACCTTGAGGACCCTGAGAACTTTCCCCTGACGGATACCGATTACATTGGGAAAGAGGACCTAAGAGTGTTGATGAAATGTCCAAAAATGTTCCGGATCCAAGACGGTTTGTTGGTAAGGAAATCCAAAGCTGGCCACGATCAGTGGGTGGTTCCTACCTCATTCCGAAGCCTGATGTTAAGTCACGCCCATGATGCGGCCACTGCCGGTCACAGGGGGTTTCACAGAACATTGGAAATCTTAAGAGAGGTTGCATACTGGCCACACATGGGGCAGGACCTCGACCAATACTTGAAGGGGTGTCTTGTGTGTGCACAATTTCAGCCATCATCCCTCACGCACCGTGCGCCTCTCCAAAAGAGGGGGATGACACTGCCATGGTCAGATTTACAAATCGACTTTGTAGGCCCTGTGATTCGCTCTGCTAGAGGAAACAAGTACATGTTGACCGTTACATGCTTGTTTACCAAGTGGGTGGAATGTCTCCCAGCCCCAAACTGCAAGGCAGAAACGGCAGCTGCCTTGATGATTAACCACATCTTTTCCCGTTTTGGTCTACCTCAATGGATTGAGTCAGACAGGGGTAGCCACTTCACCAGTGAAGTAATGACAAAGATGTGGGAGATACTGGGGGTCAAGAGAAAGCTACACATTACTTACAGGCCAGCTTCTTCTGGGGCAGTAGAGAGATATAACCGAACCATTGTGAGCATATTAAATAAGTTTGTGGCAGATTCTGGGCCAAGTTGGGATATCCAACTACCTCTGGTCCTAATGGCCATCAGATCTACCCCTTCATCTGCAACCAAAATGTCACCATTTGAGTTGATGACTGGGCGCAAGATGGTGCTTCCTCAGCATTTGCTCTGCAGGACCCAAGAGCAGACACTGATAAATGCCTCCACTACTCATGAGTATGTGGAGAATTTAAGGAAACACCTTCAACATGCTTTTGCTTATGCTCAGCGGAATCTAGAAAGATCAGCTGATAGCATGAAGACCCACTATGACCTGAAGACTTCCAGGAAGGAATATCAGGTGGGGGACCGGGTCTATCTATACAACTTCCAAAGAAACCAGGCAAAACAGCGAAAATGTTTGCCTACATGGAAGGGACCCTTTGAGATTATAGACAAAATCTCCCCTGTGGCCTACAAGATCCGCATCCCCAAAGGCGGTTCGGCAGAGGGGGAAGACAAGTGGGTCCACATAAACCAATTGAAATGTTGCCATCCCAGGCACACTCTGCAACAACTGGAGGAATCCTCTGGAATCCTAGTGGGTACTGTCTCAGACTAATTCAGTTCCCATCATAAAACATACCACATCTAGTCTCTAAAATATTGTGATTTGCATGAAACTGTCTCTTAGTTATACTGTTTTTTTTTTCAAAATAAGAATGTAATGTTTCGTTATGATGAAATGCATATGCTGCCCCACTATCTCAACAGTGGTGAAAAAACGTCTATGAGTAGGTATTGCCGCTTTTGCTTTATCATCCTAGGAGAGATGAAACCATGGAGAATGACCAAGGAGGATGACCCGGAGACCGGGAGCAGAGACGCAAGGGGCCCAGCGTACCGCCCAATATTCCCATCAGGACCGGCGAGGAGAACCGATCGATCAGTACCGGATGGAGGAAAAGATGCTGAACTGTGCCATCTACTGGAAGAAGATGAGGAAACATCCCAGGTCTTGCGAGTCCCATCAGTGAAACAGAATGGCCATCGCAAGAGGGGGGCTTGTGGGATGTTTTTACCCATGCATCCGAGCCCTACCTCAAAAACTGTGCAGTACTGACATGGAAAACATCATGATGGCCAGAGCTTCCCAGAAAATGCACAGGGAAGTGCATGAAGAATAGGCTGCCACCCATTTTTGCCGATGTTATGGGCACAGAAGGGCACTGCCTAAAACCACCATTGGACTACCCACACAGTAGCCTGAAACCATTGGGAATGGCAATGCTGATTGCCAAAAGCAACCTAGAATTGTGGGGAATTACTTTTCTTGAATCCCAAAAATGGGTGCATTACCAGTACTCACCACTATCAGAAAGCCGGCGTTTTAAAACCACCAGACTTTTTTGTGTAAAACTGAATGAACCCAAAGCAGGCCAAAGAAAGACTTACTGAGAGGTGGATACAATGTAAAGTTATTTCTGAAGTGACTTCAAGGTGTATAACAAGACTGGCTGAGCTGTGGATTTCAGCAGTTTAAGTAAATTTGGACTGAAAGACACTAAAAATCTAAATGTTTAAAAGAAATGAGTGACCTACTTTTGAGTGTCACATAGGTTGCAATTGTTTAAATGTCATAGTTTTAAACTTAGAATCAGCATTCTAGCTGAATATGTAAAAAAATGTTAGTTTATTTGAATGCAGAAAACTGGGGAACAGAAATGACATGTAGCTAAAAACTGGCTTAAAGAGATTCCAATTTTGCCTGGCAACTACCCCCATCAGGAGTGAAACTTGATTCACAAGTAACTTCCCAGGCCTGGCTGTTTCCTGCTGGCCACACTAAGGATATGCCATCTCTCTGATAATTGAATTAAGGGGAGCCCCCACAGAATACAGGAGCTCTGAACAATGCAACCCCCTTCACTCAGGCAAATGTTTTATTGGCAGGAGTCGTAAATGGAGCTTCCTCCTGGAAGGAAAGGGGAGGGGCACTGCCTGTGAGAGCAAGCTGGCTTGGCAGGACTGGAAAAAACAGAAATTCAACCTTGTGCTGGGGGGAAACCACACCCCTTTGGGGCCAGAACATAACTCTAAAAAGATGGATCATTCATAGAGCGGACTTGTGAAACTTTTATAAATGATACCATAATTCTTGTGATTTTTCTGCCCACATTTTAAGACGTGTTAGGACCCGGTGGTATGTTCAGGGGGGTTTTAGCGGAAAAGAGGATATTACTCTAAATGTATGCATGTTAAAAATCTGACACTTCATCAATTAATGTCCATACTCCTTGCGCACATGTGTGTAAATTTGGGTTAATGTCCGAAATTGCAAAATCAGTTAAAAAGTGCAAATGTTGCCATTTCTGAATGCAAGCTCTCAGGAAGAACAGATTTGGACAGGGTATACCTCCTGTGATATGTGAGGGGTGCATGTAATTTTAAACAGATGTGTACCTGTGCAAATATGTCTTTTTTTATCAAATATAGATTGTGTGCAATTTGGCAGGGGAGTGTCCTCTCTGCAAGCCATCAAATGACATCGCTCTGACTCACAGTTCCTTCCCCAATCATGGGAGAGGGGAGAATTGGGCCAATGGCAAGTGGAGAGGGGTAGGGTCTAGTGATGCTGCACACACACCCATTTTAAAAACAGATAAAAGCAGACAGACAGGACAGATAGGGACATCCATTTCCATCTGCTGCGGGACGCTCTAACGGAAAAAACCATACTTTACCTCCATTAAACCTCCAGAGAGCCAACATAGAGAATTCAATCTATCCACCTTCAGAGACCCAGACCAGACCAGCAGAGTAGAGCTGACCCAGACCGCTGTTAGCAGAACGAGAGAGCTGAACCGGAGTCCAGTCCAAAACCTGACCAGATCCATGGCGAGGCATATTTTAAAATATATTGTGAGTACCTAGTAGAACTGTGCAGAACCAATCTCTTAGTTAAAATAATATAATTCAATCTATTTTAATCTAACCAGAACTGTCTCCTAGAAGTTGTACCTTGTCATTTTGCAAAACTGTCACTTTGAACTTTAAAATTTCAAATCCGAAAAACAACCTTCACAAAATCGCAAATATGCATTTTAATGTTGATATATATAAAAAAAATTAAATAAATACAGTTTTTTACAATGAATTTTGGTTTTGTTTAAGGTTGATCTGTGGTGTGGAGCTGGGGGTCCTTCTCATTTTTCGTCGGTCATATCTTGGTGACTAAATAATGTTGTATTCTGCTGACATGATACCTGTTTGAATATTGGGATACATGATCTTCCCAGGTATGGCTGAACACAGCAATGTCGTTTAAATAGGCGACACTGAAGTTTTCTGGTCCAGACAAAACCTGGTTAGCCATCCTTTGAAAAGGGGCAGGGGCATTCTTCAATCCGAAGGGCATCACAGTGAACTGATAATGTCCTTCGCGTGGAGAATGTTGATCTCTCTTTCACTCCATCTGTCAAGCCGACCTGCCAATACCCCGCTTTGAGGTCAAAAGTACTCATGTACTTTGCAGCGCCAAACTTGTTAATGAGATCATCTGCCCGAAGAATGGGGTGTGCATCTGTCTTTGTTACAGAACTGAGCACCCGGCAGTCCACACAAAAGCAAACTTTAGTCTTCCCACTACTGGTTTTTTAAGGACCAGTAGATTTGGCTAGCCCAGGGGCTGTGGGATGGCTCTATCACTCCTAGGGACAACATCTTAGAATCTTCCTCCTTGATGGTGTCCCTGACCTTATCAGACATCCGGTGAATCCTACTCTTCACAGGCTTACTGTCTCCAGTGTCCACATCATGGGTGCCCCAATCTGCATGACCAGGAGTCAGAGAAAACAGACTGGAAAACCGTCCCAGTAACCGGCGACAGTCTGTCAGTTGCTGTTATGACAGGTCTGCTGCAAGGTTGACACCTTCAACTGACCCATCTGTGTTTTCAGTGTGCAAGAGGTCTGGAAGGGGATCAGTCTTCTCCTCAGTATCTCTGTCAGTCACTAACTCCATGACAAAGTCATCCCAGCTATAATGGGGGTTTAGCCGGTTGGCATGAAAGACTGTGCACATCTGATTAGGTCCTTTCACGTCAATGAGATAATTCACCTCACTGACCTGTACCAGAACACAGTAACGCCCAGTCCACTTTTCCTGAAGGGCACTGGGCTTAACAGGCTCCATAATCCACATGCACCGCCTGGAAAATAGACTGTCACTGTGGCCTTCTGGTCATGCCACTGGTCATGCCGGTGCTTCATCAGCTGCTGACTGGCCTTTAGATTCTTTGTTGAATGTTCCATGTACTTTGCCATTCTAGTCCGAAGGCCGAGTACATAGTTGCCCACATCTTGTGACGGGGATTAGGGTTTGCTTTCCCATCCCTCCTTCACCAGATCGAGGGGATCTCGTACAGGGGGTCTAAACAGAAGCTCAAAGGGGCTAAACCCTACTCCGTTCCATGGCACCTTCCTGTAGGCGAACGGAAGGCATGGCAGGAGAATATCTCATTTTCTCATCAGGTGCTCCTCCAAGCCACCTATCATGCCTTTCAGTGTCTTGTTGAACAGTTCAACAAGCCCATTGGTTTGTGGATGGGAGGAGGTAGAGAACCAGTAGGTGACTCCACACTTTTCCCACATAGTCTTCATATATGCTGATATGAAGTTTGATCCCCTGTCAGAAACACCTTCATTGGGGAATCCAACATGGGAGAATATCCCAATAAGAGCCTTCACCACCTCAGGGGCTTTGATGCTCCTCAGAGGGACAGCCTAAGGGTATCTTGTGGCTTGGTCCACCACCACCAAGATATGTCTGTTCCCTGAGCTGATTTGAGGATCTAAAGGACCCACAATATCCATGCCTATTCTCTCGAAAGGCCGCCCAACTATGGGTAGTGAAATTAAGGGGGCCTTTTTGGCACCACCTGACATGCCAGAAGCTTAACAGGTCTGGCAGGACCGGACGAATTCCTTAACTTTTACTCCAAACTGCAGCCAGTAAAAGTGAACAGGCAACCGATATGATGTCTTAGTGACTCCCAAGTGACCTGCTAAAGGAATTTGGTGAGCCAAATCCAAAAGGAACTTTCTGTGTCCACGCCCTCAGAATCCTTTGGCTCACTGTCCAAGAATCCATCCTCCCAGTACACTTTGAACAGTCCAGGGGCCTCGACCTTAGCCTGCTCCTCTGTCTGATTCTGCAGACTCACCAGAGTGGATCACTCTTTCTGGGCTGTGTAGAAGTCAGTCTGACCTGGGCCCCCAGCTGATGCAAAGTCATCCACCTTGGGCAGACCCGTCAGTTCTGCGCCCACCTGGTCGTCCACCTCTGGTTCCTGCGCTGCACCAGGCAACTCTGAAGTCTCAGGGAACCTGCTACCAAAGTAGGGGCCTCTGTGGCTACTAGCCCCTTGCTCGCTAGGAGTAGGTGACTCAGTAGTCTGTGGAAATGGACTAGGGGCTACTGGCCATGCCGGTCCTTCCAACACATCCTCTGGAAGCACTCCAGGACCTAATGCTCCTGAGCGTTCAATCTGGAAAATCTCTTTGGCCCTTGATCATCTTGCCGCTGCGACTTTTTCGGAATCAGGAAGATCATTACCCAACAGACATGTTATAGCACACCGTCACCAACGGAAATGGTCCCCAGGTGCTCTGGCAGATCTGTAAACAGGAAGGACGGGTAGGGTTAGTCGGGAGGAGGGGAGAAGGAGAGTGGGAAAGTGGTGTGCTGTTGGCAGCTTCAGCTCGGTATACACCGAGTGCTGGGCTTTGGTGCTAGTATTGGATCGGGCGAGACCTCAAGTGCTGTAGGTGATGTTTATGTGTTGTTGATGCGGTGTGGTAAAGTGCATGCAGATTGCTAGGAGAGAGATGGTTTTGTGGCTTTGTGTGGGTTAAGTATGCAGAAGATTGAGGGTTGGGTTAGTGGGGTCAGTATCCTGATTCAGGTACTTCTGGCTCCATTATAGTTGTATCCCTGTGGGTTGGGTTGTTGCTGGTTCCACGTGGGCCGACTCGCTTTGGTGTTGCTGTGCTGATCCAGCTGTATCATAGTGAGTATTGTTTTGATTGATAGATGTAACTGAACCTTTTCTTCGGGTGTGGGACTGGGTTGGTAATATCCATTCTCTTGTTATCTAGTGTGGCACTGGTCGGTTGAGGCTTTGAATGGTTTAGGGTCGGAGTGGTGTTGATGTGGCGTCCTAGTGCATCCGTTTTAGTGAGCCTGTGTATTCAGTCATTCGTTTCCTCCTGTCATGACTCTCTTTCCATTGGTTCTTTGGTTTCCATGGGTTGAACATCCTTGGGGCTATTGTTTAGTTGTAGTTTTTGTGTGATGGGGCATTGTGCTTCCCGCCTTGTATTGGTGAACAGTGTGTAATGATGAAACATTCTACGACATGAAGAGCCAGGTTTTGAGTCGTTTCCTGAATAGTAGGTGGTTTCTTGTGTTACGGATGTACTTTCGAAGGTCGTTCCATGTTTTCGCAGCTTGGTGACAGAAGGAGGATCATCCAAGTTTTCTTTTGTTGTAGGGTTTCGGTTTCAGGTGGATGTCAATGCTTGATCTGAGCGTTCTTGTTGGTTGATGTAGACGCAGTTTGTCTCTCAGGTACTCAGCGCCTTCGTTGTGTACTGCTCTGTGCATGATGCACATTGTTTTGAATTTTATTTGTTGTTTAATTGTTAGCCAATGTAGTGTTTTCAGCACTAGTGTGGTGTGTTCTCTTCGGGGTAGTTTCAGAAGCAGTCTGGCTGCCGTGTTTTGAATGCATTGAATTTTTTTTTAAAGTCGTTCAGGCATGCCTAAGTATAGGCTGTTGGCTTAATCTACTCAGGAAATGACTAGGGCGATGATGTTGGTTGTTTTGTTGAGGAACAATAGGAATGGTAGGATCCTCTTTGCCGCTCGCAGGAGGAAGGAGGTTTTCTTGAGAAGGGTGTTTACTTGTGGCTCTAGCGTGAGATTATTTTCCATCAGGACCCCCAGGTTTTTTCAATCAGTGAGGGTGCTGGGGTTGTCCCAAGTTCCCTTGGCCAAGGGATGAAATGGTTTTCTCCTCCATTTTTTGTGACGATCATTATTTCTGTTTTGCCTGGGTTGATTTTGAGGCAGTTGGAGATCATCCAGAAGAATACATCGCGGAGGCAGTTTTCTAGCATTGTGTTTATTTCCGGGTTGTCTTTATTTTGAAGATTATTTGTGTATCGTTGGCGTAGTTGTAGCAGGTGAACCCATGGCTTTTCATGATTCTGATAAGTAGATACAGGTAGATGTTAAATAGTAGTGGGAAGAAGGATGATCCTTGTGGTACTCCACAGGTGGAATCTCTCAGGCTGGATTTGAAGGGTTTCATCCATACGGTTCCGTTCAGTTTGTTAGGAAAGATTTGATCCATAGTAGGGTGGTGTCTGTTATTCCAAGTCCTTCCAATCTCGTTATAAGGTTGCCGTGGTTAACTGTGTCGAATGCTGCTGATAGGTCTAAGAGTATCAAGGCAGTGTTGCAGTCTGAGTCTGCGTTCATTTTTAAATCGTCCCATTGAGAGTAGAGCTGATTCCATTCCTCTCAGTGGTCTGAAGCCAACTTGTGCCTGGTCTAGTAGGCTGTGCTCTTCTATGAAGTCTTGGGTCATTTTGTATATGTACATTTCAAGCAGTTTGGCTGTGTACGGGATTTTGGAGATGGGTCTGTAGTTGGAGAGGTCCTCTATGTTTCCCACTGTATCTGAGTAGCGGCCTGATGTGTGCAGTTTTGAAGGCTTGTGGCACTTTCCCAGTTGCGATGGAAAGGTTGAGGACGTTCCTGTGATATTCCATGGGCGCTACCTTGTTTAAGAATCGATTTGTATATGTCTGGTGGGCAGGGGTCTTCGGGAGACCTTGAGTTATTGCTTTCATTCACCAGTTTGACGAATGTCTCCACTGATATTTCTGGAAAGCTTTGTAGTTTGTTTGGGTGTTCCTCCTGGGTGTAGGTGGGGATCGTGATCAGATCAGGCGGTCTGCTTTGTATGGTTTCTTGGATGCTGGTGATTTTGTTTTTGAAGTGGTCTGCAAGGTCATTGGATGGAGTTGGTGTGTTGGTGCATCCCGGGGGGGTTTTGATTTCGCTTATGATTTTGAAGAGTTCTTTTTGGGTGTTTGGTGCTTTGAGGATTTGGTTGTCGTAGTGTTTCCTTTTTGCTTTTTGTATTTCCTTTTTGTATGCGTGATTGTGTTGTAGGAATTTCAGTTTGTTCGCAGCATCGTTTTGTTTTCTCCAATCAAATTCTAGTCTTTGTTTTTTCCTTTTCATGGTGCTAAGTAGTGGGTTGAATCATTTTGCCATTGCCTGTTTATGAGAAGGAGTGAAAGGTTTTTCTTTGGCTATGTTGTCTATAGGAGTTATAATCCAGGAATGCAGCAGGGTTACTTTTTTGTCCAGGTCATCTTCTTCCATGAATGTTGGGTGTGGTTTGCTTAGAGCCAGGCGTTCAATCAGGTTGGAGTTTTTGATGGTTCTCCAATTTCTTTTCATGGTGTTCAGTGTTTTGTCCGGTTGACTGTTTGTTGGGGTGGTCATTTTGATTACAAAGGGGATGATGAGATGGTCGCTCCAAGGTATTTGAATTTGGGGTGCCGTAGTAAGGAGTAGTTTGTTCATGAAGATTGCGTCAAGTATATGCCCTGCCGAGTGGGTTGATCCTTTGACTAGTTGTTGTAGATTCATTGCTGCTAGTTGGCTGGTTAGTGATTTTTGTATAGTCGTGGTTTCTTCTTCGAACCAGATGTTGAAATCTCTGAGGACTATCAGGTGATTGTGTTTGATGGCTAGGACAGTGATTGCTTCTGTGAAGGCGTCTACGAAGGTTGCAGACATGGGAAAGGGATGAAGTCTTTCACCGCTACACGGTGCTGGGTCATTTCACCTCGCCAGCTGAACTCAACTATCGCCAAGGGGCACTTACTCTTACCATCAAATCCATTTACACACAAATCAGGCCTTTAATGTACTGGCCTGATTGTACTCACTACCGGGTGAGAGGGGCGATGCTAGCCGCAGTGTCTCGGACCACAGCAGTTTTGTGTCCATTGATGTACAGTGCTCTAGATAGAGTTAAATATTATTGGGAACTGGGGTCTCTTCTGGATATCCGGTACTGTTCCCACTCAGTGTAACCAATCCAGATTCAGCCAATCCCTGGTCTAGTGGGAAATCCTCCTGTGAGAGGCCCACATTAATGATGGCCTCTTCCACGAGTCCAACGTTCACTATGGCTTGCTTGGGTAAGCCCTTGCAAGCAGGATCCTCTTTCCTATGGCCCAGCTCCTTACACATGAAACAACTTTTGGGTGGTGAGAACACAGGTGTCCCATTGTTAGGGGTGTCTGTACTCTTCTTTTCTGTGTGCACGGCTGAACTAGAGTTTGGGGGTTTCTCTTTGTTCTTTTGTGGACCTGACTTTGAAGAGGAATGGGTTGGACCTTTGTCTTTTCCATCCTTTTTTACTTTTTTGTCCACCGATTTCTCTTACGGTTTGGGTGTGCTCACCTGAGCCTTTTCCTAGACTTGAGTACTCAAAAACATGGCAGCAGCCTTTGCAAGTTCCCTGGGGTCTGTGATAGTCTTGTCCACTAGATGCTGGTGTAGGTCAACCTCACAATTTTTCAACACATGCCCACATGCAATCAAATTGTATATCCCTTTCAATGTGTCTACCTTGTTACTAGTCACCCACCCGCTCTGATATTTCAACGACAAGTGTGTGAACGCTTCAAATGTCTTCCCACTTCTCTTTCCAAGCTCTCTGAAGCTCTTGAGATACAGTCCTTGGGTTTGATAGAACTTCCCGAGTAGAGCTGCCTTCATGCTCTCATAAAAGGGCCCTTCCTCAGGAGTTAACTGAAGAATTGTGTCAGTCCCTGGTATCGGTAAGTGACTTGTCAGGGCTGCACCACACAGTACCTCATCCACCTCCTGCAGCTGGAATGCCAGCTCCAGCACTTCAAACAAGTCAACCATTTCTCCCCTCTTTTCATAATCCTGTACTAAGTCTTTGGGGATGTGCCGTCGCAGCTTTTCCCTCTGGCCCGCTGGTTTGAGCCACTACTGCTGTTCTCACTAGAGGCGGACCTGTTGGCCTCCTTCTGCTCTTCAAGCGCCAGCTTGCGCAGCTCTACAGCGGCCCTTTCCTGCTCTATGGCAACCTTGTCCTGCTGTTTCTGTTCCTCTAGGCAAGTCACCTCTCCTCGAGCAGGAGCTTTCTAGCCGCTAACTCATTAATAGCCGGAACAAGTACTGGGCCATTCAGAGACTGTGCTGAGGCCTGGGACCTGCGGGATGCCGCACTAGCCACTGTCCTCACTGACACTCTTGAGTGTTGAGAAAACACACGCCCCCCAGCGCGATGATTGGAGAGAGACACTGCTCATGCGGTCGTCCTTGTCATTTACCCCCTCTGGAAGGTCTTATTCATTCGGGTACACAGGGCCTAGCCCGTCACCGGGGATCTTCTTCCCAACCGCCCTCGCTTCTACCCAAGCATGGAGGCCGGCCAGCAACTCAGGTTTATTAACCTTAGTGCTGTGGGGAAGGCCCCTCTCTTGACAGAAGACGCGCAGGACATGCTTGATCATGCCTTTTATAGTCTCCATGTCACGCTCCAAGACCATTACTATTAGCTAGTAGTGACTAAACGTTGCCTGCAACAGTACTTTTATTGTTGGGTGACTAAGCTGTGTACAAGAATCCAACCAATCCGACTGGTTGCCACCAATTTGACAAATCAACTTCCAGGGCACAGTGTTCCAGGGATGAATATCGGTTTCTAACCCATCAATTAACCCCACACCTCTAGTGCACCAGAAGGGATCCGACAGATTGGAATGCAAGTGAGTTATAAGACCTCCTTGTCCAATTTTGGTAACGTGGATGGAACGACAGGCTTATCTCTGCAAGGTCATGGATCGTTGGTTATTTGCAACACAGTGAAAATACAATTATTACCCAATGATAAAAGGGACTGTCCAGTCAAGGTTGTATACACATATCTACTTTTATTACTACAACAGACAGTTCTAGAACACTAAAAAATACAACCCACAAAGGAAAACGGAGGACAGACAGTTTCACAAGGGAAAGGGATACACTCTGGATACTGACAGGAAGGTAGTTGGTAAATTAATCAGTCTTACTGTTCAAGGTTATTCGGTCAAAGCACCAAGGGGCCAAAGGGTGGTTACAGCTCTAGGGTCCTTCAGAGAAGGACCAGGGGGGCAGAGCCACAATGTACATGGTGCTGAAGAAGATCTTGTTAGGGAGAATTCTCTTCTAAGGCTATTTTCCCTTACCTATAGAGTCACCCAGCAGCTTTGCTGGATTTGAAGGGTTTACTTTTTTTCCCCTGCTAAGAGTGAGACCCTTTTTTCCCACTCTTAGACAGATTGCTAGTGTGTGTTTTAGGCTATCTTGGTGCTTCTGGTCTATGGGGTATTTCTCACCCTCATAGGAATCATCTTTTTAACATGTGTGGTACACAGCACCTTCCGTGCCGTACCATAGGGGTGTCGTAGCGACCCCCAAACATAGACTCCATAGCCTGGGACTGACTACTGTCTCCCAAGGCATGTAAAGTCCCCATTGACTTCACTAGTCAATACTTATGAACTAAACCAGTACAACCCATCTTACTATGGACGTACAGAAAAGGGTTAATAGTGTTTCCCTAACGTTCATTTTCGAGGGGGTACTGTATAGTCCCTCTCTCAAAGGTTTCTGGCTGATGGCAGTGGTTACTACTGTAAATATGCGACTGCAAATATTTCCCTATGGGATTTTCCTATTGTTCGAGGCTACCAATTTTACTCACAGCCTCTAACATACCACCGGTTTATTTTAATATTAACTTTACTATGGTAGGTTTTTATTGCCAGAACTTTAATAATATTTCTTTCTTGTGTCTTTATCTATAATCCTAACCCAGGTCGGGGATCCTTTGTTCGTCCTTTTGGCGGGCTTCTGCACAGAAGCCCTCCTCTCGGCGCCACTGAGTCTGGGATAGGCAAGATGTGTGGGAGGGGGAATAGACACACTGGACAGGGTTGCCTACGTAATTCAAGTCGCACTCTGCCCTGATAGGCTGGGGGGTTCTCCCGCCAGGAGAGCCACCCCACTGTGTGAGTGACACCTAGGCTGTATGAATGGGGGTCTTGCTGCATAAAAGCAGGGTTTTGAGGACTGGAGGACAAGACGTCACCACTGGAACTAAGAAACCAAAGAGGAGCGAAGCTGAAGACATCTGCAATGACTGAACCACCGATGAAGCCCTGCTGAAGATCCTCACCACTTTTCTCCAGCGACTTGAGAAGATCTTCCTCTACAAGAGTCTTCTTCCCTTGAGCTGGTGGGGCCAACCAGTTCGCCAATCGCCTTCCAGGACCTGCCTTGGTGTAATCACCAGTGCCCTGCACTCGGAGACCGGATAGCCAGGCACCCATCCACCATGACCGCGATTTAAAGGAGCTTACCTGTTATTCGTTTTCGCAGCACCGCGACTGGTTTCATCCCTGGGCAGTGCAGTAACTCGAACCTTCCTCCATAATGTGAGCCTCTCTTCCTCTGCTGGATCTCCCGAATTGCAAGAACTGCCAGGAACTACCGCCACCGCAGGAGCTTCTTCCACTTTTAAGGTACATTGTTCCACCAGGCCTCCCGTTTCGTTGGGTATTGCTAAAGGTGTTTTAAATCCTTTACTTACCTACTGGGTTGCCCGCCCCTTTCATCTAACAACGTATTTTACCTTCTGCAACCGCCTTTTCGAATCGTTAAACAAAGGGCCTCATTACGACCCAGGCGGTAAGTTACCGCCTGGGCCGTGACTTTACCACCATGGCGTAAACTACGTTTACGCCATGGTGGTTGGCGGACTTACCGCCCCATTCCGACCTAGGCGGGGCGGTAAGTCCCCAATCCCCATTTACCCTTCCCCATTCCCATTTTTGCCCCATAGGGCATAATGGGAGTGGGGAAGGCGTTAATTACGCCACCGTAAATTACGGTGGCGTAATTAACTCCATGGTCCCTTAGCGCCATGGATTTTAACACCTGCTAAAAGCAGGTGTTAAAAGCACCATGGCGCTATGGGACCTCGTAATCAGGCGGTAAGGGTCGGCGCTGTTAACGCTGCCGTAAACCCCTTACCGCCTGAGTTGTAATGAGGCCCAAAGACTTGACTGCAGCTACTAGACTAGTTTGATCCTGGGCATATTGACTCTGGCACAGGCCTATTGACTCTGGCTAAATCTGTTACAACTGCCTTCTCTAGATCGCTTCTCACCTAGAAATGTGTTGGTGCACCTAATTCTTATACCCACCTTTTTTCCTTCCCTTCTGTAAACTTGTGAAGTGCCATTTTGCACGGTTTTCACCTCAGTATTGCATATGCTAAAGTACTGCCTTGCATAACTTATTCACAATCCACTTGGGAAGTGCTGCTGGTGTGTTGAAGAGTCTAATCCTGTATAACTAGTACTTTCCCTCCCTTTGTAGAAATTGTTAGAGTGCCATTTCTGCTTGGTTTGCACTGTGCCGTTTTGCTCAGTTTTCACTCTGGCTCAAACTTGTCTACAATTTAAACAGGGAGTTGTGTATACTTTTCTTGATGGTTTTAACTTGCTTTAATACTAGTGATTTGTGTGTGAACATCATAGTGTGTAAAATAAATATATATATATATATATTCTTTTTGATACAAAGCTTTGGTCAGTGTTTCCTTGCTCAATATTATTGTAGTCCTATTGTGTAAACCCTGAATACTGCTCACCTCCCTCTTGAGATAAGTCTGACTGCTTAGCCACAGCTACCAACGAAATCTTTGTGGTATGGAGTGATACCAAAGGGGATTTCTTGCATATGTCTGTAGTCTTAATCTTCTGTAGTGCTCCCTAAGGAAATTGCACAGGATTCTGCCTAACAGTTCTTGGTGCTCGACAGCGTTGAGGCGGTTCCAGGGTGCTTCGCAGACCTTGAAACAGAGTTAGTGGCAGGAGACAGCTCCGGGCAATTCAGTAAGCAAGGCGACACAGACCTCTGCAGGCTGTGCGGCACGGCAGCTCACGGCCAAAAATCATTGTCCCTGTGCTGGTTGGTGGATCTGGGGTGCTGGTCGAGGTGGCTCGGACGGCTCTTGTGACTGCAGCGTGACAACAGTCAGTGGTGCAGCTGAATGCGGTTCGAGGACTCGACTGTCTCAAAAATGTCCTTAAAAGATGGACGCTGGATGATGCTTTTGTGGCACTCCTCCTAGCTCCTTCGCAGGGCTTGTGTCCTTTCAAGGCGGACGGCCCAAAGCTCAGGTATGTGATTGTAGGCAAAGGGCTTGTCCTTTGTCCATGGACTCTCTGGCACTTCCCACCTAGGAGGCTTGCTGGTAGAACTTAGCAGGGCACGCTGTGTTCTGGCTGGTACCGGTTCTGGAGCTGCTGGACGGGTCCTCTGAGTCCTTTATCTCCCTCTGTTCACTGGGAGATGTTTAGGGGAGGAATCTTGCTTCCCTCTTGGAACTCCTAGCCCTCCTTCAATGGAGGAAGATATAAGGCAGACTGTACCTTCAGCCTGGGTCCAAATGATTCCTTCATCTTACTCCTTTCAAAGTTGTCGGATGATCTGCTAAGTGAGGGGTTCAGCCCTCTTTTAAAGCCAAATGGGCCCCAGTGATTGGTGCAGGCTAAGCCTACCTTAATGACCAATCCTGGGTCCCCACCAACAATCTTCTGTTGTGCATGAGGTCAGGACCAGGGTGCTCTGTAACAGGACAGACAAGAGGTGACAACATACACCTAAGTCCCACCCATATCCCTGTCTGTTGTAGATCAAAGTGTCTCTTTTGTTAACTGAGCCCTCTGTGACTCTTGATTAAAGCGCAGGTTTCCCTTGAAGTATTTGGTGAGAGCAGACTTCTTGTATCCCCAAATCACATACTTCTCCCCTCTGAAAGGGGTCTGCTCTGCAGGGACACCTTCGGTAATGCTGGACCCAGACAGGCAATTCACTGCCTTTCCCACAGAGAGGTGGGAACTAGCTTCAAGTTGACACATTGCACACCAAAGGGGTGTTAGCCGCACCTTTCCTGTTGTCTGTCCGGCAACCAAGCCCTCCCTCCAGGATTGCTTCAATTATCTCATTAGTATGCACTGCCACCAGCTGGATTAGACAACAGGAATGCAGATCCATGGAGCCTTTGATATTTAAATTAGGCTGTCCATGGCTGGAGGAAGGTGTGCCTTCACCTACTTGATATGCTTTGATGTACCCGTGGCTGTCACATTCCAGCTGAGTATGACAGAGGAAAATGGCGCCTGTAGACTGTGTCTTGCCGGAGTACATGTGACTATGCGTTTCATGCGGTGAGCAGATAAAATGGGTGCAGAATGGTAGCACACATTTTGGAAGCTAATCTCCCATCATTCATTCTGATTATTAAAAAAATCAAAAAGCCCAGGTGAGCGCACTCTCCCCATGTGGATGGTCAAATTCCTCACACAGTCTATACCCAATTCCCACACACACAGAAAGAATTCCCTTCCCCACTGCCTCCCTTTCCCCGCTTCTCTCTCACACAGACTAGGCTTTCCCTTCCCCACTGTATCCCTCTCTCCTCATTTCTCACCTACACAGTGGACCTTCTCTTCTCCACTGTCTCTCTCTCTCTCTCTCTCCCCCATCTCTCCCACAAACATCACATATGCTCGTGCCCACTTTCTCACTCTGTGCCCATCTCGCTATTACACAGCAGGCTTTCCCGTCCCCACTGACTCCCTCTCTCCTCATCTCTCACACAGCAGGCTCTCTCTTCCCCACAGCCTCCCACTCTCCCCATCTCTCTCACAGGAAGCAGGCTTTATTTTCCCCTGCTGCCTCCCTCTCTCCCATTCGCTCTCAAACACAGCAAGCATTCTCTTCCGCAATATCTTCCTCACTCCCTTTTTCTCTACCACACAGCAGGGTTACTCTTTCCCACTGCATCCCTCTCTCCTCATTTCTCACACACACAGCGGGCCTTCTCGTCCCCATTGTCTCTCCCTCTCCCCATCGCTCTCACAAACAGCAGATGTTCTCTTCCCCACTGTCTCCCTCTCTCCTCATCTCTCACACAGCAGGCTTTCCCTACCTGACTGCCTCCCTCTTTCCCTATCTCTCTCGCACACAGCATATGTTCTCTTTCCCACCTTCTGTCCTCATCTCTCTCACACAAAGCAGGCTTTCCTTTCCTCAGTGTCTCCGTCCCTCCCCTTTCTCTCACACACAGCAGTCTCTCTTCTGACCTCTCACAGACACAGCAAGTTTTCTCTTCCCCACTGACTTCCCCTCTCTCCATCTCTCTCCCACATCAGATTGTCTGCACCCCAATGCCTTCCTCTCTCTGCTTCTCTCTCACACACAGCAGGCTTTCTCTTCCCCACTATTTCCCTTTCTCCCCATCTCTCATGCACACAGCAGGCTCTCTCTTCACCACTGCCTCCCTCTCTCCCCGTCTTTCACACACAACAGGCACTTGCTTGCCCAATGCCTTCCTCTCTCCACATCTGTCTCACAAACACAGCAGGATTCCTCTTCCCCACTGCCTCCCTCTCCAACTTTCTCTCTCACACAGCAGGCTTTATCTTCCCCAATGTCTCCCTCATCCCCCTTCTCTCACATGCACACCAGGCTTTCTGTCTTGCTCACTGTCGTCCTCTCTCCCCATTTCTCATACACTCCAGGCTTTCTCTTCCCCATTGCCCGCTCTTGCCTAATCTCTCACAAACACAGAAGGCTTTCTAATCCCCACTGTCTACCCTCTCCCCACCTCTCACACACATCTGACTTTCTCTCCCCCACTGCCTCCCTCTGTCCCCATCTCTCTATTACACAGAAGGCCTCTTCCCCACTGTCTCCCTCTCCCCTCAGCTCTCACGCAGCAGGCTTTCGATTTCTGCCTTCCTCTCTACTCATCTCTGACACACAGCAGGCATTCTTATCCCCACTGCCTCCCTCTTTCCCCATCTCTCACATACACAGCAAGACTTCTCTGCAATTCTCTTACACAAAGCAGGGTTTCTCTTCCTGGCTGTCTCTCTCTCTCCTCATCTCTCACACAACACATTTGTGCCCTTCCCCACTGGTTTTCTCTCTTCTCATTTCTCCCTCACACAAAACAGGCTTTCCCTTCCCCATTAACTCCCTCTCTCTGCATCTCTCACACACACCACCGGCTTTCTCTTTGCCACTGCCTCCCTCTCTACTCCTCTCTCACACACACTACAGGCTTTCTCTTCCGGCTGCTTCCCTCTCTCCACTTCTCGCTCACACACTGCAGGCTTTCTCTTGCCCGCTGCCTCCCTCTCTCCACTTCTCTCTCACACACAGCAGGCGTTCTCTTACCCACTGCCTCCCTCTCTCCACTTCTCTCTCACACACTGCAGGCTTTCTCTTCCCTGCTGCCTCCCACTCTCCACTTCTCTCTCACACACAGCAGGCGTTCTCTTACCCACTGCCTCCCTCTCTCCACTTCTCTCTCACACATTGCAGGCGTTCTCATCCCCGCTGCCTCCCTCTCTCCACTTCTCTCTCAAACACAGCAGGTGTTCTCTTACCCACTGCCTCCCTCTCTCCACTTCTCTCTCACACACTGCATGCTTTCTCTTCCCCGCTGCCTCCCTCTCTCCATTTCTCTCTCACACACAGCAGGCATTCTCTTACCCACTGCCTCCCTCTCTCCACTTCTCTCTCACACACTGCAGGCTTTCTCTTCCCTGCTGCCTCCCTCTCTCCACTTCTCTCTCACACACTGCAGGCTTTCTCTTCCCCTCTGCCTCCCTCTCTCCACTTCTCTCTCACACACTACAGGTGTTCTCTTCCCCGCTGCCTCCCTCTCTCCACTTCTCTCTCACACACAGCAGGCGTTCTTTTACCCACTGCCTCCCTCTCTCCACTTCTCTCTCACACACTGAAGGGCTTTCTCTTCCCCGGTGCCTCCCTCTCTACACTTCTCTCTCACACACAGCAGGCGTTCTCTTACCCACTGCCTCCCTCTCTGCACTTCTCTCTCACACACTGCAGGCGTTCTCTTACCCACTGCCTCCCTCTCTCCACTTCTCTCTCACACACAGCAGTCGTTCTCTTACCCACTGCCCGATCTTGCCTAGTCTCTCACAAACACAGAAGGCTTTCTCTTCCCCACTGCCTCCCTCTAACACCAACTCTCACACACACAGCAGGCTATCTTCTCCACTGCCCCCCTCTAACCCATCTCTCTAACAGACAGCAGACTTTCTCTTCCCCGCTGCCTCCCTCTCTCCACTTCTCTCTCACACACAGCAGGCATTCTCTTACCCATTGCCTCCCTCTCTCCACTTCTCTCTCACACACTGCAGGTTTTCTCTTCCCTGCTGCCTCCCTCTCTCCACTTCTCTCTCACACACTGCAGGCTTTCTCTTCCCCGCTGCCTCCCTCTCTCCACTTCTCTCTCACACACTGCAGGCTTTCTCTTCCCCGCTGCCTCCCTCTCTCCACTTCTCTCTCACACACGGCAGGCGTTCTCTTCCCCGCTGCCTCCCTCTCTCCACTTCTCTCTCACACACAGCAGGCGTTCTCTTACCCGCTGCCTCCTTCTCTCCACATCTCTCTCACACACTGCAGGCTTTCTCTTCCCCGCTGCCTCCCTCTCTCCACTTCTCTCTCACACACAGCAGGCTCTCTCTTCCCCGCTGCCTCCGTCTCTCCACTTCTCTCTCACACACTGCACGCGTTCTCTTCCCCGCTGCCTCTCTCCACTTCTCTCTCACACACTGCAGGCTTTCTCTTCCCCGCTGCCTCCCTCTCTCCACTTCTCTCTCACACACAGCAGGCTCTCTCTTCCCCGCTGCCTCCGTCTCTCCACTTCTCTCTCACACACTGCACGCGTTCTCTTCCCCGCTGCCTCCCTCCACTTCTCTCTCACACACGGCAGTCTTTCTCTTCCCCGCTGCCTCCCTCTCTCCACTTCTCTCTCACACACTGCAGGCTCTCTCTTCCCTGCTGCTTCCCTCTCTCCACTTCTCTCACACACTGCAGGTTTTCTAATCCCCGCTGCCTCCCTCTCTCCACTTCTCTCTCACACACTGCAGGCGTTCTCTTCCCCGCTGCCTCCCTCTCTCCACTTCTCTCTCACACACAGCAGGCGTTCTCTTACCCACGGCCTCCCTCTCTCCACTTCTCTCTCACACACTGAAGGGCTTTCTCATCCCCGCTGCCTCCCTCTCTCCACTTCTCTCTCACACACAGCAGGCGTTCTCTTACCCACTGCCTCCCTCTCTGCACTTCTCTCTCACACACTGCAGGCGTTCTCTTACCCACTGCCTCCCTCTCTCCACTTCTCTCTCACAAACAGCAGTCGTTCTCTTACCCACTGCCCGATCTTGCCTAATCTCTCACAAACACAGAAGGCTTTCTCTTCCCCACTGCCTCCCTCTAACCCCAACTCTCACACACACAGCAGGCTATCTTCTCCACTGCCCCCCTCTAACCCATCTCTCTAACAGACAGCAGACTTTCTCTTCCCCGCTGCCTCCCTCTCTCCACTTCTCTCTCACACACAGCAGGTGTTCTCTTACCCACTGCCTTCCTCTCTCCACTTCTCTCTCACACACTGCAGGCTTTCTCTTCTCTGCTGCCTCCCTCTCTCCACTTCTCTCTCACACACACTGCAGGCTTTCTCTTCCCCGCTGCCTCCCTCTCTCCACTTCTCTCTCACACACTGCAGGCTTTCTCTTCCCCGCTGCCTCCCTCTCTCCACTTCTCTCTCACACACGGCAGGCGTTCTCTTCCCCGCTGCCTCCCTCTCTCCACTTCTCTCTCACACACAGCAGGCGTTCTCTTACCCGCTGCCTCCCTCTCTCCACATCTCTCTCACACACTGCAGGCTTTCTCTTCCCCGCTGCCCCCCTCTCTCCACTTCTCTCTCACACACAGAAGGCTTTCTCTTCCCCACTGCCTCCCTCTAACCCCAACTCTCACACACACAGCAGACTATCTTCTCCACTGCCCCCCTCTAACCCATCTCTCTAACAGACAGCAGACTTTCTCTTCCCCGCTGCCTCCCTCCCTCCACTTCTCTCTCACACACAGCAGGCATTCTCTTGCCCACTGCCCGATCTTGCCTAATCTCTCACAAACACAGAAGGCTTTCTCTTCCCCACTGCCTCCCTCTAACCCCAACTCTCACACACACAGCAGGCTATCTTCTCCACTGCCCCCCTCTAACCCATCTCTCTAACAGACAGCAGACTTTCTCTTCCCCGCTGCCTCCCTCTCTCCACTTCTCTCTCACACACAGCAGGTGTTCTCTTACCCACTGCCTTCCTCTCTCCACTTCTCTCTCACACACTGCAGGCTTTCTCTTCTCTGCTGCCTCTCTCTCTCCACTTCTCTCTCACACACACTGCAGGCTTTCTCTTCCCCGCTGCCTCCCTCTCTCCACTTCTCTCTCACACACTGCAGGCTTTCTCTTCCCCGCTGCCTCCCTCTCTCCACTTCTCTCTCACACACGGCAGGCGTTCTCTTCCCCGCTGCCTCCCTCTCTCCACTTCTCTCTCACACACAGCAGGCGTTCTCTTACCCGCTGCCTCCCTCTCTCCACATCTCTCTCACACACTGCAGGCTTTCTCTTCCCCGCTGCCTCCCTCTCTCCACTTCTCTCTCACACACAGAAGGCTTTCTCTTCCCCACTGCCTCCCTCTAACCCCAACTCTCACACACACAGCAGACTATCTTCTCCACTGCCCCCCTCTAACCCATCTCTCTAACAGACAGCAGACTTTCTCTTCCCCGCTGCCTCCCATCCTCCACTTCTCTCTCACACACAGCAGGCATTCTCTTGCCCACTGCCTCCCTCTCTCCACTTCTCTCTCACACACTGCAGGCTTTCTCTTCCCTGCTGCCTCCCTCTCTCCACTTCTCTCTCACACACTGCAGGCTTTCTCTTCCCCGCTGCCTCCCTCTCTCCACTTCTCTCTCACACACTGCAGGCTTTCTCTTCCCCGCTGCCTCCCTCTCTCCACTTCTCTCTCACACACGGCAGGCGTTCTCTTCCCCGCTGCCTCCCTCTCTCCACTTCTCTCTCACACACAGCAGGCGTTCTCTTACCCGCTGCCTCCCTCTCTCCACATCTCTCTCACACACTGCAGGCTTTCTCTTCCCCGCTGCCTCCCTCTCTCCACTTCTCTCTCACACACTGCAGGCTCTCTCTTCCCCGCTGCCTCCCTCTCTCCACTTCTCTCTCACACACTGCAGGCTTTATCTTCCCCGCTGCCTCCCTCTCTCTGCTTCTCTCTCACACACTGCAGGCGTTCTCTTCCCTGCTGCCTCCCTCTCTCCACTTCTCTCTCACACACTGCAGGCTTTCTCTTCCCAGCTGCCTCCCTCTCTCCACTTCTCCCTCACACACTGCAGGCGTTCTCTTCCCCGCTGCCTCCCTCCACTTCTCTCTCACACACGGCAGGCTTTCTCTTCCCCGCTGCCTCCCTCTCTCCACTTCTCTCTCACACACTGCAGACTCTCTCATCCCCGCTGCCTCCCTCTCTCCACTTCTCTCTCACACACAGCAGGCGTTCTCTTACCCACTGCCCGATCTTCCCTAAACTCTCACAAACACTGCAGGCTTTCTCTTCCCCACTGCCTCCCTCTAACCCCAACTCTCTCACACACAGCAGGCTCTCTCTTCCCCGCTGCCTCCGTCTCTCCACTTCTCTCTCACACACTGCACGCGTTCTCTTCCCCGCTGCCTCCCTCCACTTCTCTCTCACACACTGCAGGCTTTCTCTTCCCCGCTGCCTCCATCTCTCCACTTCTCTCTCACACACTGCAGGCTCTCTCTTCCCTGCTGCCTCCCTCTCTCCACTTCTCTCTCACACACTGCAGGTTTTCTAATCCCCGCTGCCTCCCTCTCTCCACTTCTCTCTCACACACTGCAGGCGTTCTCTTCCCCGCTGCCTCCCTCTCTTCACTTCTCTCTCATACACAGCAGGCGTTCTCTTACCCACGGCCTCCCTCTCTCCACTTCTCTCTCACACACTGAAGGGCTTTCTCATCCCCGCTGCCTCCCTCTCTCCACTTCTCTCTCACACACAGCAGGCGTTCTCTTACCCACTGCCTCCCACTCTGCACTTCTCTCTCACACACTGCAGGCGTTCTCTTACCCACTGCCTCCCTCTCTCCACTTCTCTCTCACAAACAGCAGTCGTTCTCTTACCCACTGCCCGATCTTGCCTAATCTCTCACAAACACAGAAGGCTTTCTCTTCCCCACTGCCTCCCTCTAACCCCAACTCTCACACACACAGCAGGCTATCTTCTCCACTGCCCCCCTCTAACCCATCTCTTTAACAGACAGCAGACTTTCTCTTCCCCGCTGCTTCCCTCTCTCCACTTCTCTCTCACACACAGCAGGCGTTCTGTTACCCACTGCCTCCCTCTCTCCACTTCTCTCTCACACACTGCAGGCTTTCTCTTCTCTGCTGCCTCCCTCTCTCCACTTCTCTCTCACACACTGCAGGCTTTCTCTTCCCCGCTGCCTCCCTCTCTCCACTTCTCTCTCACACACTGCAGGCTTTCTCTTCCCCGCTGCCTCCCTCTCTCCACTTCTCTCTCACACACGGCAGGCGTTCTCTTCCCCGCTGCATCCCTCTCTCCAATTCTCTCTCACACACAGCAGGCGTTCTCTTACTTGCTGCCTCCCTCTCTCCACATCTCTCTCACACACTGCAGGCTTTCTCTTCTCTGCTGCCTCCCTCTCTCCACTTCTCTCTCACACACAGAAGGCTTTCTCTTCCCCACTGCCTCCCTCTAACCCCAACTCTCACACACACAGCAGGCTATCTTCTCCACTGCCCCCCTCTAACCCATCTCTCTAACAAACAGCAGACTTTCTCTTCCCCGCTGCCTCCTTCCCTCCACTTCTCTCTCACACACAGCAGGCGTTCTGTTGCCCACTGCCTCCTTCTCTCCACTTCTCTCTCACACACTGCAGGCTTTCTCTTCCCTGCTGCCTCCCTCTCTCCACTTCTCTCTCACACACTGCAGGCTTTCTCTTCCCCGCTGCCTCCCTCTCTCCACTTCTCTCTCACACACTGCAGGCTTTCTCTTCCCCGCTGCCTCCCTCTCTCCACTTCTCTCTCACACACGGCAGGCGTTCTCTTC
This sequence comes from Ambystoma mexicanum, assembly GCF_040938575.1. Lineage (NCBI taxonomy): Eukaryota > Metazoa > Chordata > Amphibia > Caudata > Ambystomatidae > Ambystoma > Ambystoma mexicanum. Next base: position 429,694,330 of record NC_090934.1, on the reverse strand, counting down.
CCTGCTGCCTCCCTCTCTCCACTTCTCTCTCACACACAGCAGGCGTTCTCTTACCAGCTGCCTCCCTCTCTCCACATCTCTCTCACACACTGCAGGCTTTCTCTTCCCCGCTGCCTCCCTCTCTCCACTTCTCTCTCACACACTGCAGGCTCTCTCTTCCCCGCTGCCTCCCTCTCTCCACTTCTCTCTCACACACTGCAGGCTTTATCTTCCCCGCTGCCTCCCTCTCTCCACTTCTCTCTCACACACTGCAGGCGTTCTCTTCCCCGCTGCCTCCCTCTCTCCACTTCTCTCTCACACACTGCAGGCTTTCTCTTCCCAGCTGCCTCCCTCTCTCCACTTCTCTCTCACACACTGCAGGCGTTCTCTTCCCCGCTGCCTCCCTCCACTTCTCTCTCACACACGGCAGGCTTTCTCTTCCCCGCTGCCTCCCTCTCTCCACTTCTCTCTCACACACTGCAGGCTCTCTCTTCCTCGCTGCATCCCTCTCTCCACTTCTCTCTCACACACAGCAGGCGTTCTCTTACCCACTGCCCGATCTTCCCTAAACTCTCACAAACACAGAAGGCTTTCTCTTCCCCACTGCCTCCCTCTAACCCCGACTCTCACACACACAGCAGGCTATCTTCTCTACTGCCCCCCTCTAACCCATCTTTCATGCTCACTGCAGGGTTTCTCTCCCCCGCTGCCCCTCTCTCTACCCATCTCTCTCACAGATAGCAGGATTTCTCTTCACCACAGTCTCCCTCCCTCCCCATCTCTCTCACACACAGCAAGCTTTATCTTGCCAATTGGCTCCCTCTCTCCCCTTCTCTCGCAAACACAGCAGTCTTCCTCTTCCCTACTGCTGCCTACTCTTACGACTTCTCAAAGACACACAGGTTTTCTCTTCCCCCTGTCCCCATCTCTCCGAATCTCTCACACATCAGGTTTTCTCTTCCCCACTGCCCCCCTCTCTCATCATCTCTCACACGCATCAGACTTTCTCTACCCCCCTTTCTCCTCCCCAATTATCACACACGCTGCAGGCTTTCTCTTAGCCACTGCTTCCCTCTCTCCCCTTATCTCTCCCACACAGCAGGCGTTACCTTCCCCAATGTCTCCCTTACTCCCCTTCCCTCACACACACCACAGTATTTCTCCTCCCCACTGTCTCCCTCCATCCCCTTTTCTCTCTCACACAGCAGGCTTTATCTTTCCCAATGTCTCCCTCACCCCCCTTCTCTCACATGCACACCAGGCTTTTTGTCTTGCTCACTGTCGTCCTCTCTCCCCATTTCTCACACACTCCAGGCTTTCTCTTCCCCACTGCCCGCTCTTGCCTAATCTCTCACAAACACAGAAGGCTTTCTAATCCCCACTGTCTGCCCCTCTCCCCACCTCTCACACACATCAGACTTTCTCTCCCCCACTGCCTCCCTCTGTCCCCATCTCTCTCTTACACAGCAGGCCTCTTCCCCACTGTCTCCCTCTCCCCTCAGCTCTCACGCAGCAGGCTTTCGATTTCTGCCTTCCCCTCTCCTCATCTCTGACACACAGCAGGCATTCTTATCCCCACTGCCTCCCTCTTTCCCCACCTCTCACATACACAGCAAGACTTCTCTGCATCTCTCTCACACAAAGCAGGGTTTCTGTTCCTGGCTGTCTCCCTCTCTCCTCATTTCTCACACAACACATTGTGCCCTTTCCCACTGGTTTTCTCTCTTCTCATTTCTCCCTCACACAAAACAGGCTTTCCCTTCCCCATTAACTCCCTCTCTCTGCATCTCTCACACATACCACCGGCTTTCTCTTTGCCACTGCCTCCCTCTCTACTCCTCTCTCACACACACTACAGTCTTTCTCTTCCGGCTGCTTCCCTCTCTCCACTTCTCTCTCACACACTGCAGGCTTTCTCTTCCCTGCCTGCCTCCCTCTCTCCACTTCTCTCTCACACACTGCAGGCTTTCTCTTCCCTGCTGCCTCCCTCTCTCCACTTCTCTCTCACACACAGCAGGCGTTCTCTTACCCACTGCCTCCCTCTCTCCACTTCGCTCTCACACATTGCAGGCGTTCTCTTCCCCGCTGCCTCCCTCTCTCCCCTTCTCTCTCAAACACAGCAGGTGTTCTGTTACCCACTGCCTCCCTCTCTCCACTTCTCTCTCACACACTGCATGCTTTCTCTTGCCCGCTGCCTCCCTCTCTCCACTTCTCTCTCACACACAGCAGGCATTCTCTTACCCACTGCCTCTCTCTCTCCACTTCTCTCTCACACACAGCAGGCTTTCTCTTCCCTGCTGCCTCCCTCTCTCCACTTCTCTCTCACACACTGCAGGCTTTCTCTTCCCCGCCGCCTCCCTCTCTCCACTTCTCTCTCACACACAGCAGGCGTTCTCTTGCCCACTGCCTCCCTCTCGCCACTTCTCTCTCACACACTGCAGGCTTTCTCTTCCCCGCTGCCTCCCTCTCTCCACTTCTCTCTCACACACTGCAGGCTTTCTCTTCCCCGCTGCCTCCCTCTCTCCACTTCTCTCTCACACACTGCAGGCGTTCTCTTCCCCGCTGCCTCCCTCTCTCCACTTCTCTCTCACACACAGCAGGCGTTCTCTTACCCACTGCCTCCCTCTCTCCACTTCTCTCTCACACACTGAAGGGCTTTCTCTTCCCCGCTGCCTCCCTCTCTCCACTTCTCTCTCACACACAGCAGGCGTTCTCTTACCCACTGCCTCCCTCTCTCCACTTCTCTCTCACACACTGCAGGCGTTCTCTTACCCACTGCCACCCTCTCTCCACTTCTCTCTCACACACAGCAGGCGTTCTCTTACCCACTGCCCAATCTTGCCTAATCTCTCACAAACACAGAAGGCTTTCTCTTCCCCACTGCCTCCCTCTAACCCCAACTCTCACACACAGAGCAGGCTATCTTCTCCGCTGCCCCCCTCTAACCCATCTCTCTAACAGACAGCAGACTTTCTCTTCCCCACTGCCTCCCTCTCCCCACTTCTCTCTCACACACAGCAGGCGTTCTCTTACCCACTGCCTCCCTCTCTCCACTTCTCTCTCACACACTGCAGGCGTTCTCTTACCCACTGCCTCCCTCTCTCCACTTCTCTCTCACACACTGCAGGCTTTCTCTTCCCCGCTGCCTCCCTCTCTCCACTTCTCTCTCACACACTGAGGGGGTTCTCTTCCCCGCTGCCTCCCTCTCTCCACTTTTCTCTCACACACAGCAGGCGTTCTCTTACCCACTGCCTCCCTCTCTCCACTTCTCTCTCAGACACTGAAGGGCTTTCTCTTTCCCGCTGCCTCCCTCTCTCCACTTCTCTCTCACACACAGCAGGCGTTCTCTGACCCACTGCCTCCCTCTCTGCACTTCTCTCTCACACACTACAGGCTTTCTCTTCCCCGCTGCCTCCCTCTCTCCACTTCTCTCTCACACACGGCAGGTGTTCTCTTCCCCACTGCCTCCCTCTCTCCACTTCTCTCTCACACACAGCAGGCGTTCTCTTACCCGCTGCCTCCCTCTCTCCACTTCTCTCACACACACAGCAGGCTCTCTCTTCCCCGCTGCCTCCCTCTCTCCACTTCTCTCTCACACACTGCAGGCTTTATCTTCCCCGCTGCCTCCCTCTCTCCACTTCTCTCTCACACACTGCAGGCTTTCTCTTCCCCGCTGCCTCCCTCTCTCCACTTCTCTCTCACACACTGCAGGCTTTCTCTTCCCAGCTGCCTCCCTCTCTCCACTTCTCTCTCACACACTGCAGGCGTTCTCTTCCCCGCTGCCTCCCTCCACTTCTCTCTCACACACGGCAGGCTTTCTCTTCCCCGCTGCCTCCCTCTCTCCACTTCTCTCTCACACACTGCAGGCTCTCTCTTCCCTGCTGCCTCCCTCTCTCCACTTCTCTCTCACACACAGCAGGCGTTCTCTTACCCACTGCCCGATCTTCCCTAAACTCTCACAAACACAGAAGGCTTTCTCTTCCCCACTGCCTCCCTTTAACCCCAACTCTCACACACACAGCAGGCTATCTTCTCCACTGCCCCCCTCTAACCCATCTTTCATGCTCACTGCATGGTTTCTCTCCCCCGCTGCCCCTCTCTCTCCCCATCTCTCTCACAGATAGCAGGATTTCTCTTCCCCACAGTCTCCCTCCCTCCCCATCTATCTCACACACAGCAAGCTTTATCTTGCCAATTGGCTCCCTCTCTCCCCTTCTCTCGCAAACACAGCAGTCTTCCTCTTCCCTACTGCTGCCTACTCTTACGACTTCTCAAAGACACACAGGTTTTCTCTTTCCCCTGTCCCCATCTCTCCGAATCTCTCACACAGCAGGTTTTCTCTTCCCCACTGCCCCCCTCTCTCATCATCTCTCACACGCATCAGACTTTCTCTACCCCCCTTTCTCCTCCCCAATTATCACACACGCCGCAGGCTCTCTCTTAGCCACTGCTTCCCTCTCTCCCCTTATCTCTCCCACACAGCAGGCGTTACCTTCCCCAATGTCTCCCTTACTCCCCTTCCCTCACACACACCACAGTATTTCTCCTCCCCACTGTCTCCCTCCCTCCCCTTTTCTCTCGCACACTGCAGGCTTACAATCCCACATTGTATCCATGTATCCTAATTTCTTACACACACAGCAGACATGCACGTCCCCACTGTGTCTCTCGCCCCATTTTTCTCACAAACATCACATTTTCTCTTCCCCACTGTCTCACTGTCCCCATCTCTCTCCTACACAGCAGACATTCTCTACCCCGCTGTCTCCCCCTTTCTCCTCCCCAACTTTCAAACACACACAGCAGACTCTCTCTTCGCCACTGCCTCCTTCTCTCTGCATCTCTCTCATACACAGCAGGCGTTCTCTTCTCCATTGCCCCTCTCTCGCCCAATCTTTTACAAACACAGCAGGTTTTATCTTCCCCAATGTCTCCCTCACTCCCCTTCTCTCACACACACACAGTAGACTTACTCATCCCCACTGCCTCCCTCTCTCCCCGCCTAACAGACAGCAATCTTTCTCCTCACCACTGACTGTCTCCGTCTCGCCCCATCTTTCATGCACACAGCTGGTTTTCTCTCCCCTACTGCCTCGCTCTCTCCCCACTTCTCTCACACCCCGCAGGCTCTCCTCCCCGTTGCCTCACTCTCTCCCTACGTGTCTAACAGACAGCAGGCTTTCTCTTACCCGCTTCCTCCCTCTCTCCACTTCTCTCTCACACACTGCAGGCTCTCTCTTCGCCACTGCCTCCCTCTCTCCCCATCCCTCTCACACACAGCAGGCTTTCTCAACCCCACTGCCTACCTCTCCCCATCACTCTCACACACAGCAGGCTTTCTCAACCCCACTGCCTACCTCTACCCATCACTCTCACACACAGCAGGCTTTCTCAACCCCACTGCCTACCTCTCCCCATCACTCTCACACACAGCAGGCTTTCTCTTCCCACTGTCTCCCTCTCTCCCCAACCCTCACACACACATCAGGTTTTTATTTCCCCTGATGCCTCCCCTCTCTCCCCAACCCTCACACACACAGCAGGTTTTTATTTCCCCTGATGCCGCCCTCTCTCACCATCTGCCTAACAGACAGCAGACCTCCTCTTCACCAATGTTTCCCCATCTCCCCATCCCTCTCTCACAGCAGGCCTTCTGTTCCTCACGACCTCCCTATTTCTCCATCTCTCAGACACACAGCAGGCTTTCTCCCCCCCCCCACCCACTGTCTCCCTCTCTCCCCATCACTCTCACACAGCAGACTTTCTCTCCCCACAGTCTCCCTCTCTCCCCAACTCTCACACACACATCAGGCTTTCCCTTTCACACTGCGTCCTTCCTTCCTCATGGGTTTATGTGTTTTGGTTGACCCCCAACTGCTCGATTTCCCCCCCGGTTTTTAACACAAAAAGGTATCTGGTGTTTTGAGGTCAGGCAATATTGGTTGGGTTTGGTGGCTAGAGGTGTGAGGGGGAGTAGTGGGGTCTCCCCCATATGCCGTGGAAAAGAATTTGACAAAAAAATGTGACCAGTGAAAATGTAATCAAAACACATAAAACCCTCCTCACCACACATACAAAACGCCCCCCACTGTCTCATTTCTCACCATCACATACCCTCCATGCCTCACAGTCCCCCTTGCTCTGCTCCCCCCTTCACAGATGTCAACCTCTCGTCACCGCGTCTCACTATCCCCTATACCACACGCACAGGCCCCACCCATTGTCCCATCTCGCCTCCCACTCGCCCACGCATGCCCCCCTCGCTCGCTCTCTCCTCACCTGGTACACACACCAGGCCTTCCCTTCGCTTCTATCGCACGTGCATCCTTCACGTCCATCTGCATAGAGAATCCGGGGAGTTTCGTGCTTCAGATCAGAGTCACTCTGGTCTTGAAAATCGGCCGCATTTAGCAATATGCTCAAGGGCACAGCAGTGTTGCAGTCTTGCCTCTTTTATTCATGATACTCATGAGGGTTCTGGGTAGTCCAGTCCCTTCATATTACACCTGGAGGAGTGGGCAGGGATGATCCTGAAAAGGGTTGAAAAAGATTGAAAGCAACCGAGAGTTTTCTGTCCTAGATGTGGGGTGCACCTCACTTTGTGAGGGCTGTGACGAGGGAGAGTAGTAGTAGGATTAATGGGAACAAACCATGTTATGCATACTTGCCAACCCTACTGATTTAGGCAGTAGGCTACTTCTTTTTAAGCAGGCCTACCGCCTACAGATTTAGGTGACAGGTCCTACTGCTTTTTACAGTGGCAGGTCATTTTTGTGGCTGTAGGGCAATTAGAGCAGTGGAAAACGTTGCCTACCAGCTCTGTGTGATTATACTCTGTGAAGTTAGGTAATTGAATTTGGTGTTAACTTATCATTCAAAATTATACATTTTAAACATTTCAGCATCTTTCCATATTGTGCTGTTTGATGGGTTGTGCATTGTAGAATGCTTCAGTGGTGTCAACAATGTATGCTTTGTAATTTCTTGTGATGTCATTATTATACTAAGTATTATTTCTGAAACTTGAAAATCCTACATCTTTTTGGTCACAGAATGTTGGCAAGTGTGTGTTATGTTAAGCGTTTCGCATCGCTCCCGTCCAACTCACGCTGTCAGCTGACACGAAGCCCAGCTCCATTCCCCAAGCACTGCGCTTACCTTGGAATCCTGAGAACCGCTGACAAGCAGTCCATCTGCAACTGCGATGCACCAGACGGGGCCATTGTGTCCGAATAACGTCCTCAAGCAGACAGACAATCGAATGTTCCAGATCTAGACAGGGGAACAAAGCGTGTTTATCCAAGGCCCACATTATCCGTATCTATAGAACAAACACGCGTATACGAGGCCAAGGAGTCCTGGCCCTGTGCTCAAGTAGTGAATGCACTGTGTTTTCGATAGGCGTGAAGGTTTACGAGAGAAGGTGAATAGTACAAAGCGAGCAGGGAGAAGGATGGGGTGTCAAAAAGAGAAAGAAGAAATAAAGGGAGGGAGGGGGGAAAAGAGAGGAGGGAAGAAAAGAGACGAGGGAGAATAAAGAAATGGAAGGGGGTGTGGGATAAAGGATGGGAGGTGAGAGGAAGGGGCAGTGAATAAGGGGTGTAGGAATGAAGGGCCTAAGGAACAAAGGAGAAAAAGGAGGGAGGAAAGCCAGGAAAGAGAGAGGAAGGAAGGAAGGAAGGAAGGAAGGAAGGAAGGAAGGAAGGAAGGAAGGAAGGAAGGAAGGAAGGAAGGAAGGAAGGAAGGAAGGAAGGAAGGAAGGAAGGAAGGAAGGAAGGAAGGAAGGAAGGAAGGAAGGAAGGAAGGAAGGAAGGAAGGAAGGAAGGAAGGAAGGAAGGAAGGAAGGAAGGAAGGAAGGAAGGAAGGAAGGAAGGAAGGAAGGAAGGAAGGAAGGAAGGAAGGAAGGAAGGAAGGAAGGAAGGAAGGAAGGAAGGAAGGAAGGAAGGAAGGAAGGAAGGAAGGAAGGAAGGAAGGAAGGAAGGAAGGAAGGACACATTGGCCCCCGTAAGCAGCGCTGACCAATGCTCCTCACTCTTTGTGGGAAACCCTGTTCCTGAAAGGACTCATTGTGACCATGGGGTGATCAGTTTCATACTCATCTGGACTTGAGAGGAGGAGAGAAAATAATCCAGCAAAGGGTCTGCAGGAATAAAGACAAAGGAAAAAAGAATGGCAGGACTGTGGCTCCAGCAGGATTCCTCTTTTTTGGCAGAGCAGCAGCAGCAAAGTAACAAGGCCTGGGTCTAGAGACCAGCAAGAAATGATATGTATGTATTTTATTTATTTATTTTGCCCATAATCTGCTACAGAAGGATGGTCTGGATTCATGCAGATCTTGGAAATGGTTAGGCCCAATGAAGGTAGACACGGTGGAAGGTCTACACTGTCAATAAAGGAGCAGGGATTCACCTTAAAGAAGATGGCTTGGGACATGGGTGTCAGAAGCTGTCTTCCAGTATCCCGCTGCAGCCTCTCCGACTTCAGATCCTTGGCTGCAGGGGTCTACTAAAGGACTGGCTACAGATCCATCGGAGACTGAAAACCCTGTAGCAGAGGAGTCTAGCCCACCTATTAGTCGTCCTGCAACATTCAAATTCTGGGGGGGTCGGGGTCCAATCATGGATAGCCAGCTAAGGTTCCGTCATGACGCCATGCAAGGTTTTGGGTGACTTTTGAGGCAATGTGCAGCGTCTTTCCTTTCTCAGCCTGGACCAGTTCCACGCTCAACGCTCACAAAGTCTCCCGGGTTCTGGCCAGAGCCCGGGAAGATAATTACCATAAACGTCCAATTTCTTACCACTAACAAGGAGGAAGATGGTTAAAAGAACAGCGCGGAACTAAGACAGGGCTTAAAACATGGCCAGCCATTTTGAGCACTTCAGTTAACAAAAGACAGGCATGCGGTAAAAAAGAAAAAGTGCACCATAATGGTATCACTACTCCAGGCTCAGGGCGTCACTGTGCATGGGAATATGCCCATACACTCAAAGAAAAGGGGTGCTGCATTACTGATTTCTGTTTGGGACAGGGGCCCCTTGCACTGGTAGCATCTGGGACTCTACAGTCCCCAGAAAAGAAAATGAGGTGATGCTCAGACAACAGTCTGCTGATATGCAGAGAGTCCCTTTCAAAGAGGAGGAAAGCCGCAAAAAGAAAAATACGTCCTAATGCATTATATTTCAGTCACTTTAGACCCATTGCAATAAGGATCACATCTTTTTTTCATGTTATCGTACTCTCTCCTAACATGCTCTGTGTTCAAGCATGTCATTCAACTGCTGTAAGCTTCCCCACGTCCGCAGCAGTGATGGGCAGATTCTGTTCAGATTGGCCAACTCAACGCCTGGTTATGGTGAGCCACTACACTGCCACTCCCTTTCACTGCACAGCACGGCCCCCATTAGTGGCCGACACTCAGCAGTGTCTGAATGACGTGATGGCACCTACCACCACCTGTGTGCAGAGACTGCCCTTTCCACATACAACACAATCTACATTCCAGCAAGATCATGATTGGCTGGGATGCTATTTTGACAGTGGTGCTTAATCTCTGCTGGTTATGTTGGATGCCTCGAGATGCTTATGTCATGCCTCAAATCATTGGTTGGAGAGACTAATATTGCTCTTGAATGGTTTAAATCATTTCGATCGGACAGCTCTCAGAAAGGAAGTCTTGACCCTTTTCCCTAGGATGCACACCCTTAGGGGTTCTGCGGGGTCCCCATTATCCCCCTTGCTTTTTAACATTAACATTGAACCCCTTCTGGAAATTTTTTAGGAAATATCAGTTATTAACTATTCATACGCCGCCGATGACAGTCCTATGTAGCTCAGCTCACAGTCACCAATCTGAATACATGGAAGGTCTCACTGATGGCAGGAATGAAGTTCGGAAAATGGATGACAAGATCCTGCCTCAACTTAAATCCTTGTAAAAACCGAAGCAATTTCGGTTGGACCCAGAGACATCTGTTAAAAGATTCTTTAAGGACCCAGAGACTCTGCTTGTATGCAATGTACCTTTGTCCTATTCTGAGAACGTCATGAATGTGGAAGTTATTTGGCCAGTAGACTTGAAGTCAAATTCACAGGTAAACGCGGGTTGTGAAGGCATCTTACTTTAGATGGCATCTTTAAAGTAGATTTTGCGATTTCTTCCTCGGGGTTGTGGGGAGGGGTGCATGCAGGCGTCAGTGGCATTATGAACTCAGAACTAGATTATGCTTAGGCTTTGCTGGTAGGTTTACCAGCTTAGCAATAGCATGGTTTACAATTCTGTTTTTCGACGGACGTTAAAACTGCTTAAAAATCCTAGATTCAGATTTTCGATGCACAATATACTGACCAATGGCTCAGAAAATGATAATTTTCAAGATCGTACCCCTGCCGTTTTAATGTTCACACAGTTTGACCCCTCAATAACTTGCTGGTAAAATATATGGACATGCTAGACCCCTGTGTTCTGAGCATCTGAATCACTTTCTTCCCTCCCAATTGGGAGGTTTTATTTGACTGGGCCTACCCTCTCGCTAATGCCTTACCATTTGCGTAAATTACAGATCTTTTGCTCCGTCCGCAGACAATCAAATGCAATTTAAAACATTTTTGTTCTTCTACTAAGTAGAATGCTTCGCTGTTATAAACCTCATCTTTACATTTTCGTTTTCCACTTGCCCTTAGATGCGGTCATACTGCCCCGTGTGCTCAGTGGTCGAAGTCTACGAAAAGAAGTAGTGGAACTATGTTCCCTACTGGCCTGCACCGCTCCGCCCAGACCCCATCGCCGCATCCCCTCCCATGCACAATAAAAACCCCAAAACACATGTGCCTGCTCTTTAAGGAAACGTCCTGTGAAGTGCACTGAAAGTGCAAGTTCCAACCTCTTCCTACACTTTTATTTTAAAATGAAACCATTCTGGAATGGTTTCTTTTTAAAATAAAAGTATAGGAACGGTAAAACTTCATTAAAAGAAGTAGAGGAGCACCGCTCCCGCCCACTTCTACCACTTTGTGGGAGTGGCGAGCCATTCGGGTCCCCCCCTCACCCATTCAGTTTAAAATGCATCTCTTGCTCGACCAACAATGGGGGACGCTTCCTTCGCCTCTGTGTGCATAACTAGCCCTCGTGCTGACGATGACATAGGTGGGGCTGTTGCAGAGACACTTGGCATCCATTTTGGGCACCCTCGACTCCATCTTTGGACTAGGCCTCACTATTATAATATGAAAAGGCTTCTCTCCCCTCTGCAGCGCCACGCACAGCGCGCTCAAAGGCCCCCAACTTCTCTCCCTGTGTCTGAAAGCCTCGCAGCTCCATTCTCACACCTGAGCCGGAGGCAATTGCAACAATATAAATGCAACGCCTCACCCTTCCTCTGAGATCACTGTCCTGTGTGTGAACCAGCTCGAACCAGGCCTTGCTGCCCACCCATCTCCACAAACCTGCCTGTGCCCTCTTATCCCCGCTGCTGGAAAATTACTGCCAGTATAACCCCATGGCCCCGCTAGGTATTCTCTTGATGTGCCAGACATGTAACCTTGGTGTGATGCCCACCCCAGTGTTACCCAACTAACAAAAGCCAACCTCTGACACAGTATATTGCACCTTAGAACTAACAAATGTCAGCATGCCCCCTAGTTCTGATGTGGCCAGACCCGCCCCATGATCAATGATCCCACCTAGGCCAAGACCCCTGAGTCCTGATAAACCCCACAAGCCCCCAGTGAATAATGGTGTTATCATATACCTAGAATTTATAGAGTACAATGATTTGCTCAAAGGAGCCTTAGTGATTGTTATTTAGTGCATGCTCAAAAACAATGTTAGATTAGTTAGTGCCTGCTCTGCTTCATCATGACCTGACCCTAACCCCACCCACAGGCAACTGGACCTTGTGGCATGCGCCCTCCCGCCAACTGAACAACCAATCCAGAGGGAGCAACGTCATCGAAGACATATGTAGCCAAATGTTTTACCCAATCCTGTGTCTATGTAGTTCCCTATATGATGATGTCAGTTGTGATGATTTTCACCTTCTTAAGCTGCCACACTTGTAATGTTTGCCAGAGCACTCTCGGGCAGCAGAGTTCTCTGTATGCCGATTTCATATAAACGACTAAACTCTTGCAGCCTGTTCTCCTGGTCTCATTCCCCAATGGGGTATGCCTCATTCCTTTGTATTTTGGACGTGTAAGTCGGGGAGTGGGCCTACATTTTTGGTGACCCCCGCTACGTGATCTGGACAGGTGTCCCAAGGCCCCCGTGCAGTGCGGCGAGATCCGGGACACCCCCCATCAAAACCATCGCCTCCCCGGTTGACCAGTTCGTGCGCACTAAAGAGCGGGTCCAAGGGTTCCCATTTGCCAAATACCCAACTAAAAACTGCTCGCCAAGGTGGGCCACGGCTTGGTTAGGGTGCAGACCAGACTGTAGATAGACCGTGAATGGTGGCTCTCGGACCACCCAACTGAGCACGTGAGTACCGGCTGCAAGACTTTTTAAGGGAACGAAAAGTGTCAGGGAAAAGGGGAGCATGATAACGGTGTGGGTAAAAGTATAGAAGAGTGGGGACAAAGTATAGGGTCTGTGTGAATGTTACTGAGGCTTTTTCTTATCTATCCTTTATATGGCCATTAGGATTTTGTGGTAAAAAGAAGTAAAAGACAAATAAGGAAGCCTAGCCCGAACAGGGAAGAAGGCGGCGCCGCATAGCATTGTCTTGTCCAGTGCAGGGAATAAGTGAAGATAAAGTGAAAAAAGTAGGAGTCTCATATATATTGACTAAGACTCGAAGTAGTAATTTAGATTATTCTTTTTCCGTGGGAGCAGAATTCTCGAAAGGGTAGCCCTAGGGGGCTTAGAGATGGGGGAGTGCGTGAAACAGCAAGAGTAGGGACAATAAGGTAAAACAAGCAAAAAGGGGGACAACGAGAAGTTAGTTTATGTTACAAGTTGTGTGTGCCTGTTACATGTTGGTCTGTCGTGTTTGATAAATATAGCAGGTGGCAGGAGAAGGTGCTGACAAATCTGTGATTTATGACCAAAAGTGTTTTGAATATTGAAAACAATTAATGATAATTGTTGATGCAATGGAGTTCTAGAAGTAGGGTGTAAGTAAAAGGGATTGGTTAAATTGTTTTCAAGGAGGAGGTAAAGAAACTTGATAATGTACATGCATTTTGAGAAAAAGGAGGAGCTAAACACAAGCCAGAGCAATACACTCAGCACAATGGGAAGTAACACACCGTTAGCGCACATCTGTCAACATCTCCCTCTATATAGTGATAAAATACAAAAATATTATGATCAATGGGTGAAGGAGATAAAAGGAGACAGTGTACAGCCCATATGGCCAGAGGGAGGGTCATTTGATAAGAGGGTAGTGGATCTGGTATCAAAACACCTGCTGGCGAAAAACCGAGGTAAGCAGTTACAGAATAGAAGGGAGGTGCTAGATTTGTGGCGATGTTTGAAGAGGTAGCACCTAGTAGTGAGGTAAGTAAAAATGCAACTATAAAAAAGGAAGAGGTACCAAAGGGGGGAGAAGGGTGTGCAGGTGGACAATGTGTGACACCGCCAAAAGAGAACGAGTCCACAAAATGTACCCGCTATCAACAAGACCTGCGGTAGGTTATAGCGAGCCCCTGTGTGTCCCAGTGAGCACTACCTCCACACCCAGAACAGCAACATTACCCACCGCCACGCCTCCCTATGAGACAGAAGGGCTGAATGGACCAACCAGTGCCCCTCAAGTGGATATCTCACGATTAACAGGGAACTTAGATAGGCAGCTTGCGCATGTACAGATGGAGATAACACGATTAAGAGCATTGTGTGATCAAGGACAAATGCTGCCGGGGGGAGGGGAAACACCACCATTGACAACAGGAGACCTTACACCGCTACCGAGTGTTGCAGGGGAGAGTGTTGCAGAGGCAAGTGTTGCAGGGGCGAGTGTTGCAGGGTGGTCTACACAATTCCCGCCACCCCAGGTGACAACTCCAAGGGACAAGAACAAGAGTGGCAGTCGGGAGAGTTCCTGTTTCATCTAAATGGCAAACCTGTTAGGATAATACGACCTGCAACCCCAGACAGCCAGCGAGGGGAGGGACAAGAGGAAAGGGAGTCAGAAGAGGAAGTAGAAGAAGTATGGAGTGATTTAGACGAATATGAAGAAGGAGCGGCAGCAGCGGGATTACTGCTGCCGTTCCACTTTGATCAGGAGGATGCTAGGTCACCACCCAGGTGGCAAGGGAGGTTGAGACAGAGAGTAGGAAACATACTGGTAAGTAAAACTAAGAAGGGAACGGGAAGCAAGAGAGGGAGAATAACACAACTACAGATGCCTCTGATACACAAGGGGTCAGGGCGGCCCCACTACATACCATGGGCACAGATGGATAAGAACAATTTGTTGAAACCCCTCCCCCCACTTGTGGGTGGGGCGGGGAAGAGGATACACGCATTTGAAAAACACACGGCAGGGGCCCCTCTAGCTATAGGGGATGTGAAGAGCTTGTTGGTGTCGGCTGTTGGTGATCAATCGAAACTCAGTGTGGGTAAAGGCGGGGTTTCCAGGAGTGACTATGAACTGTGACCTCCATGACAAGTTAGAATTTAACAACATTAGGGCCCAAGTATGGGATGCATTGCGAAGGACATTTCCAGATACTCCAGATTTACACTTAGTGATGCAATGCACTATTGGAGAGGAGGAGGAGCCTGCGCAATTCATCCTCTGGGTGCAAGACCTGTGGAGAAGTGAAACTGTTATGCCGTGGGACCAATCAACCTCCTTGTTCTATTTTATAATAATAAAAGGGCTCCCGAAGGAGGTACAGAAGGCCTTGGATAACATAGCTGGGATAGAAGCCAAAGGCTGGCCAGAGGTTCAAAGTATAATTGTACGCCATTGTAGGAGGATCAAAGAAAGAGAGAAGGAGATAGCGCAGCGAAGGTTGGCAGACAAAGCAAAGTTGGTGCAGAATAAATTAGTGAAGGTCGCAGCTATGAATGCTACAACATCAACAGCCAGACAGGAGGAAGGAGAAGAAGGGGGAGGAAGCAGCCCAGTAATGATGGCGGAAACATGGATAGGAAACAGGCAGGAGCAGTGGGACGGAGAGGAGCAGTACGGAGGGCCACAATGGCAGGGGAGACCTACAAGAGGACGGGGTAGGTACAGAGGGACAAGAGGTAGGTTTGGAGGAATGAGAAATAGAGGATTTGAAGGGCCTGGGAGAGGGGAGGACCACAAGGATCATGTTGGAACTGCGGAAGGTGGGGCGATTACTCACGGGAAAGCAGGATGAGACCTAAGGGATATTACCAAGGGCAACCCCCATGGGAAATGAGCAGTACTACGGTCACCCACACCCAGGCAGTCCCTATGGGTTACCTATGGGAGGGAATGGACAACAGGACCAATGCTATAATGAACCACAAATGCACCGGAGACAGCCGCCACTAAAACATGCACAGCAGAGAGACATTCCACAGCAAATGGCAAGACAAAACACTATGGCAAACGCAAACACCAACATTTTTGCAGCATCTGCAAATGGTGCCCCAGCACCTTTCCGCGGTGTAGCAGTAGTGGGGGACAATGTATTCTCCGTTCCGGGAACAGAGGCATATGCAGACTAGGACAGCCCACAGAAAACGCTTGCGTGTCCAGTCCTATCCACCACCCTACGTGAAGAAGAGGAGCCACTAGTGGGGGCGGAGATAGGCAACAAACAATTCATCTTTATGGTGGACTTGGGAGCTGAAAAATCGTGCCTCATGGAAGGCCGGTTCCCGCTCTCGGGCAGAAATTTGGAAACAGAGGGGTTCTCTGGGGCTATTTTAAAAGTTCCTTACACAAAAGATCTCAACATAACAGTGGGGGAGGGAAACAGTGCAAGCGCCCCTATTGTATCATGAAGACTCGCCGATAAATTTGTTAGGAAGAGACCTTCTGAGCAAGTTGAACATGACCATATCCTTTACCGAGATGGGAATAGTTTGTTCCACCCCAGGAGTGTGCCCCGTGTGGGCAATGTTGATGATTAGCACAGTGACAAATGAAGTTGCGGTAAGAGGGGTGTCTATCGATATGGACATGTTTATTTATGGCATCAGAGTACTGGCAAGGGTGGTACCAGAGATAACAAGAAAGGAATGGAAGGTGCCTTCAGATTTTTTTTTCCGCCCAATTGTAAACAAAGATATTGTCCTGGGAACAATTTTGTCTATTGATTTGGAAGGGGTGCAAGTGTCAAGCAAGCATATTTCAGTGATAGGACTGGACACACATGGATGCAAATGGAGAACAGTGTTGTGCATAGATCCAAACATAATGTTGCGCAATTTAACTGATGAAGACCTATTTACTGATAATGAATGTGATGGGGAGATAATAATGGAAATTAGTGTGCCATGTGACATCATGATTCAACACAGAGAGGTACGCAACCACCTCATGGCCAGTGTTAACATACCACTAACGGTGCCCTACCACCTAGAGTAAAACAGTACCCACTATCAAGGGAGGCAGAAGAGGGTATAACAGAAACAATAAATGCATTACTAGAACAAGGGATAATAGTGCCATCAAACTCACCATGTAATACAGAAATTTTTCCAATCAAAAAAGCAAAAGGAGGGGCTTGGAGAATGATCCAAGACCTACGCCCACTCAATGACGTAATACAGAAAGAGTTCCCATTAGTTCCCAATCCAGCATCAATATTGTGCAGCATACCAAAAAATGCTTCGTGTTTTACAGTGGTGGACTTGAAAAAAGTTTTTTCTCGATACCACTTGACCCAAGCTCCCGGTACCTTACAGTGTTCACACTGGGGGGAAACAGATACGAGCATTGCAGATTACCCCAAGGATATTGTGAGAGCCCCAACATTTTTAACAGAATCTTGCATGAAGAGCTTGGCAACATTGATGTAGAGAGGACAATAGTACAATATGTAGACGATTTACTTGTCTGCAGTGACAGTGAGGAGAAGTGCAGGGCTGATTCGATAGCACTGCTAAACTTATTGGCCACGAAAGGATACAAGATGGACAAAGGGAAGCTGCAATATTGCCTAGCATAGGTGCTTTACCTAGGGAAGTTGATTTCAAAAGATGGTAAGAGAATTTTACCAGCCAGAGCAGCAGCAATACGTCACATGATCATACCAAAAACAGTAAAAGACATGCAAACATTTATTGGCATATGTAATTTCTGCCGTGCATGGATAGTGGACTACGCAGTTTACACACGGCCACTGTTACAGGCTCTAAAGGAAGCGCAAAAGAATAATGTCCTAATAAAATGTTTGAATAAAATAATGACACAATTCTTTAAATTACAGGACCTCATCACACACGCTCCAGTTTTAGCGAACCATGACTATGATCGGGAGTTTTATCTCTTTTCACACAGCAATGGCATCCTTATGACTGCAGTGCTGACTCAGAAAACATCATTAGGCCACAAGCCATTGGCCTATTATAGCAGCACACTCAATTATGTAACGCAGGGTCACTTCGTATGCGAACAAGCTCTCGCTGCAGCGATCTTCATGATAGAAAAGAGCGCCACAATTGTCATGGGATGTTCAGTAACTCTGTACGCTGAACATTCACTATTTGCAATCATAGAAAGATCAAAATCCACATTGACAACTCAGAGAGCAATAGCTTACGAAATAATTATATCAATCCCCAATGTCCATGTCATTGGGTGCAAATCAGTAAACCCAGCCACGTTCATCACAGAGCCCTGCACAGTGGAAGACATTAAAACACACGATTGCACTACATATGAAGGTGAAGGGGATGATATTCCTGAGGCCAGTGAAAATGCACTGCAGGAGGGAGAAATATACTTTGTTGACGGATCACTAACTACTAAATAACTAAGGAATTTCTTATATATAGCGCAATCACTCACCCAAAGGTCTCAGGGCGCTTACATGAACCAATACAAACACATAACACTAAAAATGCCAGAAAGGAGAGAAGAGAGTAGCCGCCATGGGTCATGGCGACTAACAGGTCCTGAGGGGTAGCCAGTGAGCTTACGGCACCAGGTGGGGGATTTAAGCATCAAAAACAAAGGTCTTAAGACGTTTTCTGAATTGTTGCAGTGTTGTGGACTGTTTAAGATGAAGAGGGATTGTGTTCCAGTTCTTAGGGCCCCAGGCCGCAAAACTTGCTTCACCCAGTTTCTTCAAGAGGGTACGTGGTTGCACCAATAGCAGAAGACTGTTTGAGCGTAGCGTACGCTTCGGAAGCGCTATCTGGAGCCTGGTTTTCAGATATTCCGAGGCTTTGCCTGAGAGGCATTTAAAGACTATTACTAATCCTTTGAATTTGAGCCGCTGCTCAATGGAGAGCCAGTGCAACTTTTTGCGGTGCTCTGTAATGTGAGTTTGACGACTTAGGCCACATACAGCTCAAACATCTCCATTCTGTATAGTTTGGAGACTCTTAATATTTCTTTTGAGGTGCCTATCAGGAGGCTATTGCAGTAGTCTAACTTGGTATTGAGTATGGCTGCTGCAATGGATGCTCTATTGGCTTCGGACAAATATGGTCTTATTTGTCATAGGAGATGTGTGAAGAAGCTGCATGATGGCTTGAGGTAAGATACATGCTTCTGAAAGGTCATATAAGTATCAAAGTAAACTCCCAGTATCTTTACGGAGTCTGATACATGAATGTTGTTACCGCCAATTAGAAAAGCAGTGTAATCTGGGTCCATATTTTTATGCCTACACGGTGTACTAATAACCAGCAGCTCTGTTTTTTTGTGATTTAGGGCAAGAGAGTTAAGAGCCATCCATTTTTGAATAGTATCATAGATTTTATTTACAATAGCTAGATCGTCTTTGTAGACCCCAGATAGTTTAATCACTAACTGCATGTCGTCGGCATAATTAGCAAATTGTATGCCCATTGATTTTAGCAGATCACATAGGCATTTAATGTAAATATTAAAAAGTAGTGGGGATAGGCACAATCCCTGAGGGAGACCACATGTCACAGGAATTTTTAAAGATTTAAAAGGTCCCTTCATGACACACGCATTCCTGGGGCCCAGGAAGAATTTTAGCCAGCATACTGCTTCAGGAGAGCATAAGCCGGTTTTTTGGAGTCTTTCAGCTAATAGTTCGTGGTCGACCAAGTCGAACGCAGAGGAAAGATCCAGCAGGAGCAACAGAGCAGAGTTGCCCTCCTCAAATATTTCTGTTATATTGGCCCTAAGATCTAGCAGTGCTGTCTCCGGTCCATGATTGGCTCTAAAACCGGACTGTTCCCTGGCCAGAATGTTATTATTTTCGACAAATTTCTCAAGCTGTACATAAGCTATTTTGTCCAATATTTTAAGTATAAAAGGAACATTCGTGATGGGACGATAATTCTCAGATAGCAGGGGGTCAAGATTATCCTTCTTAAGTAAAAGGGTGATCCATGCCTCCTTTATACTGATAGGAACAATAGCTTCCTGAAAAGAGCGGTTGACAAGTTCTGTTACCCATGGAGTGAGGGTATTAGCGAATTCCTTAAAAAGTGTGCTGGGAAAGATATTTCCCTTACATGATGTAGGTTTAAGTCCTTCAATGATCGCTAGAACCTCTGACTCTGTCATGCTCGTAAAGGAGAAAGGTGTTATACCATGATGCGGGGGTTCTGGAAGAGAGGGTAGTGATAATTGAGTTAGGCACTGAGACTCAATTTTATCCGTAATGCGTCCTTGATGGAGTTCAGTTTTGTGAGTGAAACTATCGAGTATGTTTTGGCACCATTCATTGTTTATGGTGAGCCTATGTTCAGTGTTGTGGTTTTTAAGTTCATTAAGGACTGTAAAGAGTTCTTTGGATTTTATTGCAGCTTTTTCAATTCTGTCATTAAGAGACAGTTGTTTGGCCTCCACCACAAGACGTTTGTATTCTCTTACTGCGAATTGATAGGTCAATAGGGTGGAGGGGGACGGGTGGTTACGCCACTGGCGTTCGCATCTCCGTTTGTTTTTTCTGGCAGAGATTATATCGGGCGTGAGCTGAAGTTTAAAGCCTTGCTTCTTCTTACTTTTCATCTGTCGGAGGGGGGCAAGGATATCAAAGGCCTTGTTGGTTGCGTTTCTAAAGGCAATGGTAAAGTCTTCCAATGATAAGTTACCTCCCAGAGGGGGTAGCATGGGCTTTATGGTAGTTTTAAAAGTATCAACTGTAATATTTTTTATATTACGTGATTCAATTATACTATTGGTTTTTATCGGGGTCAGGTTAAATTTTAGTGCTAGTACGAAGTGCACCAGGAGGTGGTCGGACCATGGGCATGGATCTATGTTAGTGACACTGGGTGTAATATTCCTAGTAAGAATCCAATCAAGTGTGTTTCCAGCTTTGTGGGTAGGTTTATCCACTGACTGTACAAAACCGATGGAGGAGAGTGTTTGAAGAAGGGATTGGACTTCTGTGTCGTGAAGGTTGTTTGCCCATAGGTTGAAATCTCCTAAAATAGTAGCAGCAGTATTCATTTTACATATATTTTGTATGAGAGCTAACAGTTGTTCCTCAAAGAGAGGAGTTTCTCTAGAGGGTCTATAGATGATTATAAGGCTCAAAGAGTGAGTTGTGTCCGTATTTAGTTTAAGTTGAATTGCTTTGCATGAATAAAGTTGGGGGGGAGATGATATATAAAAATCTAAGGAAGATTTAAAAATAATCGCAACCACAGATCAGCATCAATAGACAGTGAAAGGGGAGAAAAACATGTGGGGGCAGCAGTTGTAAAAATGGAAGAGGAAGAATATGAGATCATTGTGCAGAAATGCCTACCCCCTCATTACTCGGCTCAAGCAGCAGAATTGACAGCACTAATTGAAGCGCTGCGCACTGCTAAAGGATGTGCAGTAACAATATATTCTGACTCAGCATATGCTACAACAACAGTTCACTCAGGGCTATCACGATGGAGACGTAGAGGGTTTCGCAGGGCAGATGGGTCACCGCTGCAACATGCCGCCTTGTTAAATGAGTTGATAGATGCACTGGCAGAACCGTCAGTACTAGCTCTGGTAAAATGTCAGGCCCATACAGCCAATACAGACTTCATCTCATTGGGAAACGCGGCAGCAGACGCAGCAGCGAAAGATGCCGCTTATTTCAATATACCACCAACAACAGGATGTATTATAAAAAGACCAACAACAGAAACACAGGGAGAAGGATATAACAATATGCCAATTTCCCAAGTAATAGAACTTCAAAAGCATGCGCCCACTGAGGACAAGGAGGTATGGGCTAAAAGAGGGTGCAAACAATCAGCGACTGATTTAATATGGAGGCAAGAGTTAACAGGGAAGGTAGTGATGCCAGTAGAACTACTAGAAATTGCATTTCAGTAGTTGCACTTCCCAATACATGTGACAAAACAACACATTGCCACAGACATACAGGAACATTGGCTTATTCTGAACTTGCAAGAACACCTGTCCAAATTCACAATAGAGTGCACTACATGCCAAAAATACAGCTCAGGAATGACACTGAGGACATTAAGAGGAACACTGCCACGACCAATAGGACCACTTAGAGAGCGCCATATTGATTATGCGGACATGGGAGAAAGGTGTAATGGAGCTCGGTACTTAATTGTGATTGTGTGTCCATTTTCAAGATGGGTTGAGGCTGGACCGTGCCCCCACCCTGACGCCAAGTGTGCAGCAAAGTTTTTGGTACAGGAGGTCTTTTCAAGGTGGGGCATTTGCGATGTGATAAGATCAGACAATGGCACACACTTTGTGAATGACCTCTTCAAAGAAGTGACAACGTTGCTGGGGGTCAAGCACAAACTATGTTCCATTTATCATCCGATGGCTAACGGATTGGTGGAGAAAATCAATGGCCTACTCAAAAGGAAACTATCCAAACTGTGCAACACATTAAAAAAGAATTGGGTGTATTGCTTACCACTAGCACTGTTCCAACTCAGAATGCAACCAAGCAAGGACCACCATTAAATCCCACATGAAATAGTGACGGGCAGGCGCATTCATACACCACTATCCCCGATAAAAGGAGCTTTGGATGCTTACAGAGCTGCCACAGTGCTGGGGGATGAGATCAAGGAATACCTCACCAATTTGTCTCGTGCAGTGTGTAGCATAGCAGGACAAGTTGTACCACCATTCACAGAGAATGCTGTGACAGATACTGCCATGACAGCCCAAAAGGTCAATTAATGCCAGGTAAAAATGTGTATGTTCATAGTTTTGTACGGAGATTGAATTCTCCAAGGTTTCATGGCCCCTACGAGGTTATCTACTGCACACGCATTGCGGTGAAGGTGAAGGGATTGAAGTATTGGGTGCATTTGTCAGATGTGAGAAAGGCACGTGATAGTGCAATCCCTCAAAATGACCATGGTAACAGCAATGATGTTGTGAGTGGGTAAGAAAAGGTATGTGCACGGTTCAAAAAGAGCAAAGGAAAATGACATAAGGTGATCAAGAATTAAATGGAGCTATGTATTAATAGATTGATAGCTCTCTCTCTTTCTCTCTCTCTCTCTCTCTCTCTCTCTCTCTCTCTCGTTCTCTCTAACACAGCTTGTCCATCTACAAGTTTCTGTGTTAAATGGTTTAAGTGACTAATAAATGAGAAAAATATTGTATGATGATATAGCAAGAAGTAAAGGTGTAGGTAAAAGTGCTGGGCCATAAATAAAAATATATGAAGATAATAGGGAGATGTGCACATCCAGAAACAATAGTAAACAAAGTAACAGAGTAGGGGAGAATAATAAGGAAGGAAGGAAGGAAGGAAGGAAGGAAGGAAGGAAGGAAGGAAGGAAGGAAGGAAGGAAGGAAGGAAGGAAGGAAGGAAGGAAGGAAGGAAGGAAGGAAGGAAGGACACATTGGCCCCCGTAAGCAGCGCTGACCAATGCTCCTCACTCTTTGTGGGAAACCCTGTTCCTGAAAGGACTCATTGTGACCATGGGGTGATCAGTTTCATACTCATCTGGACTTGAGAGGAGGAGAGAAAATAATCCAGCAAAGGGTCTGCAGGAATAAAGACAAAGGAAAAAAGAATGGCAGGACTGTGGCTCCAGCAGGATTCCTCTTTTTTGGCAGAGCAGCAGCAGCAAAGTAACAAGGCCTGGGTCTAGAGACCAGCAAGAAATGATATGTATGTATTTTATTTATTTATTTTGCCCATAATCTGCTACAGAAGGATGGTCTGGATTCATGCAGATCTTGGAAATGGTTAGGCCCAATGAAGGTAGACACGGTGGAAGGTCTACACTGTCAATAAAGGAGCAGGGATTCACCTTAAAGAAGATGGCTTGGGACATGGGTGTCAGAAGCTGTCTTCCAGTATCCCGCTGCAGCCTCTCCGACTTCAGATCCTTGGCTGCAGGGGTCTACTAAAGGACTGGCTACAGATCCATCGGAGACTGAAAACCCTGTAGCAGAGGAGTCTAGCCCACCTATTAGTCGTCCTGCAACATTCAAATTCTGGGGGGGTCGGGGTCCAATCATGGATAGCCAGCTAAGGTTCCGTCATGACGCCATGCAAGGTTTTGGGTGACTTTTGAGGCAATGTGCAGCGTCTTTCCTTTCTCAGCCTGGACCAGTTCCACGCTCAACGCTCACAAAGTCTCCCGGGTTCTGGCCAGAGCCCGGGAAGATAATTACCATAAACGTCCAATTTCTTACCACTAACAAGGAGGAAGATGGTTAAAAGAACAGCGCGGAACTAAGACAGGGCTTAAAACATGGCCAGCCATTTTGAGCACTTCAGTTAACAAAAGACAGGCATGCGGTAAAAAAGAAAAAGTGCACCATAATGGTATCACTACTCCAGGCTCAGGGCGTCACTGTGCATGGGAATATGCCCATACACTCAAAGAAAAGGGGTGCTGCATTACTGATTTCTGTTTGGGACAGGGGCCCCTTGCACTGGTAGCATCTGGGACTCTACAGTCCCCAGAAAAGAAAATGAGGTGATGCTCAGACAACAGTCTGCTGATATGCAGAGAGTCCCTTTCAAAGAGGAGGAAAGCCGCAAAAAGAAAAATACGTCCTAATGCATTATATTTCAGTCACTTTAGACCCATTGCAATAAGGATCACATCTTTTTTTCATGTTATCGTACTCTCTCCTAACATGCTCTGTGTTCAAGCATGTCATTCAACTGCTGTAAGCTTCCCCACGTCCGCAGCAGTGATGGGCAGATTCTGTTCAGATTGGCCAACTCAACGCCTGGTTATGGTGAGCCACTACACTGCCACTCCCTTTCACTGCACAGCACGGCCCCCATTAGTGGCCGACACTCAGCAGTGTCTGAATGACGTGATGGCACCTACCACCACCTGTGTGCAGAGACTGCCCTTTCCACATACAACACAATCTACATTCCAGCAAGATCATGATTGGCTGGGATGCTATTTTGACAGTGGTGCTTAATCTCTGCTGGTTATGTTGGATGCCTCGAGATGCTTATGTCATGCCTCAAATCATTGGTTGGAGAGACTAATATTGCTCTTGAATGGTTTAAATCATTTCGATCGGACAGCTCTCAGAAAGGAAGTCTTGACCCTTTTCCCTAGGATGCACACCCTTAGGGGTTCTGCGGGGTCCCCATTATCCCCCTTGCTTTTTAACATTAACATTGAACCCCTTCTGGAAATTTTTTAGGAAATATCAGTTATTAACTATTCATACGCCGCCGATGACAGTCCTATGTAGCTCAGCTCACAGTCACCAATCTGAATACATGGAAGGTCTCACTGATGGCAGGAATGAAGTTCGGAAAATGGATGACAAGATCCTGCCTCAACTTAAATCCTTGTAAAAACCGAAGCAATTTCGGTTGGACCCAGAGACATCTGTTAAAAGATTCTTTAAGGACCCAGAGACTCTGCTTGTATGCAATGTACCTTTGTCCTATTCTGAGAACGTCATGAATGTGGAAGTTATTTGGCCAGTAGACTTGAAGTCAAATTCACAGGTAAACGCGGGTTGTGAAGGCATCTTACTTTAGATGGCATCTTTAAAGTAGATTTTGCGATTTCTTCCTCGGGGTTGTGGGGAGGGGTGCATGCAGGCGTCAGTGGCATTATGAACTCAGAACTAGATTATGCTTAGGCTTTGCTGGTAGGTTTACCAGCTTAGCAATAGCATGGTTTACAATTCTGTTTTTCGACGGACGTTAAAACTGCTTAAAAATCCTAGATTCAGATTTTCGATGCACAATATACTGACCAATGGCTCAGAAAATGATAATTTTCAAGATCGTACCCCTGCCGTTTTAATGTTCACACAGTTTGACCCCTCAATAACTTGCTGGTAAAATATATGGACATGCTAGACCCCTGTGTTCTGAGCATCTGAATCACTTTCTTCCCTCCCAATTGGGAGGTTTTATTTGACTGGGCCTACCCTCTCGCTAATGCCTTACCATTTGCGTAAATTACAGATCTTTTGCTCCGTCCGCAGACAATCAAATGCAATTTAAAACATTTTTGTTCTTCTACTAAGTAGAATGCTTCGCTGTTATAAACCTCATCTTTACATTTTCGTTTTCCACTTGCCCTTAGATGCGGTCATACTGCCCCGTGTGCTCAGTGGTCGAAGTCTACGAAAAGAAGTAGTGGAACTATGTTCCCTACTGGCCTGCACCGCTCCGCCCAGACCCCATCGCCGCATCCCCTCCCATGCACAATAAAAACCCCAAAACACATGTGCCTGCTCTTTAAGGAAACGTCCTGTGAAGTGCACTGAAAGTGCAAGTTCCAACCTCTTCCTACACTTTTATTTTAAAATGAAACCATTCTGGAATGGTTTCTTTTCAAAATAAAAGTATAGGAACGGTAAAACTTCATTAAAAGAAGTAGAGGAGCACCGCTCCCGCCCACTTCTACCACTTTGTGGGAGTGGCGAGCCATTCGGGTCCCCCCCTCACCCATTCAGTTTAAAATGCATCTCTTGCTCGACCAACAATGGGGGACGCTTCCTTCGCCTCTGTGTGCATAACTAGCCCTCGTGCTGACGATGACATAGGTGGGGCTGTTGCAGAGACACTTGGCATCCATTTTGGGCACCCTCGACTCCATCTTTGGACTAGGCCTCACTATTATAATATGAAAAGGCTTCTCTCCCCTCTGCAGCGCCACGCACAGCGCGCTCAAAGGCCCCCAACTTCTCTCCCTGTGTCTGAAAGCCTCGCAGCTCCATTCTCACACCTGAGCCGGAGGCAATTGCAACAATATAAATGCAACGCCTCACCCTTCCTCTGAGATCACTGTCCTGTGTGTGAACCAGCTCGAACCAGGCCTTGCTGCCCACCCATCTCCACAAACCTGCCTGTGCCCTCTTATCCCCGCTGCTGGAAAATTACTGCCAGTATAACCCCATGGCCCCGCTAGGTATTCTCTTGATGTGCCAGACATGTAACCTTGGTGTGATGCCCACCCCAGTGTTACCCAACTAACAAAAGCCAACCTCTGACACAGTATATTGCACCTTAGAACTAACAAATGTCAGCATGCCCCCTAGTTCTGATGTGGCCAGACCCGCCCCATGATCAATGATCCCACCTAGGCCAAGACCCCTGAGTCCTGATAAACCCCACAAGCCCCCAGTGAATAATGGTGTTATCATATACCTAGAATTTATAGAGTACAATGATTTGCTCAAAGGAGCCTTAGTGATTGTTATTTAGTGCATGCTCAAAAACAATGTTAGATTAGTTAGTGCCTGCTCTGCTTCATCATGACCTGACCCTAACCCCACCCACAGGCAACTGGACCTTGTGGCATGCGCCCTCCCGCCAACTGAACAACCAATCCAGAGGGAGCAACGTCATCGAAGACATATGTAGCCAAATGTTTTACCCAATCCTGTGTCTATGTAGTTCCCTATATGATGATGTCAGTTGTGATGATTTTCACCTTCTTAAGCTGCCACACTTGTAATGTTTGCCAGAGCACTCTCGGGCAGCAGAGTTCTCTGTATGCCGATTTCATATAAACGACTAAACTCTTGCAGCCTGTTCTCCTGGTCTCATTCCCCAATGGGGTATGCCTCATTCCTTTGTATTTTGGACGTGTAAGTCGGGGAGTGGGCCTACATTTTTGGTGACCCCCGCTACGTGATCTGGACAGGTGTCCCAAGGCCCCCGTGCAGTGCGGCGAGATCCGGGACACCCCCCATCAAAACCATCGCCTCCCCGGTTGACCAGTTCGTGCGCACTAAAGAGCGGGTCCAAGGGTTCCCATTTGCCAAATACCCAACTAAAAACTGCTCGCCAAGGTGGGCCACGGCTTGGTTAGGGTGCAGACCAGACTGTAGATAGACCGTGAATGGTGGCTCTCGGACCACCCAACTGAGCACGTGAGTACCGGCTGCAAGACTTTTTAAGGGAACGAAAAGTGTCAGGGAAAAGGGGAGCATGATAACGGTGTGGGTAAAAGTATAGAAGAGTGGGGACAAAGTATAGGGTCTGTGTGAATGTTACTGAGGCTTTTTCTTATCTATCCTTTATATGGCCATTAGGATTTTGTGGTAAAAAGAAGTAAAAGACAAATAAGGAAGCCTAGCCCGAACAGGGAAGAAGGCGGCGCCGCATAGCATTGTCTTGTCCAGTGCAGGGAATAAGTGAAGATAAAGTGAAAAAAGTAGGAGTCTCATATATATTGACTAAGACTCGAAGTAGTAATTTAGATTATTCTTTTTCCGTGGGAGCAGAATTCTCGAAAGGGTAGCCCTAGGGGGCTTAGAGATGGGGGAGTGCGTGAAACAGCAAGAGTAGGGACAATAAGGTAAAACAAGCAAAAAGGGGGACAACGAGAAGTTAGTTTATGTTACAAGTTGTGTGTGCCTGTTACATGTTGGTCTGTCGTGTTTGATAAATATAGCAGGTGGCAGGAGAAGGTGCTGACAAATCTGTGATTTATGACCAAAAGTGTTTTGAATATTGAAAACAATTAATGATAATTGTTGATGCAATGGAGTTCTAGAAGTAGGGTGTAAGTAAAAGGGATTGGTTAAATTGTTTTCAAGGAGGAGGTAAAGAAACTTGATAATGTACATGCATTTTGAGAAAAAGGAGGAGCTAAACACAAGCCAGAGCAATACACTCAGCACAATGGGAAGTAACACACCGTTAGCGCACATCTGTCAACATCTCCCTCTATATAGTGATAAAATACAAAAATATTATGATCAATGGGTGAAGGAGATAAAAGGAGACAGTGTACAGCCCATATGGCCAGAGGGAGGGTCATTTGATAAGAGGGTAGTGGATCTGGTATCAAAACACCTGCTGGCGAAAAACCGAGGTAAGCAGTTACAGAATAGAAGGGAGGTGCTAGATTTGTGGCGATGTTTGAAGAGGTAGCACCTAGTAGTGAGGTAAGTAAAAATGCAACTATAAAAAAGGAAGAGGTACCAAAGGGGGGAGAAGGGTGTGCAGGTGGACAATGTGTGACACCGCCAAAAGAGAACGAGTCCACAAAATGTACCCGCTATCAACAAGACCTGCGGTAGGTTATAGCGAGCCCCTGTGTGTCCCAGTGAGCACTACCTCCACACCCAGAACAGCAACATTACCCACCGCCACGCCTCCCTATGAGACAGAAGGGCTGAATGGACCAACCAGTGCCCCTCAAGTGGATATCTCACGATTAACAGGGAACTTAGATAGGCAGCTTGCGCATGTACAGATGGAGATAACACGATTAAGAGCATTGTGTGATCAAGGACAAATGCTGCCGGGGGGAGGGGAAACACCACCATTGACAACAGGAGACCTTACACCGCTACCGAGTGTTGCAGGGGAGAGTGTTGCAGAGGCAAGTGTTGCAGGGGCGAGTGTTGCAGGGTGGTCTACACAATTCCCGCCACCCCAGGTGACAACTCCAAGGGACAAGAACAAGAGTGGCAGTCGGGAGAGTTCCTGTTTCATCTAAATGGCAAACCTGTTAGGATAATACGACCTGCAACCCCAGACAGCCAGCGAGGGGAGGGACAAGAGGAAAGGGAGTCAGAAGAGGAAGTAGAAGAAGTATGGAGTGATTTAGACGAATATGAAGAAGGAGCGGCAGCAGCGGGATTACTGCTGCCGTTCCACTTTGATCAGGAGGATGCTAGGTCACCACCCAGGTGGCAAGGGAGGTTGAGACAGAGAGTAGGAAACATACTGGTAAGTAAAACTAAGAAGGGAACGGGAAGCAAGAGAGGGAGAATAACACAACTACAGATGCCTCTGATACACAAGGGGTCAGGGCGGCCCCACTACATACCATGGGCACAGATGGATAAGAACAATTTGTTGAAACCCCTCCCCCCACTTGTGGGTGGGGCGGGGAAGAGGATACACGCATTTGAAAAACACACGGCAGGGGCCCCTCTAGCTATAGGGGATGTGAAGAGCTTGTTGGTGTCGGCTGTTGGTGATCAATCGAAACTCAGTGTGGGTAAAGGCGGGGTTTCCAGGAGTGACTATGAACTGTGACCTCCATGACAAGTTAGAATTTAACAACATTAGGGCCCAAGTATGGGATGCATTGCGAAGGACATTTCCAGATACTCCAGATTTACACTTAGTGATGCAATGCACTATTGGAGAGGAGGAGGAGCCTGCGCAATTCATCCTCTGGGTGCAAGACCTGTGGAGAAGTGAAACTGTTATGCCGTGGGACCAATCAACCTCCTTGTTCTATTTTATAATAATAAAAGGGCTCCCGAAGGAGGTACAGAAGGCCTTGGATAACATAGCTGGGATAGAAGCCAAAGGCTGGCCAGAGGTTCAAAGTATAATTGTACGCCATTGTAGGAGGATCAAAGAAAGAGAGAAGGAGATAGCGCAGCGAAGGTTGGCAGACAAAGCAAAGTTGGTGCAGAATAAATTAGTGAAGGTCGCAGCTATGAATGCTACAACATCAACAGCCAGACAGGAGGAAGGAGAAGAAGGGGGAGGAAGCAGCCCAGTAATGATGGCGGAAACATGGATAGGAAACAGGCAGGAGCAGTGGGACGGAGAGGAGCAGTACGGAGGGCCACAATGGCAGGGGAGACCTACAAGAGGACGGGGTAGGTACAGAGGGACAAGAGGTAGGTTTGGAGGAATGAGAAATAGAGGATTTGAAGGGCCTGGGAGAGGGGAGGACCACAAGGATCATGTTGGAACTGCGGAAGGTGGGGCGATTACTCACGGGAAAGCAGGATGAGACCTAAGGGATATTACCAAGGGCAACCCCCATGGGAAATGAGCAGTACTACGGTCACCCACACCCAGGCAGTCCCTATGGGTTACCTATGGGAGGGAATGGACAACAGGACCAATGCTATAATGAACCACAAATGCACCGGAGACAGCCGCCACTAAAACATGCACAGCAGAGAGACATTCCACAGCAAATGGCAAGACAAAACACTATGGCAAACGCAAACACCAACATTTTTGCAGCATCTGCAAATGGTGCCCCAGCACCTTTCCGCGGTGTAGCAGTAGTGGGGGACAATGTATTCTCCGTTCCGGGAACAGAGGCATATGCAGACTAGGACAGCCCACAGAAAACGCTTGCGTGTCCAGTCCTATCCACCACCCTACGTGAAGAAGAGGAGCCACTAGTGGGGGCGGAGATAGGCAACAAACAATTCATCTTTATGGTGGACTTGGGAGCTGAAAAATCGTGCCTCATGGAAGGCCGGTTCCCGCTCTCGGGCAGAAATTTGGAAACAGAGGGGTTCTCTGGGGCTATTTTAAAAGTTCCTTACACAAAAGATCTCAACATAACAGTGGGGGAGGGAAACAGTGCAAGCGCCCCTATTGTATCATGAAGACTCGCCGATAAATTTGTTAGGAAGAGACCTTCTGAGCAAGTTGAACATGACCATATCCTTTACCGAGATGGGAATAGTTTGTTCCACCCCAGGAGTGTGCCCCGTGTGGGCAATGTTGATGATTAGCACAGTGACAAATGAAGTTGCGGTAAGAGGGGTGTCTATCGATATGGACATGTTTATTTATGGCATCAGAGTACTGGCAAGGGTGGTACCAGAGATAACAAGAAAGGAATGGAAGGTGCCTTCAGATTTTTTTTTCCGCCCAATTGTAAACAAAGATATTGTCCTGGGAACAATTTTGTCTATTGATTTGGAAGGGGTGCAAGTGTCAAGCAAGCATATTTCAGTGATAGGACTGGACACACATGGATGCAAATGGAGAACAGTGTTGTGCATAGATCCAAACATAATGTTGCGCAATTTAACTGATGAAGACCTATTTACTGATAATGAATGTGATGGGGAGATAATAATGGAAATTAGTGTGCCATGTGACATCATGATTCAACACAGAGAGGTACGCAACCACCTCATGGCCAGTGTTAACATACCACTAACGGTGCCCTACCACCTAGAGTAAAACAGTACCCACTATCAAGGGAGGCAGAAGAGGGTATAACAGAAACAATAAATGCATTACTAGAACAAGGGATAATAGTGCCATCAAACTCACCATGTAATACAGAAATTTTTCCAATCAAAAAAGCAAAAGGAGGGGCTTGGAGAATGATCCAAGACCTACGCCCACTCAATGACGTAATACAGAAAGAGTTCCCATTAGTTCCCAATCCAGCATCAATATTGTGCAGCATACCAAAAAATGCTTCGTGTTTTACAGTGGTGGACTTGAAAAAAGTTTTTTCTCGATACCACTTGACCCAAGCTCCCGGTACCTTACAGTGTTCACACTGGGGGGAAACAGATACGAGCATTGCAGATTACCCCAAGGATATTGTGAGAGCCCCAACATTTTTAACAGAATCTTGCATGAAGAGCTTGGCAACATTGATGTAGAGAGGACAATAGTACAATATGTAGACGATTTACTTGTCTGCAGTGACAGTGAGGAGAAGTGCAGGGCTGATTCGATAGCACTGCTAAACTTATTGGCCACGAAAGGATACAAGATGGACAAAGGGAAGCTGCAATATTGCCTAGCATAGGTGCTTTACCTAGGGAAGTTGATTTCAAAAGATGGTAAGAGAATTTTACCAGCCAGAGCAGCAGCAATACGTCACATGATCATACCAAAAACAGTAAAAGACATGCAAACATTTATTGGCATATGTAATTTCTGCCGTGCATGGATAGTGGACTACGCAGTTTACACACGGCCACTGTTACAGGCTCTAAAGGAAGCGCAAAAGAATAATGTCCTAATAAAATGTTTGAATAAAATAATGACACAATTCTTTAAATTACAGGACCTCATCACACACGCTCCAGTTTTAGCGAACCATGACTATGATCGGGAGTTTTATCTCTTTTCACACAGCAATGGCATCCTTATGACTGCAGTGCTGACTCAGAAAACATCATTAGGCCACAAGCCATTGGCCTATTATAGCAGCACACTCAATTATGTAACGCAGGGTCACTTCGTATGCGAACAAGCTCTCGCTGCAGCGATCTTCATGATAGAAAAGAGCGCCACAATTGTCATGGGATGTTCAGTAACTCTGTACGCTGAACATTCACTATTTGCAATCATAGAAAGATCAAAATCCACATTGACAACTCAGAGAGCAATAGCTTACGAAATAATTATATCAATCCCCAATGTCCATGTCATTGGGTGCAAATCAGTAAACCCAGCCACGTTCATCACAGAGCCCTGCACAGTGGAAGACATTAAAACACACGATTGCACTACATATGAAGGTGAAGGGGATGATATTCCTGAGGCCAGTGAAAATGCACTGCAGGAGGGAGAAATATACTTTGTTGACGGATCACTAACTACTAAATAACTAAGGAATTTCTTATATATAGCGCAATCACTCACCCAAAGGTCTCAGGGCGCTTACATGAACCAATACAAACACATAACACTAAAAATGCCAGAAAGGAGAGAAGAGAGTAGCCGCCATGGGTCATGGCGACTAACAGGTCCTGAGGGGTAGCCAGTGAGCTTACGGCACCAGGTGGGGGATTTAAGCATCAAAAACAAAGGTCTTAAGACGTTTTCTGAATTGTTGCAGTGTTGTGGACTGTTTAAGATGAAGAGGGATTGTGTTCCAGTTCTTAGGGCCCCAGGCCGCAAAACTTGCTTCACCCAGTTTCTTCAAGAGGGTACGTGGTTGCACCAATAGCAGAAGACTGTTTGAGCGTAGCGTACGCTTCGGAAGCGCTATCTGGAGCCTGGTTTTCAGATATTCCGAGGCTTTGCCTGAGAGGCATTTAAAGACTATTACTAATCCTTTGAATTTGAGCCGCTGCTCAATGGAGAGCCAGTGCAACTTTTTGCGGTGCTCTGTAATGTGAGTTTGACGACTTAGGCCACATACAGCTCAAACATCTCCATTCTGTATAGTTTGGAGACTCTTAATATTTCTTTTGAGGTGCCTATCAGGAGGCTATTGCAGTAGTCTAACTTGGTATTGAGTATGGCTGCTGCAATGGATGCTCTATTGGCTTCGGACAAATATGGTCTTATTTGTCATAGGAGATGTGTGAAGAAGCTGCATGATGGCTTGAGGTAAGATACATGCTTCTGAAAGGTCATATAAGTATCAAAGTAAACTCCCAGTATCTTTACGGAGTCTGATACATGAATGTTGTTACCGCCAATTAGAAAAGCAGTGTAATCTGGGTCCATATTTTTATGCCTACACGGTGTACTAATAACCAGCAGCTCTGTTTTTTTGTGATTTAGGGCAAGAGAGTTAAGAGCCATCCATTTTTGAATAGTATCATAGATTTTATTTACAATAGCTAGATCGTCTTTGTAGACCCCAGATAGTTTAATCACTAACTGCATGTCGTCGGCATAATTAGCAAATTGTATGCCCATTGATTTTAGCAGATCACATAGGCATTTAATGTAAATATTAAAAAGTAGTGGGGATAGGCACAATCCCTGAGGGAGACCACATGTCACAGGAATTTTTAAAGATTTAAAAGGTCCCTTCATGACACACGCATTCCTGGGGCCCAGGAAGAATTTTAGCCAGCATACTGCTTCAGGAGAGCATAAGCCGGTTTTTTGGAGTCTTTCAGCTAATAGTTCGTGGTCGACCAAGTCGAACGCAGAGGAAAGATCCAGCAGGAGCAACAGAGCAGAGTTGCCCTCCTCAAATATTTCTGTTATATTGGCCCTAAGATCTAGCAGTGCTGTCTCCGGTCCATGATTGGCTCTAAAACCGGACTGTTCCCTGGCCAGAATGTTATTATTTTCGACAAATTTCTCAAGCTGTACATAAGCTATTTTGTCCAATATTTTAAGTATAAAAGGAACATTCGTGATGGGACGATAATTCTCAGATAGCAGGGGGTCAAGATTATCCTTCTTAAGTAAAAGGGTGATCCATGCCTCCTTTATACTGATAGGAACAATAGCTTCCTGAAAAGAGCGGTTGACAAGTTCTGTTACCCATGGAGTGAGGGTATTAGCGAATTCCTTAAAAAGTGTGCTGGGAAAGATATTTCCCTTACATGATGTAGGTTTAAGTCCTTCAATGATCGCTAGAACCTCTGACTCTGTCATGCTCGTAAAGGAGAAAGGTGTTATACCATGATGCGGGGGTTCTGGAAGAGAGGGTAGTGATAATTGAGTTAGGCACTGAGACTCAATTTTATCCGTAATGCGTCCTTGATGGAGTTCAGTTTTGTGAGTGAAACTATCGAGTATGTTTTGGCACCATTCATTGTTTATGGTGAGCCTATGTTCAGTGTTGTGGTTTTTAAGTTCATTAAGGACTGTAAAGAGTTCTTTGGATTTTATTGCAGCTTTTTCAATTCTGTCATTAAGAGACAGTTGTTTGGCCTCCACCACAAGACGTTTGTATTCTCTTACTGCGAATTGATAGGTCAATAGGGTGGAGGGGGACGGGTGGTTACGCCACTGGCGTTCGCATCTCCGTTTGTTTTTTCTGGCAGAGATTATATCGGGCGTGAGCTGAAGTTTAAAGCCTTGCTTCTTCTTACTTTTCATCTGTCGGAGGGGGGCAAGGATATCAAAGGCCTTGTTGGTTGCGTTTCTAAAGGCAATGGTAAAGTCTTCCAATGATAAGTTACCTCCCAGAGGGGGTAGCATGGGCTGTATGGTAGTTTTAAAAGTATCAACTGTAATATTTTTTATATTACGTGATTCAATTATACTATTGGTTTTTATCGGGGTCAGGTTAAATTTTAGTGCTAGTACGAAGTGCACCAGGAGGTGGTCGGACCATGGGCATGGATCTATGTTAGTGACACTGGGTGTAATATTCCTAGTAAGAATCCAATCAAGTGTGTTTCCAGCTTTGTGGGTAGGTTTATCCACTGACTGTACAAAACCGATGGAGGAGAGTGTTTGAAGAAGGGATTGGACTTCTGTGTCGTGAAGGTTGTTTGCCCATAGGTTGAAATCTCCTAAAATAGTAGCAGCAGTATTCATTTTACATATATTTTGTATGAGAGCTAACAGTTGTTCCTCAAAGAGAGGAGTTTCTCTAGAGGGTCTATAGATGATTATAAGGCTCAAAGAGTGAGTTGTGTCCGTATTTAGTTTAAGTTGAATTGCTTTGCATGAATAAAGTTGGGGGGGAGATGATATATAAAAATCTAAGGAAGATTTAAAAATAATCGCAACCACAGATCAGCATCAATAGACAGTGAAAGGGGAGAAAAACATGTGGGGGCAGCAGTTGTAAAAATGGAAGAGGAAGAATATGAGATCATTGTGCAGAAATGCCTACCCCCTCATTACTCGGCTCAAGCAGCAGAATTGACAGCACTAATTGAAGCGCTGCGCACTGCTAAAGGATGTGCAGTAACAATATATTCTGACTCAGCATATGCTACAACAACAGTTCACTCAGGGCTATCACGATGGAGACGTAGAGGGTTTCGCAGGGCAGATGGGTCACCGCTGCAACATGCCGCCTTGTTAAATGAGTTGATAGATGCACTGGCAGAACCGTCAGTACTAGCTCTGGTAAAATGTCAGGCCCATACAGCCAATACAGACTTCATCTCATTGGGAAACGCGGCAGCAGACGCAGCAGCGAAAGATGCCGCTTATTTCAATATACCACCAACAACAGGATGTATTATAAAAAGACCAACAACAGAAACACAGGGAGAAGGATATAACAATATGCCAATTTCCCAAGTAATAGAACTTCAAAAGCATGCGCCCACTGAGGACAAGGAGGTATGGGCTAAAAGAGGGTGCAAACAATCAGCGACTGATTTAATATGGAGGCAAGAGTTAACAGGGAAGGTAGTGATGCCAGTAGAACTACTAGAAATTG